>NC_140931.1:37498968-37953968 GCF_014529385.1 Adiantum capillus-veneris
AATTCCCGGAGTCCTTCATTTGCACTGCTTCCTTGTAACATGAAGGCTCATTGCAATCAGTCAGCATGACATAGTTCATAGATGGAACAAACCGATCAGGAGGTCGCGGGATACGTCCAGATCTACGCAAAATAGGTGGCTCAGGCTCAACCACAACCTGTGGTTCCAATCTATCCTGTCCTTGCTCCTCTTGAGCCCTGACATTTTGTCTTGCACGTGCAGGTCCATCTTCTTGGAAGACAACTCTTCTAATCTCCTCAACCGTCTCTGGTTTAGAATGATATTTGGCTTCATTAAAGTGAACATCATTGTTGCGGATAACCTTTCTGGATTCGGGATCCCAAAGTCTGTACCCCATCTCACCAGAATTACCATAGCCTAGAAAGATGCACTTTCTACTCTTTGGCTCAAGTTTGTTCCTAAATTCCTTTGGAACATGAGTATATGCCTCACAGCCAAAGACTCTAAGATGCTTGTATGAGGGCATTTTGCCTGACCATACCATCTCTCCACTGAATCCTTCTGCAAAACCTTGTTAGGAGATCTATTTATGAGATGAACAACTGTTGATACAGCTTCAGCCAAAAACCCATTTGGCAGTTGTGCATTAGACAACATACTTCTGACCTTCTCTTGTATGGTCCTATTCATCCTCTCAGCAACACCATTTTGAGGAGGATTGTAAGGAGCAGTAAGTTCACGTTTTATACCTTTTGACTCACAAAAGTCCTGAAAGGCCTTTGAAACATACTCTCCACCATTGTTAGTGCGTAAGCATTAAAGCTTCTTGCCACTCTGATTCTCCACAAGTGTCACAAACGTTTTGAAAACACTAAACGCTTCATCCTTGTGCTTGAGAAAGTAAACCCATACTTTCCTCGAGTAATCATCTATAAATGTCATAAAGTAAGAAGCTCCCCCTAGAGATAGGTTAGGCATAGGTCCACACAAATCACTATGAACAAGTGCCAACTGTGTATCTCTTCTACTGCTTCTATGCTTATGTGGCTGCTGTGTTTGCTTACCATACAGGCAATGTTCACAGAATTCAAAATCATTAAATGAAAAGCCAGGCAAATAACAAGAACGAGACAAGATTTCCATTCCCTTCTTGGACATATGTCCTAACCGGCTATGCCACAAAGAAACGTTCGGCTGCTCGGTTACATTGATGACATTTTTAGAGACATTTGATACATAAATCATGTAAAGTCCTCCAGACTTTACTCCATGTGCTACTGTCATAGAACCCTTGGATATCTTCCACATGTTCTGTCCAAAAGTGGTGACGTAGCCAGCATCATCAAGTAAACCTGTGTTGATCAAGCTCTTTGTAATTGCAGGAACATGTCTCACATTCTTCAGCGTGAAAGAAGAGCCATTCTGAAACTTCAATTGAACTTTAAAACACCTAAGATCTCACATGTCTGCCCATTGCCTAGCTGAACATGATCTTTAGTGGTCACATAAGAGGTAAACCACTCCTTGTTTGGAGACACATGAAGTGATGCCCCTGAGTCTATAATCTAGTCACTCAGTGCATTTCCATCAGATGCTGTAAGAAGAGCTGAGTCCATTGTATTCTTCAAGAAGTATATGTCTCCTGACACTAGACTGTCATCCTCTGCAACAGTGTTTGTCACATTTATTTCTTGAATCTTCGCTGAGGACTTGTTCTTCTCACCATGGTCTTCAGCTTTCTCTTTGCCTTTTTCTGCTTTCCATTCTCTGCAGTCTCTCTTCATGTGACCCTTCTTGCCACAATGGTAGCATTCTATGTCACTCTTGCCTTTAGCACTGCGGGACTTGATACGAGACTGATCCCTCTTTCCACCTTTGTACTTTTCTTTGGTCCTTCCCCTGACAACTAAGGTTGTTCCTTTGCCTTTGTCCATTGTCTTTCTGTTGGTTTCTTCAGTAAGCAGACTGCCTTCTACACCTGCTATGGTCAAACCATCTGGAGGTGCAGAATTACTCTAAGCTGTGCGAAAAGTGTCCCAACTTTTCGGCAATGTGATCAACAGGAACATAGCTCTAAAAGGTTCATCAAACTTGACACCTTGAGCTAACAATTGACTGTAGATGGTGTTGAATTCATTCAGATGATTGGACATAGGGGTCCCTTCTTTCATCTTCAAGTCAACAAGCTTCTTAAGCCAGTATACCTGTGAAGCTGCACTCTGCTTCTCATAAAGATCACTCAGTTTTGTCCATGCTTGATAAGCCGACATCTCGTCTACTACATTGAAGTAAACGCTTTCTGCCAAAGTCAGCATAATGGTAGAAAGTGCCAATTCATCCATTTCGCTCCATTCATCTTCGTCCATATCTTCTGGTTTTATCCCCTTGAGCTTTATAGGTTTTATCTGCTTCTTTTGTACCAACACGTGCCAAATCTGCTTCTTCCACAATGGGAAATTGGTTCCATCCAGCTTCTTGATATTGTAAAGAGCAGTGTCCTGTGATCTAGCCATAGCTACGCTTCACAGTAGTTTACTTTCCTGGGAAAAATTCGGCAGAGTTTCCTCTGTAAACTGACCTCTGAACCAATATCAACCTGTCAAATGAACCAAGAAAGCTTCAGATTCTGCAAGAATTTTGGCAGAGTCTCCTTTGTAAAATGGCTCTGGTGTACTCAAAAACAGACCAAAAAACAGCTCAAAAAACCACTGTCTCTCTAACACTGTAAGCTGTGGGTAAACTTGTCCTGCACCTATACTGTCTCTCACTGTCCTGTCACTGTCCTGTTAGCATAGACTGCAACAATGCCTCAATGGCAGTAAAGCAAAGATGCAATCCCAACTGTCTAACTCACAGTCAATACATCCTAGCTGCCTATCTAAGGGTGCTCGAGGGATCGCTCCAAGACCTGTATCACCGAAAGGATCTCAACATTCGAGAATCCCCCAGCTCAATAAAACCTCACTCGACCCTCAACAAAGGCTGCAGTAAATCTCACAATACATAGACTTCCCACAAAGTCATACATCCACAAATTTCCCACTGTATGTTGTAACCGGTGCGGCGGTTGTTTGCTACGTGACTCACAGCCAACAAACCCTCAACAAACATACATCATCTCTAACAATACATCCCATGTGGAAGTACCTGCAATGTCAGGATGAAATTTGGAATATCAAGTAGCAAACACAAGCTACATGATGAACTAGTGGATGTCGCCTACAATCTGTGTGTAGATGCATCCGTGTCGTATGTGACATGCCTCCAAGAACTGTGAGCCGTCCTTCGTTGTGTAGACAGCCACAAATCAGCACTCTGGAAGTGCAGATATCCTCAACACTTGCAGTCGTAGGCCAAAACCCCAAATTTGCAGAGTCGGTTCTGCACCCGCCAAGACCACGTAGTCAAAAATGGCCTGCGCAGAACTTTGTCGAAGCCGAACGGTGGCCGAGATGACCTCAGAATGAAATTCTGAGAACACCAAGCCCTTCGGGCTGTCCCACAGGAATTGGGGCCGTATATTCGTCTGTTGAATCTCACTCCAATCTGAGCAGGTGACTGTGGCTACCTGGCAATGCTGCCCCGAGCCTCGATCTGAGCTCTGATACCAGTTGAAAGAGTACGAGCGGAAATGCGACGCGAGAGAGAGTGCGAGAAGAAGAGCACGACGATATGGTGAACTCGCTCTACTGTAATGTGTAGAGCATAGTGAGTTCTTATTAGGTTTTAACAAAAGAATGTGTGTACATACCTAGTGTCCCGCCCACTTACCTGGGAGACCACATTGGGCTTTATACCCCAACAATCTCTACCAAAAGGACCTTTATTTGCCACTAAGCAGTCTTGCAAAGAAGCCCGCAACAACGATGGCAAATGAACATGGATTGTCCTTGACTGAAAGGCACTGGGAACAATTCGGTTAAGCTTGGCGTCAACGGTGACCTTCAATGTTTCGGAGATGGAGATCACGGAGGACTTGATGAAGTCACTTGATGGCCTCTACAAGAAACCATCGGCATCCAATAAGGTATTTCTCATGAAGCGCTTGTTCAATCTAAAGATAGTAGAAAATGGTTCAGTTGCAGAACACCTAAATGTTCCAAGATTACACCAAAGGTAATTTTGGGTATGTATACTTGGGAGATGATGAAGCTCGTGAAATTGTTGGCAAAGGTATAGTTTGTGTCAAAACTGCTAACAAAAATGAATGGAATCTTAAAGATGTTATGCATGTTCCTTCTCTTCGCAAAAATTTGATCTCTACAGGACAATTGGACGATGAAGGTCACAACATTGCATTCAAAAACAAGCGTTGGAAGATCTCAAAGGGATCTTTGGTGGTTGCCAAAGGAGAAAAGGTTGGTACACTTTACTTGTGTATTGTCAGCACGCAACCTTCAGCTTGTGCAACAACTACAGAAGTCGACAATGCAGTGTGGCACTACCGGCTTGGGTATATGAGTGCCAAAGGAATGTAAATCCTTCAATCAAGAGGGTGTCCCATCACAGAGTGACCATGGACAAGGCAAGAAGGCAAAGGAGACCAAGGAAGCTAAGAGGACTCGACGTTGTATCAATCTCCAAGACTTCCCTCTTGGACATGGTATGGCTCCATACAACCTGTTGGAAGACATGCGAGGTAAGGGTCCTGATATCTCATGGCCTCAGTTTCTTGCATTATGCCCACAAGTTAGGAGGGATTTAACAAAGGCAGTTAGCACTAGGAGAAAGGTAAAAGATAGTTTTCTTGTTGTAAAAATTGCACATGCTGAAATGAACGAGGATATTACACCTGTGCTAGATTGTTACATAAAAGGAAGATTGGTTAGGAAAGGTCTAGTGGATGGGGGTGCACAAATTTGCATCATGACAGAAGGGCTCATGCAAAGACTAGGCATGCACATCCATGAGACACCTGAAATCAAAGTGAAAATGGCAAACAATAGCAAGGCTAGGTGCGTAGGCATTTGTAAAAATATTTTTGTGGAGGCCTTTGGCATTAAGAAGGCAGTGGATTTCTATGTCATGTCTACCAAGGGAAATGGTTACCCATTTATCCTAGGAAGACCATGGCTAATGAAAATGCGAGCTTTGCAGGATTGGGAGAGTGGGAAATTAATTTGCAAGAATGACAATCACAAGAAGGTTGTCTTTGACATGAAGGAGCAACGCCAAGAGGAGCTCCATGAAGAATCATCTCGAAGTGAGACGGAAGAAGATTGGACTGAAAACACTTCAGAAGAAGAAAGTAGCGGCAGCATTACTGAAGAGGAGTCCTCCATTGAAGTCATGGGGGTAAGGTTTAAGCCAAGCAACCAAGAGACCTCTTGTCAAGGCTTGGAGGAGGTAGGTCCTCAAGAGAACCAAAAGGTGGAAGATGAAGGAATGTTAGAAGGTATGTTGTCTACAACACTTACAAATGATGAAAGAGAGGAGTTCAAATGTGTGCTGAGGAAATTTCCGAGGCTTTTTGCTAAAGACTACACCGATGTGCGTGGAGTAGATGTTGTTCAACACAAGATTGAGTTGAAGCCAGAGGCCACACCTAAGGCTCAAAAGCTACGAAGGCTAGGAGTCATTAAGGAGCAGGCTCTACTCAAGGAGGTAAGAAAGCTTCTAGTAGCAGGTTTCATTTATCCAGTGGAGAATTCAGAGTGGGTCTCTCCCGTTGTTGTCACTCCTAAGAAAAACGGCAAGTGGAGGGTGTGTGTGGATTATCGTCCACTTAATGAGGCAACAAAAAGAGATCACTTTCCCCTCCCATTTCAGGATGAGATACTAAATGAAGTAGCTGGTCATGAGAAGTACATTGTGTGTGATGGCTACTCGGGTTACTTTCAAATAGGTATCGCATTGGAGGATCAATTGAAAACAACCTTTATCACTCCTTGGGGTTGTTATGCTTTTAGAGTCATGCCATTTGGCCTGACAAATGCTCCTGCAACTTTCCAACGCTTCATGAACATGGTGTTTCAAGCATTCTTTGGAAAGTCCATTAGGGTTTTTATTGATGATTTTTGCATTTATAGCTCAAAATCATTGCATCTACAAAGGGTAGAAGAAGGTTTAAAGAAGCTCTATGACATGGGAGGTCAACTCAACCCCGACAAGTGTCACATAGCTGAGGATGAAGTGATCTTGCTTGGTCACAAGGTTTCCTATAAAGGCATTGAGGTGGATCCTTCAAAGGCAAAGGCTCTTACTGAGCTCCCCTCACCCAAGAATCTCAAAGAGGTCATATCATTCATTCAAAAAGTGAAGTATATGTCACGCTTTATTCACTTAGCTTCGGAGTTGCTTCATCCTTTGCAAAAGTTGACACAACAAGTAGAATTTGCATGGTCTGATGAGCTTGAAGAGTATTTTTGTAACATTAAAGTCATTTTGTCAGAGCTACCAACACTCATGCCTCCTTGTTGGGAGTACACATTCTTTGTTAGCTCTAGTATTGGAAGGGAAACAATTGGTGTTGTGTTGCTACAACAAGATCCCCACAGTACAAGGATGCGACCCATCTACTTTGCTAGTAGGGTCATGAATGCTTTGGAGAGAGACTACACAGAAGCAGAACTCATGATGCTTTCTCTCATGTTTGCGGTGAGAAAGTTTAGATCCTACCTGCTACCAAAACCTTTTGTAATTCTCACTGCAAAAAATTTGTTCCCTTGGGTGTCATCTCAAATGAATCTTAGTACCAGGATCTCAAAGTGGATTATGGAGTTGCAAGAGTTTCAATACTCTTTCAAGGTAGAAGATAGTGTGCGTGCACAATTGGCAGGGATTCTCACTTATAGGGTGCATGAAAAGGAGATTAAGGTGCCTGAAGTAAAGACCCTACCATTGCCACCACCAAAAAGTATTCCTAATGCTTTTACCTTGTTCTTTGATGGAGCTTTTCGTCGAGCCACAGGAAAAGCAGGGGGAGGGCTAGTGTTGCTCAACCCAAGTGGAGAGGTGGTCATGAAAGAGAAGTTCAATCTACCAAGTTCAGCTAGCAACAATGAAGCAGAATATGACACACTACTTCATGGTTTAAAAATATGCATTGGCCATGGTATACAACGTCTCATGGTAAAAGGGGATGCACTTCTCATTGTGAAGCAGATTTTAGGCATTTGGGCATGCAAAAATGAAAGACTAAGGGCCAAAGTTCATACCATCCGTAGGCTATTTAATCAATTTGAGGAGGGGCATTGATGCTATGGGTCCTCTGCCTAGGACAAAAAATGGTAAACTCTACATTCTAGTGGCTGTAGACTATATGACTAGGTGGGTGGAAGCACAAAGTGTGGCAAGAGTGAATGAGAGGACAGTTAGCAAGTTTGTGTACAATCACATTGGTTGCAGATTTGGCACACCTTTGGAGATTGTTTCTGATAATGGTCCAGGGTTTAGGAAGGGCTTGCTCACAAAAGTCTGTGAAGTACTTCACATTCTACATCGTCACAGTACACCCTACTATCCCCAATCAAATGGTTTGGTAGAAAAAGCTAATGGTGTCATTGCAGGCATCATTAGAAAGATGGTGAAAAACAAGACAAAGTTGTGGGATGACTTCTTGGATGGTGCCTTGTGGGCGTATCGAACCACATATAGGGAAGACACGGACTTCACACCATTTCACTTGGTCTATGGTCAAGAGGCTTTACAGCCAATTGAACTAAACATTCCAACAATGCGACTTCATGGCAAATCAGCACAAGATGATCAAGAAGCATGGATGGATCGACTTCTTACCTTAGCTGAGCTTGAGCGGAAAAGAGAAGCAGCATACGAGTGCTACAAGAGGAAAGCTACGCAGGCGAAGGAGAAGCTTGACAAGAAACTAAAGGACAAAGGCATCAATGAAGGAGATCTGGTGCTAAGGTATGACAATCGACTCGATAATCGTTTTGATGCCAAGTTTGAAACAAGATGGCAGGGGCCATACATAGTCAAGAAGGCTTTCAATTCAAGTTACTATCAGCTTATGGACTTGAATGGTAAAGAGCACTCCAGGAAAGTAAACGGGTATCGCTTGAAGCCCTATTTGAGTCGCCTTCTATCAAAGGATCTACCAAAGATCTGTCAAAAGGCCACCGTCTCATGTAAGTATTGTTACATGAAGCATGAGTGTAACTCTAGCCAAAATTCCGAGGGGCCAAACAATGAAGATCTTGTCAAGGACTCTGAAGCACTCTCTTTGGAAAAGATGCTCTATGATGGTACATGAATATACCATCATCCAGGGGGAGGGCTAATGATAGCCGTTTTTCGGCTCTTTGTAATTGCAACAGTGAGTTACCTCACCCTACCAAAATTACCCAAACACTATGGCTATCCCTACCATTTCACTGTACATAGGCGTGCGTGAGTCACGGGACTTTTCCCATATCTTCTTAAAAAACCCTCAATTAGCTAGTCATTGGGCTAGTTGAGCCAAAAAAAATAAAAAATATAAGTATATTATGGCCCATGCGTATGTAAATATTTCTTTGTATATAGGGCCTAAATAAAAGATTTTTTCATAATTATTTTGGTATTTATTTAAATATTTCTACCTAGGTGTGTGTTATTTATGCTCTGTACATTGCCTCACCATTACCACAATTTTTCTTACCATTTTCATACTCTTTATTCCATATAGAAATATTTTCATGTAAGCTTCTCTTATATTTGGTGTAACTCCACCCCAACAAAAATCCAAAAAAACTAGTTTTATTTTTTTCACTATTATGATTTTTCCCTTCCTACATCTATTTTGTTTTTTTTCTAAAAAATTAGAACACCAAAAATATTTATCTTTTTATGGTAGCCTCATAATGAGAGAGATTTCTTTTGACCCCTTCATATTTTTTCCACTTATATTATTTATATTTGACATGTACATATTTTTTAGACCCCTCAATATTTGATTTTCTTAGTTGTACTATTCACTTATATCATGATCTCAACAATATCTTCAATTATAGACCTACCAAATAAGGTCAAGGGTAGGTGGCATGCATACATGCACTATGGAGAGCTCACTCTTGGAGGTATTCAAAAGAATCATCCAAAGAAGGACCCCACAAGGACCTTGTGAGGTGGAAAAAAACGACCGGTTTTGCTGAATTTTTAAAGTTCACTTGCTCTCCGAATTTGAAAAGGTGATACAAACAAAAGTTGTAGCTCGTGAGCTGAACTTTTGCCTCAAATTTTTTCATATTTTTTTGAGCTACGAGCTGTGAGCTATGATTTTATTAGTGGACCCCAGTTTTCCCATGCTATGCAGCCACACTCTCTCTTCCACTTTATCATTTTCCTCTTTCACACACACTTCTCCACTCATCATCCCCACCTCTCTCACCCCTCCTCTCTGCACCCTACTCACCTTCTCCTCAACTTTGAAGAATAAGAGAAACCATGGTGAACTCATACCTCCCACACACAATTCCATTCCAAAATTGACCACCTAGTTTCATTTTTCCTCCTCCAATTTACCCATATCTATCAAAAAAACCACAAAATTCAGCCTCTTCTCTTAAAAGACAGCATCATGGTGGTTGATTACTCAGCTTCAATTACCTTGTCTCTCAAGGAAGGTCAAGAGTGGAGAAAAAATGTACCGTCAACAAGCGTCAAAATTGGCCCTACTCAAGACACTTGGAGCATCAACCTTGTAAGAAATCCACCTTTTCTTACCTCTTAAGAGTTTTTCTTCCTTATTTGTATCCTACATGGATACTCCCATTGTAAATATCCAATTCCATTTGTAAATTAATACTAACTCTACTAACACTAACCCACTATGAAAAGTCCTATCACCTCCATTTCTCTCCTCTCTCTTTCCCCACCAACTTCTTGATAATTCCAAGCAAAAGAAATTAGATAAATTGCTGAAAATCTAACCCAACCATGGTTAGAGGAGTAACCCTAGCCTTCCAAATTGCTATAAAAGGAGGGTGTAGCTAGCACAAAAGGGGGAGCCATAAGCAAGAGCACTATGCTATAGCTTGAGAAGCCAAGCTCAACCTCTCTAGAAGGAGCTCTTGAGTGGAAGCTCATTGTCTTATGCATGTGCATGTGTTGTAATAGGGGATTAGCAAGGGAACTCTATGCCATTGTAAGAGAGAGAGTGATAATTCAATTGAGAGTAGGAAATCTATCATTTCTCCTACTAGTGTAAGCCCAACATTTGCTGAATCAAGGAGGGTGGATTTGAACTAAGCTTGGATACTTTGTCTCCCTTCCAACGTGAAGTAATGGACAACAATGATGCGTAAGTGTCTTGGTGTTTTTTTTGTTAAGTTCTTGATAGCTTGTCTCTGGTGTTGTCATCAATCTCGCCATAAATCCCACATACTGTAAGAGGGCGACAGGGTGGAAAGGACTCCCCTGGCCTTAAGACAGTGATTGGGGTGGCTTTTCTTGTGATGTGTTGTGGTGAAATCTATGCAAGCTATGTTGAACAAATACTAATCTCACTTTGATTTGTCATGACAGATTTGTAAGAAGGTATTAATGCAACAAGCACCCCCTCCCCCTTTCTCTCTCTTTCTTACATATATATATTTATGTTTGCTTGATCATTAACGATACACTTCAAAGCAGCCCGAGCACCATCTCTCTCTCTCTCTCTCTCTCTCTCTCTCTCTCTCTCTCTCTCTCTCTCTCTCTCTCTCTCTCTCTCTCTCTCGTGTTTCAGTGTGTGAGAGTGTTGCATTGGTGTTAGGGTTAGTGTAAATTCCTTGCTTGTTTGTGGGTTGCTCTAACGATTCTCCTCTTTTGCGTCCTAGTTCGTTCTTAAACTAGGTGGTGCCCCTTGTGTAGTTGGGATTTGGCTGGGGGTTTGTTGTTTTGGGTTGTGTTGTGTTGTGCCCCAGCCCCATTGAGCAGCACGGGAGCCTTGAAGGGTGTCTAGAGGTTGCTCTTCTTGTTGCCCGCCCCGGACCGCCTCAGCGTAGGATGTCTCTAGACCAGTTTTAGGGTCCAATTGTACTTTTGACCATACAGAAGTGTTCACAGTGTCACAGAGATCCCAAATATTTTTTCAAAATTGAATTTGGACTCATTTTGACCAATCCAAACTGCATTTCACTGTTTTGGCCATAACTTTCACAAACGGTATCGGATCGGAAAAGTTTTTATATCAAAACGTAGCCTGAGAGCGGCCCTACTGAACTAAGAACAAAACTTTGAAAAAAAAACATTGTTTGAGGCCTCAAAATTCATCCGGAAGTCAGGGGTGTCTAAAAGCAACACAGTGGAATAAGTCTACTTGAACCAAGCAAAAGCTCTTAAGCCCAGAAATCATGTCTACCCTAGATTCAAACGCAGATTACACAAGCTTGGAGATCCCTACGATAGAGGAATATCCTCCCACAATGGATCTTCCAAACTTGCAATTGATAAAGACCCATCTTGTTGAGAGAGTTTGGATGATTGATCATGAGAGTGAAGGACTATATAGATACATTGACGACAATGAGGTCAATCTTTATAGGTGCTCAGATCCATACCTAGAAGAGATAACGGATTACAAGCTCTTATATGTCTACACATACGGAGTCAACTGTCAATGGAGATCTATAGTTGTCGACAAGTATGGACGAGAATACAGAGTTGTAGAAAGCACAAATCCACAGACTGTACTAGAAAGAGGTGGATATTTGGTCAATGAAGGACCACAAATGCCTCCACCAAACACGACAATTCCTATAGGAGTTCCAAGAAGAGAGCCACCAGGATTCCCTTCAAGAGCGATAACGAGAGAAGGATTGGGAGAGTCTCTGGTTAGACTTGTAGACAATCGACAAGTTAGACCATCCCAAGTCCAGAAATGGGTAAACAGAAAATACTCCGGGGATGAAGATCCGAGAGATCACGTAGCGTCTTTTTAGAAGAGTGTTTAGAGCAGAGGAAGTTTCAGATTTTGCGACACAGTTTGCGGGATTTGGATTGACTCTAGAAGATGATGCAGCTACATGGTTCGACTCGGTGGAAAAATGGTAATTTGAGACCCTAGATGAGCTGTTTGAGGAGTTTATTGAAGAATTCTTGCCAAAAGGCATTGCTCACAACACGGTCTCGCAAATCCATAGATTCAAACGGAAAGAGAATGAATCAGTACGCAAAGCATCATTACGACTCAAGAGATATGTTAAGCTCTGTCCGAGAGCGGAATTACCTACACAAGCACGACTGATGCTGATCTTTATCCAGGGAATGAGAGATGAGGGCCTTCAGAAGGATCTGCATATGATAAGTGTAAAGAATGAGGATGCAAGAGAGCTACAGAAGACAAGCACAAAGCACACAGAGATGGAAAGCTTCTTCTTCTTCTTCACAGAAAAGAGAGTACAAAATGACTAAGTGCTAAAGCTGAAAAGTAGCACATATGTACATGCGGTCACTAAGTGTGAACTCGCTAGAAGCGTACTAGGCTGGCACTATAAGTGTAGTCCAGCTGTAGAATCACTGGCAGAGATCCTCCGTGTCGGTCATCTAACGCGCCAGTGAGTAAATGCCGTAAGCGGCCAAGACCCGTAGTGGATGCCAGCTCAAGGTGTAGAGCTCGACATCTCAACACTCCCCCTCAAGCTCTGCATGTCGTAGAGTCCAAGCATAGTCCGGAAACGTTGAAGCTTCTCAGCTCCGAGGGCCTTGGTAAAGATATCCGCTATTTGCTCCTCTGTGCTGACGTAGACCAAGTCGATGTCGCCCGCCAACACTCGCTCTCGAACGTAGTGGTAATGGACCTCTATGTGTTTGGTCCTAGCATGGAACACTGGGTTCCTAGCCAACTGCATGTTGCTGAGGTTGTCACAATGAATGACAATCTGCTGGTCCACCTGCACTCCCAAGTCCTCAAGTAATGTGCGTAGCCAAGCTACCTCGCACGCCGCAACTGCTGCACCTCTGTACTCGGCCTCTGTGCTCGATAAAGCAACCGTAGGCTGCTTTTTGCTGCTCCAAGTAACAGCAGCACTCCCAAAAGAGAACATGAAGCCACTTGTAGATCTCCTATCAACAATGCTACCTGCCCAATCTACATTTGTATACCCATACAATGCTAATGGTGCATCTGCTGCATAGAACAATGCGTAGTCAAGAGTCCCTTGCACATACCTAAGTGTGCGTCGTACTCCATCCAAATGTGGCTTCCTCGGAAGCTTCATGAAATGACTCTCCAAGCCTACTGTGTAGCTCAAGTCTGGCCTCGTGATAGTCAAGTAGATTAGACTACCCACCATCTTCCTGTACATATTGACATCCTCAACAACATCACCCTTCTCTGCACTCAGCTTTGCATTCACATCCAAGGGAATAGAAATTGGCTTACAATCAACCATACCATACTTTGACAACATGTCCAAAGCATATTGTCTCTGTGATAGCCATACACCCTCTGGAGTCCTTATCACCTCAATGCCAAGAAAGTAGCGCAACTCGCCTAAATCTTTCATTTCAAACTCCTGTTTGAGAAGACCCTTCACATGGTCAATGTCCATAGCATTGTCACCAACAATAATAAGGTCATCTACATATATGGTAATGACCACAATCCCCACATCACTCTCACGTACATAGAGTGAATGATCAGCATGAGATCTCCTAAAACCAATATTGACAAGATACTTGGCAATCCTGTCATACCATGTTCTAGAGCCCTGCTTCAAACCATACAAAGCTTTGAGAAGTCTGCATACATAATCTGGGTAACCTGGATCGACATAACCAGGTGGCTGATCCATATACACTTCCTCTTGCAACTCACCATTCAAGAAGGCATTCTTTACATCCATTTGATGCATAATCCATCCTCTAGATGCAGCCACTGCTATGACAACTCTCACAGTCGTCATCTTTGCCACTGGAGCAAAGGTCTCCTCATAGTCTATGCGATACGTCTGTGCATAACCCTTTGCGACCAGCCTTGCCTTGTGACGCTCAATGTTACCATCAGCCTTATGCTTGGTTTTATACACCCATTTATAGCCAATAGCTTTCTTGCCACTTGGCAATGGCACCAACTCCCATGTGTCGTTTGCTTCCAATGCATCCATCTCTTCATTCATTGCACCATCCCAATGCACATTTCCAACTGCATCCTCAAAACATGTGGGCTCCACATCCTGTATCACCTTAGCCATGTAGGCTTGGTGATGCGCTAGTTACCCATCATAAGTCAATTTCTGAACTGGATTTTTGACTCTGTTAGATCTGCGCGGTCCTGGGTCACTCCTTTGCCCTCTAGCATCTTCTTGTACTTTCCTTACACCAGGTGTCCTGACAGCCGGAATTCAAAATTCCTCATCAAGACTTTGTTCAGAACCATCTGAATCCATGTTTACATGTGAAAAACCTGATGATGCATCAACCATAAGGGGAGGTTCATCAACCTTTTCCTTTCCTTTTCGTGATACATTCCCTGTACCTGCTGGTGGAGTAACCTGTGTACGTATTCTACCATTCCATGGCTTCTCAATAGAGCCACGAGAAGAGGACTCTTGTGGTCCACTCAAAACCTGTGACTGTGGCCTCACATTTTCTACAACCACATCATCTTTTACATCAGCCCCAATAGTGCCATGTGCATTACTGTACCAGCAGCTCATCTCATCGAAGACTACATCTCTGCTCACTCGTAATTCTCGTGTAGTAGGATTGTAGCACCTGTACCCCTTTTGTTCAAGGGAATATCCCACAAGAATACATTTCTATGCTTTAGGATCCAATTTCCTAAGCAACTCATGTGTTACATGCACGTAAGCTATGCAGCCAAACACTTTCAAGTGTGCCAAATCAGGCTTTGTACATGTAAACTTTTCCTCAGGTGTTACATCATGCACCGCAGCTGTAGGTGTCCTGTTCATAATGTACACAGCTGTATTTACAGCTTCAGCCCAGATATGATGAGGCATGTTCTTCTCATTCATCAATGCACGTGCAACCTCTGCAATGTGGCTGTTTTTCCTTTCTGCGACCCCATTCTGTTGTGGAGTATATCTGCATGTAAACTGCCTGCGTATACCATGCATTCGCAAAAAATCTGAAAAATCATTGGAGAAGTACTCTCCCCCTCCATCTGACCTCAATGTCTTGATTTGCATATCTGTCTTCTTCTCAATCATGACTTTGAAGTCTTGAAAGTGACCAAACGCTTCACTTTTGTTACGCATGAAGTAGACCCATACTTTCCTTGTATGGTCATCAATGAAAGAGACATAATACCTGCAACCATGTATAATTGCAGTATCAGTTGGACCCCAAACATCTGTGTGCACCACCTCAAGTGGCTTTTTACATACATTGCGCTCATGTGGAAATGAGCCCTTTGACTGTTTTCCAAACTGGCATGCTGCACACACTTTATGCATACCATCCACCTTGAATTTGGGCAAACCTTTTACAATCTGTTTTGATTGCATGATGTGCAATCTCTGCTCATTGACATGGCCAATGCGTTTGTGCCAAATGTCAACATCAGCCACAACACCTGTGCCCTGTGCAAATAATGCAGCTTTTACCTCAGGCATGTCTACATTCAGTGTAAACATTCTGCCCACACATTTGCCCTCTGTGATCAGCTTACAGCCATTCTGGAAATCTTCTACATAACAGCCATTCGGATTGAAGCGAACCTGCAAACCCTGCTCAACCATTTGTCCAACAGAAACAAGATTCTTTGTAATGTTTGGGACATAAGGTACATCTGCTAAATACTTTGATTTCCCACTCTTCGTATTTAGAGGTATGTCCCCTACATGAGCAATGGGGTGAGTTGTGTCATATCCTGTCTGCACATAGCCTGACACATCTGGTTTGCGCATATCTTTAAACCACTCTCCACGAGACGTCATGTGATTAGACGCACCTGAATCCACATACCAAACATCATCTTGGGTGGAATTCTCTGCAGTCATTGTATTCATTACATGCTGCATAACAAACATGCGCTCGTTTTTGTTGTCATCTGCCTCTCTGCTAGTAGATGCATAGTTGCCCTGTTCTCTCTTTCCACTTGCTTTTCCCTTTGGACAGTCACGTGACATGTGACCTCTTTCACCACAAGTCCAACATTCTCTGCTATCTGGAGTATGTTGCTGCCTGCTTGATCCTGCACCACGACCTCTTTGACTCCCCCTACCTTGAGACTGGTTTCCCCTGCCACCTGTATTGTTTTGATTTGATTGACCTTCCAGAAATTGGCCCCTGCAACCCCTTGGGCCTCGACCACGACCTCTACCTCTACCTCTGTTGGAGTTAGAATAGAAGGCCTGTTCAGAATTATTTCTGCCATGAGAAGAAGATGTGTCAAGATTCTTCTCCTCCAGAATAAGCATAGAAATCAAATCTTGGAACACGGGGATGTCGTCTCTTGTATTCATGGAAGACCTAAAATGTACATACTCATCTCCTAGACTATCCAAGCATGCACGAACAATGTCATAATCTTCCACTGAGACTTTAATAGATCCAAGAGCCTCAATGATACTCTTGATCTTCAAAGCATAATCATTGATGGAGAGGTTGTTCCTTTTAACCTGATTTAGCTCCGACTTTAGTTGAAGCTTCCTGGCCTTGGTGTTCACCTCGAACACTCTGCCTAAGTTTTTCCATGCAATGGCGGGGGTTTCAGCATCCTGTAGATAGCCCATCATGCCATCTGTGATGCTCATAGAAAGACAATACATCACTTTGCTCTGGCCTTGTTGCCAGTCCCTCAAAGCTTTCCTTTGTTCTGTTGTAGCATTTGCCTCGGGAATCTCTGGTTCTTTTTCATTGTCTCCTTCTACATAGTCCCAATAACCTTTTCCTTTTAGGAAATTTGTTATTCTGAACTTCCATGCAGGGTAGTTATTTTTCTCAAGCTTCTCAGTAACAATCTGACTGAAACCGTCGGACATCTTGAAGCACTAAGACAAAATAGTTGCAATCTGCAAAAACCTGCAAATCTGCTGAACCTGCTATCGTGGTACCTGTAACGCTTTCTACACTCAACGAGTGTCCATAATCAAGCGTACATACAACCATTGTACTTATACAGTAAATCTCTGTATACTGCACTTTGGAGACCTATTCAAAAACTTGTGCGAAAAACCCCTAAAATTTCTGGTCATGGATTGCGAACGAAGGGATTGTGATGCTCTTGATCTCTTAGCCTCACTTGCCTGCACCAGGCTCTGATACCATGTAAAGAATGAGGATGCAAGAGAGCTACACAAGACAAGCACAAAGCACACAGAGATGGAAAGCTTCTTCTTCTTCTTCACAGAAAAGAGAGTACAAAATGACTAAGTGCTAAAGCTGAAAAGTAGCACATATGTACATGCGGTCACTAAGTGTGAACTCGCTAGAAGCGTACTAGGCTGGCACTATAAGTGTAGTCCAGCTGTAGAATCACTGGCAGAGATCCTCTGTGTCGGTCACCTAACGCGCCAGTGAGTAAATGCCGTAAGCGGCCAAGACCCGTAGTGGATGCTAGCTCAAGGTGTAGAGCTCGACATCTCAACAATAAGGAGGATGACGCTAAATGAGTTGATCAAAGAAGCTCTTTATCTAGTGGATAATTGTGAGGCATACAAAGAAAAGGACTTAAAGAGTCAAGGAGATGACACATCCTCTCAGCACAGAGTTTCACAGATAAGTGAGTCCATTGCCAAGCCAACGGCACCTATTGATCAAGAAAAGCTTATCGACGACTTGGTCAAGAGGTTGATTCCTCTTGTAAGGTCTGATTCGGGAGAGCCAAAGTGGTGTGAAATTGAGAGAAAATGGACAAACCATACGGGGGAAGAGTGCTATTATAGCATGGAAAATGCTAGGGAGAGGTATGTATAACCTGTTCCAGAAGCATCTACTCCACCTAGATACATTACGGGGAATGCGCCAAGACCAGTAGGAGTTTTAAGGCCACAGCTTGTCTTAGGACAACAACCGCTGCCAGGTGCTAGAATGCCGGTAGACATGAGATACATGCCAATGATGGAAGCATCAAATAAACCAACGCCAGTACCAGCTACAATGTGGTATAGCAACCAAAGTGAGTATTACCCTTCGGAGCAACAAAAGGTGAGAGAAACACATGGAGTGGTGAGGCCGGTACAACCTCCACCTCCTGGGTTTCAGTCGAAAGAAAGAAGGTATGAAATGGACGAAAGGACATTGAGATTCATTGAAAATAGCAGCTTATCTAGGTCAAAGCTTGCTTATAGCCAAGAGGAAATGCTAAAAGAATCTCCTTAACCAGAGACAGATTGTCACAAAAGTCGTGACAAACACTTGGTCAAACAATGTCCTCATACGGATATCACTGAAGTAAATGCTTATTGTCTTGACTGTGGCATCACTCACTTGATCCCCGAATGCCCGAAAAACCCAAACCAAATCAGGAAAATCACGACAAATGTATCAGGGATTGTTCAGCTACCTAGTAGCTCAGAAAATGAAAATGTTGTACCAGTTCAAGTAGTTACGAGAGCACAAGCTCAAAAGAAAGCTGATGAGAATCCAGAGACAAAGAACACGGAAAGTGACACAAGTCCAAAGACAGATGATGGACCAAAGACTGATGCACCTAGTCAAAAAACCAAGGGCAAACAAAATAGTTGGAAAGCTAGAAAGACTAGGATGAAAGCACGCAGGGAACGAGAGCAAAAATCCCTAGCTGAGAAGCTTACCGAAGCTGAGGAGAAGATAAAACAACATGAGGAAAAGGAGGCACCTTCTCTTACACAGATGGTTAAACCTCTAGAAGAACCATCCACGGATGAGAAACCGAGAAGTGCTAGTTCAGGAGGATCTGTGTTGGCAGAGAAGGTTAATGAGACATTAGATGCCCTCTTGAAAGCCTATGATGCGAGGCTAAAAAAAAACCAAACCCAAGAACAGAAGTGGATGACATATCCCTATGCGGAATTAGAAAAGCAAAGATTGGAAATGTGCAGGAAAATGATTCAAACAGCCCAATCTTTACTAGAACCACCAGTTGCAAAACCTGAGGATGTGATCCGCGTCATGCCAACACAAGTAATCCCACCAAACCAGGAACTAAAAGAGCCAGAATCTAGTCATGAGCACAGACCAAACCTCAAAGAACCAGCATTAGAACCAAGGATAGTACTGAATACCACGGATAACTCTTCCGAGGGATTTCACCAAGCTATACCTGAGGATTGTAAAGAGATAGATGGTCTGATGAATTGGGGAAACAAGTCAGAGAGGCCAATGAAGCCGATGACCTAAGAAGACGAGTAGACAAGACTGGTGATGAACGAGGAGTGTTTCTACCACCAACAGAGGAATTTGAGACTGGATCTCAAATGAATCTAGATGTGCAATCGTGTTGGGGCGACAAAGGATCTTTACAATCTATGGATAGTCAACCCCATTCGCTAAGAACACTACCGTCCTACATGGGAGAGTACGAAACCAAGTCAGATGTGGTTGCAGTCCCATCACAGAGACTTTCTCCCAACAAGGCCATCGATTCAAAGGGGCTAGTAGATATTCTATCTACCCCAGTCACCTGTACAATAATGTTAGCCGAGTTGCTCAGAATAAGACCAAACATGTGGGCTAATGTGGGTGAATGTCTAGAGAAATTTGGTGTAAAAACCCCAATGACTCAAATCGAGGAAGGCATCAAAGAGCTTGAAATGCCTCAACTAAATACTAGGCCAGTTCCATTAAACAAGGTAGGCGAGTATTACGAGGGAGAAGATGGAAACACCACCCTTCCTGTGGAATTCAATGGTGTAAAAACCATGGCAATCCTTGACAGTGGAGCTGGTGTGGCCATTGCAACCAAAGAGGTTTGGAAAAAATGGGGAAAACCTGCCTTGAGATCCACACGAATGACCCTGCAGCTTGTAGACAGACACAAGGAAAAGCCCCTAGGACTGCTAGAAAAAGTACTTGTTACTTCTTATGGCATTGAATATGAACACACTTTTGTTGTTGTTGACTTTGGCAAGAAGAACAACTATGAAATCATTATGGGAAGACCATTCATGCGACAATTGAAAATAGTCCAAGATTGGGGTTATGACCATATATACCTGAGACATATGGAAACCATAACAAAGGTAAACTTGAGGGACCATAGCTATAGGGATGTGACGAGAACACCGATTGAGGAGTTTGATTCCGCCACAGTAGCAGGATCAAAACTTCCAGCTTGGTTAGGTAAGCCTAAAGACCTGTGGATGTGTGGAGCTTCACAATGTGGTAGCTTGAAACGTGAGGAATGTATCCTAGAACGGGTTATAGAGGATATGGACTATATCCCAGAACCATTTCCTGAAGAAGAGTTAGAGCCTTTTGGATGGGAACACATCTTGGCTGCTCTGGACGTGTGCACCGTGGAGGATGCTCCCACAACAAAGTTTTGTGATGAAAATGGCTATGATGTCGTTCCTTATTTTGCAGTGAGTGTAATCCAGGAAAACGAAGAGAACCAGACATCAACAAGCTCTCGAAATAAGGATCAAACAAAGAAATGTGGAGAATCAAAAGATGAAGAAGACGACGAGTTCTATGACTCTGTAGAACACTTCGAGCTTCAAGAAGATCAACGACCCAAGAATCAATGTCATTGCTACACGAATAAAGTGCATCAAAAGTGGATTCCAAAGTCCTCAATGAAGACACAACCACCACAAGCATCCTCATACAGGGCTCCTAAACAGGATGCAAAGACTCAGCTAGGAGGAATACGACCAGAGCAACGAGCTAACAATGCTCTTTTCAATGGGCTAGAAAATTCCTCCAAGAAACTACCACCCACGAGCAAACAGACATTAAATTTCCACTACCAACCAAAAAATCAAGGGAAAGTACAAGAAGTCAACCTTGCTGAGGATAGTAGCGATAGTGATGAATCTTACGACATCCCCTATCATCAACATAGACCATCACTATGACCAACCCCTTCAGCAACAACCATGACAGGTCAAAAGAACAGGACAACAAGTCAAAGCCAAAAAGCTCGACAAATCTGGATACCAAAAAGCCAGATCAGCCAAAAACAGATATGGATCAAGAAGACAAAGATCTCTAATGACAAATCACAAGATCCAACACCAAAACAAAA
Organism: Adiantum capillus-veneris; assembly: GCF_014529385.1. Taxonomy (NCBI): domain Eukaryota; kingdom Viridiplantae; phylum Streptophyta; class Polypodiopsida; order Polypodiales; family Pteridaceae; genus Adiantum; species Adiantum capillus-veneris. Next base: position 37,519,988 of record NC_140931.1, read on the forward strand.
AAAAAGAAAGCGTGCACGAATGGGTAAGAATATCACAAAGTCGCAAGGTTTCACAACTCAGGTTTGGGCTCCAAAGAAGTTGATTCAAGCACAAAAAAGTCAAGAATTCATTTGGATTCCAAAACAACCACGGTATCAACATTCAAAGCCTGAATCCCATCACCAACCAAGCGTACAAGGGCCGAAGCAAAGACCACTGTCGACTCACACAACAAAAATGTGGATCCCAAAGAAGTCTCTTCAAACACAAACGAAGCATTCGCAAGTATGGGTTCCCAAACGAGAGCAGGCAACAAAACAGCCAATAATCGCAAAGAAATGGGTCCCAAAGAAGATCAACAAAACTGTTGTCAGTGCATCGCCGCTTGAATTCTTACAATTCTTCCTACAATTACAGTACAATTAGAAGAGAGCAAGTCGCTTCAATCAAGCAACGATATAGGAGCTTCAGAGACCATTACATTGCTTAGAATAGGAAGCCTCGCCAACAAATGCCAATAAGCAAATTGCTTATACCCACATCTTGCACAACATAAATCTTTTCCATGCATTGACTGTGTATGCATAATAGGGCTACATTACAAGGCCTGCATAGGCACAACTTTTTGCCCAAGCACAACACATACCCTTTGCGATACCCTGTCATAAAGGATGACTCCAAATAGGAAGGGGGGAGGCATTCTGAATGCGGATCTAATATTATGACTATTAGAGGGCAATGTTTTGTGAGATGCATTAAATTTTTGCGTTTTATTGTGATAAATTTTTGACGAAATTTAGAGTATATGCCCTCATAGTAGTGTTACCAAGAGTATGGGGACAAAATCCATATATGAGCCCCTAGGGACATGTGTATAGTGTACATAGCATTTAGATTTCTATTTGAATTATTTTTCTTTTGTTTAGTTGTTTTAAGATTTTCTTTGTTTATTATTAAGAAAAAATTAAAAGAATCCATAATCCACATGAAGAAAAGAATGACGAGAGGCCTGAGCACTACAAAGAGAAGAAGGTACAGGAAAACGATGAAACTTCACGAAGTATGTCGCCGCAGCCACTATAATAGTTGAAGAACTTGTCACAAAGCAGTGTCAACAAGCAACCGACAAGTCATAAAAGTCAGAATCGAGTCGTTAAGCCACAAAATGAGTGAGGTGCATGTTAGTCCCAAAGCTTCAAGTAATATTCTCTGTGGTCTAAGCGTCTTAGCTATTCTAGGTACTGCTCAAGCTGGAAGAGTTGAGCATATTTAAGTTGTGTCGCTCATCCTGGTATAGGTGAGCAAAAGAGTCGAAGTCTAAGTACTTAAGTCTGGTGAAGTGAAGGAGAAGGTCCAAAAGACACTCACGTACTAAGCACAGTGAGATACGAGTGGAGAAACTTCTACATCGAAAACCCTTCTTGGAAAGGTGGAAGCTATTGAGACATCTTTTGATGTCACATGTGCTACATTTATTCCTCGAAACACCCATCATCTCCTTCTTTCACATTGCATGCTTTTGTTGACAAATTTCTCATATGCATATAGAGTGTCCCATAATTGGCACTTGCATCAGGCACTCTTTCCGTGTTTCACCCAAGCACACACCTTTCATGAACATGTACTTCACGTTCAACTGCTCAACTCCAATAAGAGCGTATACCAAAGGCATTTTTTTCCCACCGTGTTTTTTTCCTTTGGTCATCCAGGTTTTAGACCCTAATCTAAAGACACCTATCACCATCCTGTTGTTCATATTCCTTCTACATCAACAATAAGGAAATGCTACTCAAATCAATTGACAAATGAATTGGAGCACCAATTTCACATCATAGCGTACTTCTCCTCAATGGCGAGTCGAAGAATGGCCTACAATGACAACGATGCAAACAACACTAACAACATGATTGCACAAGAACAAAGAAGTCCTCAATGACAAAGAGTAGACATAAGAGTAATCAGAGGATCTCTAAAAGTAATCAGAGGATCTTTGTAAGGGTTTAGCCATACAATTTCTACAAAATCCTTACAAAGTTGTCATTGGCTGACAAGAACAGAAAGCCAATCACTCAATTCTACAGATTGTAGAAGTTGTTTCTGAGAATCACAAATACTCCGAATTCACAGATTTGCTGGAGCAAGTGATGGATGGAGCTTTCTCTATCCATGATGATAAGAGTCAAGTTCACCGACATTGGGTTCTTTTTGAATTTAGATCTGGCAGTAGACCTATAATGACAGAAACAGATGCTGCAGCTCGGAGCGTGGATGTGCAAGACATAAAGTTCGTCATCAATTATGATTTTCCTAAATCATGTGAAGACTATCTACATCGGATTGGACGAACAAGACAAGCTACTGCAAAGGCTATAGTCTATACTTTCTTTACAGCAACAAAACGACAGCCAACACCACATTGCCATCGACAATCAGGTCATGTCGGGGACGACATGAACGCAAGAGGGGGGGATGTTGACCGCTGGGTCAACAACACAACATAACTCAAGTTTCGTACCAAAGTCTTATCTTTTGCGAGTTATGAAATGCTGCGGATTATGGATATAAACGTCATTTGTAATGAGTAGTTATTCTAGTTTCAGAAGCCGGGGTGCAGTGGCACTTCCAGATTGTAAATACAAAGCCATTTGACCCTTTCAACCCCATTTTTGGTTAAACCTAAGGTAGCCTTAGTATATAAGGTACCTAGGTCATTTCGTAAAGAAGACTTTTATCATAATCAAGTTTTAGCGCTGTCGTCTACTGTGTGTGAGAGAGAAAGAGAGTGAGCGTGAGCTTCATCCTCTCGCTATGCCCGGCTCGCTCAACACATTGGAGATCCGACTGCACCATTGCGGTAGGCTCGAGGAGAGCTACGCGACAACGCCAAGCATTCCCCGCGAGACGAAGCGCACAGGCCGACGCATCTACGAGCTAAGTGTGGTTGTAAGTGTATCAAACGATGTCTGTTTTTTGCGTGCTAGTAGTCTATAGAATCGTAGAGACATAAGCTACGCATAGGTACTCATAAATTTCAGTTTCGGGCACTTTCAAAATTCGGCTCTTTCATCCTACGCGTTTTTCGCAGATGGGTTTTGAGTGAGGGTTTTGAGTGTAGAAGCTCAGGGACAGGTGTATCCTAGTGAGGGGATGGTGTTCCTTAAGTTTCGTACGAATCTGGCATGATTAGGTGAGTTACCTTCCGCATGTGTGTATGTGGCTAGGTGGTGTAGTTGAGAGCAGTGAGGTTCTTGATTGTGGTTTAGTTGGCCTTCCTGAGTGTTGTATGTGTAGGATGGTCTCAGCCTGACAAGCTTAAGACATTTCCTCCGTGTGCCTATCGTGTCATCTGTGTCCTCGATTGACATTATGTTGATCTAGGTAGTGTTTGCATGCACTTCATGGGTGAGTCGCTTCCCGTCCAACACCTTGTACTTGGATTTGGATCACCTGAGGTAAATTTATTCTTGTAAACCCATTTGCAAGGTAAAGCTTTTGCATCACTTGGAGGTTCTACCAAATCCCAAGTGTCATTAGCCAGAATCGAGTTATACTCAGATTGCATAGCCTGCTCCCACTTCACCACATCATCCGTCATCATGGCTTCTTGGTAGCAGCTTGGTTCACCGCAATTGGTCAACATGATGTAATCAAGACCTGGCTCGAAACACGCAGGTGGACGAGAGACTCTAGTAGACCGTCTCACTCCTTGACCATTGTTATGCGCTCCCTCTGGAGCATTGCTAGTGGAAGGTACATCACTAGCCCGTTGAGTTGATTTCACTGTCTTCGAGGCAACATCTTCAAAAGTGACTCTCCGAATCTCTATTTCCTTGATAGGTTGCTTATGCATCTTCGACTCATTGAAGATCACATTTGAACTACGGATGACTCGACGAGATTCCGGGTGCCAGAGACGATATCCCATCTCTTCATCTACACCATATCCAATGAAAATACATTTGTGTGACTTTGGCTTTAACTTCTATCGAAGTTGTTTAGGCACATGAGCATAATCTTCACAACCAAAAACATGTAGATAATCATAGTGGGGCTTACATTTAGACCATAACTCTTCTGGAATCTCATAATTCAATGGTGTACTAGGCAAACGATTTATAATGTGCATTGCAGTCAAGACGGCTTCTGCCCAAAAGCCTTGTATGAGATTTGCTCTAGAAAGCATGGCTGTGACTCTTTCTTGAATCGTACGATTCATGCGCTCAACAAGTCCATTTTGAGCTGGTGTGTATGGTGCAGTAAACTGACTTTTAATCCCCCTTTTAGCACATAAATTGTCAAACTCCTTGGAGACATACTCTCCACCGTTGTCAGTCCGCAACCTCTTGAGTTTCTTGCCAGACTGATTTTCAACGAGTGCTAAAAAAATTTGAAACAGAGAAAGAACTTGATCCTTATGTTTCAAAGGATATGCCCACACCTTTCGAGTAGAGTCATCTAGGAATTTCACAAAATAGCTGGCCCCCCCTAGAGATTTGGTTGACATAGGACCACAAACATAACTATGCACTAAATCTAGAGGTTTAGCTCGCTTTTGACCCAATGGTAAGTGCACGGACCTAGTCTGTATGCCATAGATACAGAGCTCACAAACAGGAAAGTCAACATAAGACAAGACATGTAAGTAGCCAAAACGAGTCAGAGTTCTCATTCCTTTTTGGCTAATATAACCTAGCCGGCAATGCCACAACTCAGTAGACAGCAGCTCGCCTATAGATATGTAATCATGACCAACATCTGACACATGCATGGAATACAAGGTACCATGCTTCTGACCTCTAAGTACAACAAGATTACCTTTGCGTACTATCCACGAACCATTGTCAAATGTGGTGTTGTAGCCCAAATCATCAACCTCACCAACAAAAATCAAGCTCTTAGTCAACTTGGGCACATGTCTGACATTACATAAAGTAAAGTGCGTGCCATTCCTTAGATGCAATTTGACGTTTTCAACTTCCTCAATGTCTAGTTCATAAGCATCACCAAGTCTCACTTTGCCACAAGAGTGAGAATAAGTAGAGAACCACTCTCTATGTGGTGTCACATGGAAACTCGCACGAGAATCTACTATCCAATTATGTGCATAATGTGCATCTTTTGTAACAAGAGCCTCAATAGGTAGATTTTTTGTGAAGACCAATAGGTCAAAGGTAAGTTGCATAACAACCACTGGAAGAGTCTCTACAATAGGATCATTTGAGGACTCTAGCACATTGATCTCCTCTAACTTTGGTTTGCCCTTGTTTGAATCATCAGACTTAGAAATTTCAATGGATTGTTTATCCTTCTTGTTTTGCTGCCATTTCCTGTAATCCTTCTTCACATGCCCTTTTTTATGACAGTGATATCACTCGACATTACGCACAGAACCCCAAGACTTATTGCGTGAGCCCCCACGTTCCTTGCTTTTAAACACTGGTAATTCTAGAAAAAATTTGGCAGAGTTTCCCCAGAAAAACTGATAGAATCTCAATCCAAAACTGTCACAAGAGATCAATAACGCATCAAAAGTAATGCTCTCAAAACATAAGACATGCGCATCAACCACTAACTGTGCATAAAAAGTCAAAAGCTGACCAAAGACTGCCAACACGGCTCAAATGCACTTAGCCCTCTTTATACATGTCCTATGGCGAGGCCACGAAAAAGGGGTACTCCAACAACCTGTATCACCGAAAGGATCTCAACATTCGAGAATCCCCCAGCTCAAGAAAACCTCACACTATCGACCGTCACAAAAGGTTATGCAGACAAGAAACCAGCCAGTCTCACAAAGGGCCTCTGAACCGAGTCTCAGAAACGGTCAAGACTGCCAGAAACAAGCCAAATTGGCTCCACAAAAGGTACATATGGTAGTTTTCACAACTCAACGTAGATCCACTGTCAACAATACTGCAAGGTGCAGTATACGCGCTCAAACATGCGCCAAACAAAATGTGCAAGCAGTAAACAAATTCCTTCGGGGAGTAAAACCGCTCTCAAAAGAGCTCAAGCACTATCAAAAGTGCCAAAACAATGCAGATGCGCATCAAATACTCCCACTGAAATCTGTGTTGATGCTAAACGCTACAACCTGTAAGAACCTGGATGTCCTGTGTGTATGCAAGAACCTGTGAGGAGATGGATGCCTGAAAAACCCGAGACAATGTCGATGCTGAAAAGTGCTCCTAATCAGCCCATAACCACCATCTCAATAGCACATAATAGCCATAAAGCGGCTATATACCATCCCAAAATAGTCTCTGAACAACCTACACCTGTGTCCTATACCTGTACCTGTAGTTGTAGCAAAAGTGGAGTTGAAAAATACAACTCTTGAAGCGTAGCTCGAATGAATCTTTCGACTGCACGAACAGCTTTGAAAGGGGGGTAAAACTGGAGGACACCTGTGGACACCAGGTGGAAACGCTGTCGGAACGCTGAATTTGCCGATGTCGAAATTTGAAACCTGTTTGCACTTTTGAAAGTGCGCGCGCACGCAAAGACGCAAAAACGGCAAGCACAAACCCTGCTCTGATACCAGTTGAAGGTGCCAAGGGAACCGTGTGAGAGTGCAAGTGCAAGAGCAGAGAGCAGAGAGAGAGAGAGAGAGAGAGAGAGAGAGAGAGAGAGAGAGAGAGAGAGAGAGAGCAACCTGCTTTGGGTGGAGCGCACAACAAAGTTATCCTATTGTTGCATCTCCTTATTCTGTTGTATTAAAGAATAAGTGTATACATGGTTAAGTTAGTAAATGGGTTAGTAGTAAGTGGGATGTCCGGCCAGTTGGCCTGAATCCCAACATCTCTACCTCCACAGCCTGAGGATATTCTTGCATTCCATTTTTTGTAGGAAGTTCAACCATTGCATGCAAACTATCCACAATAGGCAAAATTGCATGTAGCATCAGAAAATGGCTTTGTAGTATTAGGCACACTCTGTATAGATGCTTGCATTGGGAGGACCAATCTGGGCAATCACAATAGGAGGACTGTAAACTCACGTGAAACCAAGTGTTCAAAGACATGCTCTGAATCTTCAATAGCAATGTAGATCCATTCACCACCTGAAGAGTAGATGGATTAGACTCATATTGCTGAAATAACTTCTCCCCACCAGCGAGTGCTTTGGTCGCACTCGTGCTTGAGCCATACACAGCAAAACGTTCAGAGTCCACTATTGACATACACACAATGAACTTGTTTAGGAAAACTAGCTGATATAAAAATGTAAGGAGAATGATTAATGCTCACCTAGCTCTTGCTTCTGCTTGAAGAACTCCAATGGAGTTCCTCTATCTAGGGTCCACTCCTTGCATCACCAACAAGTGCATGCAATAGGTCAAGCACTAGCCTATTTATCCTTGCATCAAACAAAGTGTACTTGATATAGTGCCATAATCTCTCCACCAGATTTGTAGTGTCCACATTGCCATGGGGTAATAAGCGCCCAAACTTTGGCCAACGCTCACGCCATATACATGACTTTGAGCATCATCGGTTGGATACATAACGTTGAATATTTGCATGCTTAGAGTAGTCCAATAAGAGTTTCTAAAAGCGAGCATCAAAATCATCCTCATACTTTGAATGCATAAGGTTGCACATCATAGAATATACTTGATCGTTCAAGTCTTTTGGCACTTGGGGCAAAAGATTCTCTACCCAAGCCTTCTTGGCATGAAACCAGCAGAGCAGGACATGACATGCAACTTGCACTCGACATCATCTGTTGTCTTGAGCCCAACAAGCATCATCATCCCTAATGGATCTCAAGATAGCATTCAGCTCTTGAGGGCACTTATCTATTATAATTGCATTCGACCGAATGCTACCATCCTTGAAAATATTATGTGGATGGTCAATTCAAGGGAAATGCTCTCTTGACATGTCCCAAGGTCACATGTGCACATCATCAACCACACAGGCAATCCAATCCCAGCTTGATTAGGCAAAACGACTGCATATAATGGCAACCCATACACATTTGTCTTGAATGTGTTGTCCACAGCTCATGCGTTATGTCGTGAGAAGCGAATACACTTCTCCAACATCCAACTATCTTGAATGATAATAACAAATGGATTTTGGATGTCTTGCAATGCATTTGGATTGTATGGCTGGACATATGCAACCTTTCAAAAGCAGCAAGCATCTACATAAGGATACAAGGACAACATATAAAAGTAAAAATGAAACTATTGATGTAAAAGAAGCTACCTTCCCATTAGCTTGTAACTTCAAAACCTCCATATACATCCCCGACCAATCATTTTCTGATGCTCGACCTAAAAAAAATATCTTGGGTGAAGAAAATGCTATATAGGTTGAGAGCATAAGCAATGAAAAGTACTACCTTGAAGTCACAAGCTATATGCGAGCTGCCGGACCTCCTTTGGAATCATGAAGAACCGGAAAGTCACGCAATCTACTGGAGGCACTTGTTGCATGTGGAAGTTTTGTTTTGAGATCAACATTTTGGCAATGTGGCGAGATGTACCCACATCAAAGTAATCTTCCATGCAACAGCGAAGCACCCGTGGATGAACCGGTAGATAGTATAAGTCAAGCCAAGAGCTAGGAACATGGCCATCATGCATAGCATGGAGAACAATAGTGACTTCATCGATTTCTTCTTTGAATTGCACTCGTGCCTTGAAAGGACAACCACACTTCTTTGTTTTTCTCTCTCTACGCTTGTCTTCTCCACGATGCCTTCTTGAACCACCACGATGACAAACGTAGATGTCCTCTACCTTACCAAAACTTACTTGGGCTAATCTTATCTTGACAAGTCTCACCTTATGCTTAAGTGCAATACTCTCTAGCGCATCATTCTCGTGGGCTTTATCTATTAAAATTTTCTAACTTGGGTTATTCTCATCAGCATTCAACTTTCCTTCAACCTTATTTGACATAAGAAATTGGGGAGGCAGTGTTGGATCCTTGCTACACACTTTACAAGATCTAATCACGTCTCTAATAAAGGAAATAGGTATGCCATGCTTTCTCACATTTGTACACCATTATGATTTGACAATATCAATACGTTTTGACATGCCAAGGTGAGCCCTTTGCGGATCAATGTGACATTCTTCTATGATAGCTTCCCATTGCTCAACTGGTGCAATTGCCAGGAGAGGCATCTTCAAGTAGAGCTTGGTCGATCCATCACGTTCGGGTCCTCGAATACATAGATTTTCCTTCATCCTGTTCCATCTCTTTATGTCATGGACACCTACTTCTTGAAGTGTAGCCAAACTTGGGTTGCAAACCCCCTTCATATCTTGAAGCATTAGGTCGTAGCTTGCTCGATCAAAACTAAAGAAGTGGTGAGAAAGATGCAAGGATGGATCAGGAGACGGGATCCTAGGTTTGACCATGTGGATTGAGTCCCCATTTGAGGCCCCACATGGTTTCTTTAGAGGGAATTGGGCTCCAGCTTTTGGATGGTCGGCACTGCTTGAGTTTCCTTCATTTAGCCAACCAGTATTAAACCCAACGAATCCTCAGAATCCTGGTTTGAATCTGATTCAGATTCACTGCTCACCTCTATACTCTCATTCAAATCAGGTATAGGCCCATCCATTTTACTCTTCTTGGTTTCTTCTGCCTGCCAGTTACCCTTCATGGCTTCTTCTTCCTGCCAGGTCACATTGAGATCGATTTTGTAAGCGTCTTTGATCCTCTCTTTGCCTTGCATTACCTCCTCATCCACCCAACTTGCATTCAGGTCCATCCTCTCCTCCTTTCTTGCCAGTTAACCTCCAAGACCACCCCAAAACCGACTTTGAATTCTCCTGTATGCCCGTCGATTTCCCATGTGCCAGCGTGGATACCTTTCACCCTTTTGACCCCACCATGTGGGTATTACTTAGTCCGGGTTTAGTTTTTGTTGAGGTGGACCGCCAGGCGGGCATTCCTATCCGGGTTTAGTTCTTGCTGAGGTGAATCGCCAAGCCAACACGTCTTTCGAGTTTAGTTTTCAAGCGACGGACACTCCAGATCCCCCCGATAGCCGTGTGCCCACTTCCCACCCTTTGATCCCATTGCCACCCCCATTAAAGGCTGGGTGTTACTTAGTCCTGAGGACAGGTGATGCAAAAGTCTTTTTGTTGGCTTTCTAAAAGTAGCTTTTAATGTTTTCAACGACGATTGAGACGTACCTTAAATGTTATTTCAATTTTTAAATTAAACGAATCTTTTTATTTCGCGTTTCGTTTCACATATGGACATGTCTTGACTTTTTTTTTTGCATTCTATTGTTTTAGAATGTTAAAGTGAAACTTCACTTTGCATAATTCTAGCAAATACTATAGATATATACACACACACACATCATTGCATAATTCTAATAAATACTATAGATACACACACACATATTGATAAGTTTTTATATTTCACATTTCATTTCACAACCTCACATGGCTTAATTTTTCTTGCATTCTACAAATTGATTCTAATCAATATTCAAGAAAGTCTTTTTTATTAAGCGGTCATCGATCGAATTTCCTCCTCATCACAAAGAAAGGAATCGGAAATACTTTGAACTATTTTCTCATGTACTTCACGGTTTCTCCCCCCCCCCCCCCCCCCCTTTTTACCATGCTTTACAACCAGTTAGTCTCGATTTTCAACCTACTTAAGACTAAGCTGAGGCAATCCTTTCTCGAACACCGATTCCAATTAAACTCAACTTAAAGACTTTAACACTTTCTTTCTTTTTTTAGAAAGCCACCCTGACCCTTTCACTTGTTGAATGGAATAAAGGGAGATGTCCCTTTGTGATCAAAGAGCTTAAATAGAAAGTGAAGATTGAAGGCGTGCGAGGGTATGGCAAGAGGGAGACGACAATAGTTCACGAGTGGAGGTGGTAGATGAGAGGGCATGAAGCTGGCATGTAGGGTGAGAGAAGAGATCAAACTGACACCTCTTCTTCCCTCAACATTATATAACACGGGGTATTAAATGAAGTGCTAGCCATATGATCCATGGTGAAGAACTCCGAGCACAAATCACTAGAGCCACAACTTTGTCAAATTTTCGAGAAGTAAACAAAGACAAATTTTGTAAACTAGGATAGTGACAGTGGACGTCCAAGTTTATTAATGAATTTTTTGTTTGGCTTTGGAAGCACTGATGCACATATGCGAGTTGGTTATGCCAACAACCTCTCAAGGTGGGGGTCCTAGGTTTGAGACGCTTGGCTACCATCCGGAGGTCGTTTTTTTCCACCGTCCATCCCCTCGAGATTCGCACTGACGACCCACGATGTAGATCCCACCACTCAGACCCCATGTTAGATAGTACTTAGGCTCTTCTTCACACAAATCGACAATGCCACATGGGTATACAAGCTTGAAGGCCTCCGTACCTTCTTCCACTTCTTCACACAAACGGACAATGCCACATGGGTATACAAGCTTGAAGGCCTTATCTCGTACCTTTGATACTTTTCAAAAAAATTAATAAGTACGTCCAAATAGAAATTGCCTTGTGATTTTTGTGCAGCTAATAGTACCAATCAAAACAAGGTGAGTGGGTCACATTGGCATTCTGAAACAATAAAATGAAAACGAAATAAAGTCACGTGAAGCTCTTAAAGGAAATGAAACTCAAAAGGAAATAAAGTCACTCACTCATTTTGAGTGAGTTTGGGAAGGGAAGAAAAAAAGGAAAAAAAAATTCATGAGAGGCTCTTAAAGGAAAGGACCCATCTATATATTGTACTCTATTCTATCGATCCACATTAAGGTGGTCCACGTGACTCAACAAGAGGGATATTCAAGCTCACGAGGGGTGGTGGATGTTGGGAGGACAATATACGAGAGATGAGAAGGTGAAGAGGATAAGGGGTGTGTGTGTACGTGTGTGTTTGAGGCGAAAAGGTGGTGGGCTTGCTCTGAGGTGAAGAGGTATTGGGGAGAGAGAGAGAGAGAGAGAGAGAGAGAGAGAGAGAGTTCTTGCTCGATAGGAGGGACCCAACTACAGAAACCTCGATTGTACTACTCAACTCAATTTGCACTATGAGTAGCCGCCGACCCTTGATCATTGCTTGAGCCTCTGCGTTTGACATTGTGTGTCCTAGGAAGCACCACATGACCTTGTGTTTCACACTAGTCCCATCACGAGTTCCTTTCATGGCCCCTGCTATCTCTAGTTGGCCCTACTGCCCACCTATCCCAATGTTGGTCTGATTGAAGAGCACCTCTATTGATGAGTTGCTACCCTTACCACACAAAATCCCCATGCCATCTTGAATTACACCTCAATCTCTCTAGACCTATACATTCATTTCAAAACTAGAATGGGTTGAGTGTGCGTGGAAATCGGAATGGAACACCCATTCCCGGTGTGTCATTTGGAGGAGAATTGATGCAGCATGAGGCATCTCAAAAGAATTGTCCGACTCCCAGTTACTACTTAGGGAAAGATAAGAAGGACGAGGCAAGGTCAACTACTCCCATGAATTTTGCTACCATAGCAAGAGGATCCTACCGTTGTTTGATTGCAACGAATGTGCAACATGCCTCATCATGTTACTGCTCTATAGGTGTATACGTCCCTCAAAGGTTGCAATAAAAGACCATCGTGATCTCTTTTGTTTAAATCTTCCATGCATTTAGTCACTCATGTCTCTTGGATGAGGACTAAAAGAACGTTAATGACATGAGGAGGGACTATACCACTCCATTGAACAAAGAACAATGCACTTGCATTGTTGTTCTTTTTGTGGTAAAACATGTCATCCCTATAATGTGCTCATTGCAAGGACATCCCAGCATAGGTAGGTCAAAGAAAAACTTCTAAACCAGCAAAAAGATACTATGTTCCTTTTTAAATTCTTAAGCCAATCAATGAGATGGCTTATCAATTAAAGTGGTCCCAACCATTGGCTCATGCACCATGTTTTCCATGAGAGCCTATGTAAGCCTTACAAAGGAGCCCCATCAAAAGGAGAGATGGTTGCAGACCCTCCAAAAATTGGAGATCAAGTACTTCAATCTGAGTCCATCCTATGACGTGAAGACAAGGTATTAAGAAACAGTAAGATTATCTGACGATATCTTATTAAGTTTAAGAATTATTTTTTTAAAGATGCTAGATGGATGCAAAGAACCTAGCTTAAGGATAATATAAACCTTGTCAATGCTTACAATGATGCGTTAAAATAAGCTTTTGAAAATGCATTTTCAATGAACAATGTTTTTGTCTTATATGACTAGTTCTCTTTTTATTGTGCACAAATTTTAGAAGTATGCATGCTTAGAGTCATGTTTGTGGTGATGACGTCTCCCAAACACCAAGTAGAACTTGTCACTTTACTTTTGAAGTATGATATGGACTAAAGAGCAGACATGCTTGCGGAAGCTACGTCTCCCAAGCACAAAATGGATTAGTCATCCATCTTGGAATGATGTCGAAGGGTAAAAAGGGATCCACTACCCGCTAAGACAAATTGAGTAATTACTATGGATTTATCTCTTTTACCTTATAGTCGAGGACGACTATGCTTTTGATAGAGAGGTAATGTCATTAAATCTAATATCTAACCAACCCAAATGATTTTCTCATATTAAACTGATCATTTAATGTGGGATAATAAATGGGAACAAGGGTTAGCAGATAGACATGTGCTTACGGATCTATCTCAACACGGGGCCAATGGAAAAGGGGTCCAAATGAGAGATGGTTTGTCAAGAAGCAAGGTTAACTAATGGAGCTTAAAGACCTTAGGGTTAGATTCATTAAAGACCTCCAATGGTTAGTGTTAAAAGTCCTTTGACCTTAGGCAAGCTAGGACTGAGCTTGAGGTGGGAACCGGACCTAAGCTTGAGGTGCTTGTCATGCTTGATGATTAAGGTGTGTGCTTGATGACTAAGGTGCTTGTCATGCTTGATGAATAAGGTGCGTGCTTGATGACTAAGGTGCTTGAGGTGCTTGTCATGCTTGATGAATAAGGTGCGTGCTTGATGACTAAGGTGCTTGAGGTGCTTGTCATGCTTGATGAATAAGGTGCGTGCTTGATGACTAAGGTGCTTGAGGTGCTTGTCATGCTTGATGACTAAGGTACTTGAGGTGGTTGTCATACTTAATGAGGAAGGTGCTTGAGAAGCTTCCCATGCATGAAAGTTCCAAAGTTAAGGGAATCTTTGACTTAACCTCCCACTCACCCAAAGGGCATCCCTTTTCTCAAAGGGCACATGGGACACATGTCAAAGCTAAGCCTTTCATCAAAGCATCTGTTGGGTTGTCATCAGTGTGTACCTTGACCAAACCAATGAGCTTTTTGGCCAAGAAATCTCTCACAAGATGATACCTGACTTCAATATGTTTTGATTTGGAGTGAAACACAGGAGTCCTTGCCAATGCAAGAGCACTCTGACTATCACAATATATCACTAGAGTCTCATCAATGCCAAGATTTTTTACCAAGAAAAATAACCATATAGCCTCTTTACTTGCATCTGACAATGCAACATACTCTGCTTCCGTAGTGGAAGACGACGTGCAATCTTGAAGACATGACCTCCAAGATACTGCTGCTCCAGCAAATATGAAGACATAGCCAGATGTCGATCTCCTATTGTCGACACGACTCGCATATTCTACATCCGCATAACCCATGATGGATGCATCACTGTTCCCGAAGCGTAAACACCTACCGACCGTACCTTTGAGGTACCTAAGAATGTGCTTCACTGCTTCCCAATGCTTGCTGTCGGGATTTTCCATATATAGGCTCACCACTCCCACTGCAAAAGCAATGTCTAGTCCTGTGTCCATCATAGCATACATGAGACTTCCCACTGCCGAAGAATATGGTACCTTAGCCATTTCACGTCACTCAACATTAGATTTGAGTGCATCTTCATCTTGCTGAGTTTCAAGAATGCCTGCATTGGGTTACTCAATGCTTTCCCCCCCTGCATATTGAAACGCTGCGAAACTTTCTCAATGTATGTTTCCTGAGATAACTCAAGAATATGACGTTTGCAATCTCTTTTGATTCGCATGCCAAGAAAGTATGTAGCATCCCCCAAATCTTTCATTGCAAAATTAGTGCTAAGTGTTTTCTTCAAGTTGGCAATTTTCGCAATGGATTTCCCAGCTATAAGCATGTCATCAACATACAAAACTAGAATGATCATCAAGCCATCATCTAGATTTCTTGTGTACAAGCAGTGATCCTCTTCGCTCCTTTTATATCCTTGAGACCTCATACATGCATCAAATTTATGATACCACTGCCTTGAACCCTGCTTTAAGCCATAAAGTGCCTTTTTGAGCTTACATAGTAGCTCCTCATGAGATGCGTTCTCCTGAACAAACCCTTCAGGCTGCTGCATGTAAACATCCTCATCGAGGTCTCTGTGAAGAAATGATGTCTTCACATCAATTTGGACAAGTTCAATGTCCTCAATCGCTACAAGACCAAGTACGGTTCTAAGTGTTGTCATCTTGACCACAGGCAAGAAGATTTCATCAAAATCGACTCCCTTTTGTTGTTTGAACCCTTTGGCTACAAGCCTAGCCTTGTACTTTGGAGATGGATCACCTGAGGTAAATTTCTTCTTGTAAACCCATTTGCAAGGTAAATCTGTCGCATCATTTGGCATTTCTACCAAGTCCCAAGTGTCATTAGCCAGAATCTAGTTATACTCAGATTCCATAGCCTGCTCCGATTTCACCACATCATTAGTCATCATGGCTTTTTGGTAGCATCTTGGCTCACCACAATCGGTCAACATGATGTAATCTAGACCTGGCTCGAAACGCCAAGTGGACAAGAGACTCTAGTAGACTGTCTCACTCCTTGAACATTGTTATCCGCTCCCTCTGGAGAATTGCTAGTGGAAGGTACATCACTATCCAACTGAGTTGATTTCACTGTCTCCGAGGCAACATTCTGAAAAGTGACTCTCCGAATCTCTATTTCCTTGATAGGTTGTTTGTGCATCTTTGACTCATTGAACATCACGTCTGAACTACGGATGACTTGATGAGTTTCCGGTTGCAGAGACAATATCCAATCTCTCCATCTGCACCATATCCAATGAAAATACATTTGTGTGATTTTGGCTCTAACTTCTGTCGAAGTTGTTTAAGCACGTGAGCTTATATAAACTTCACGACCAAAAACATGCAAATGGTCATAGTGGGGCTTATAGTTAGATCATAACTCTTCTGGAATCTCATAATTCAATGGCGTACTAGGCAAACAGTTTATAATGTACACTGCAGTCAAGACGGCTTCTGCCCAAAATCCTTGTGTGAGATTTGCTCTAAAAAGCATGGCTGTGACTCTTTCCTGAATCGTACGATTCATGCACTCAACAACTCCATTCTGAGCTGGTGTGTATGGTGCAATAAACTGTCTTTTAATCCCCCTTTTAGCACAAAAATTGTCAAACTCCTTGGAGACAGATTCTCCACCGCTGTCAGTCCGCAACCTCTTGAGTTTCTTGCCAGACTGATTCTCAACAAGTGCTAAAAAGTTTTGGAACACAAGAACAACTTGATCCTTATGTTTCAAAGGATATGCCCACACCTTTTGAGTAGAGTCATCTATGAATGTCACAAAAAAGCTGCCCCCCCCCCCCCCCCCCCCCCCCCCCCCCCCTAGAGATTTGGTTGACATAGGACCACAAACATCACTATGTACTAAATCTAGAGGTTCAGCTCGCTTTTGACCCAATGGTAAGTGCACGGACCTAGTCTGTTTGCCATAGATACAGTGCTCACAAACAAGAAAGTCAACATAAGACAAGACAAGTAAGTAGCCAAAACGAGTCAGAGTTCTTATTCCTTTTTGGCTAATATGACCTAGCCAGCAATGCCACAACTCAGTAGACGGCAGCTTTCGGCTATAGATATGTAATCATGACCAACATCTGACACATGCATGGAATACAAGGTACCATGCTTCTGACCTCTGAGTACAATAAGGTTACCTTTGTGTACTATCCATGAACCATTTCCGAATGTGGTGTTGTAGCCCAAATCATCAAGCTGACCAACAGAAATCAAGCTTTTAGTCAACTTGGGCACATGTCTAACATTACATAAAGTAAAGTGCATGCCATTCCTTCGATGCTATTTGACGTTTCCAACACCCTCAATGTCTAGTTCATAAGCATCACCAAGTTTCACTTTGCCACAAAAGTGAGGATAAGTAGAGAACCACTCTCTATGTGGTGTCACATGGAAACTTGTACCAGAATCTACTATCCAATTCTGTGCATACTGCGCATCTTCTGTAACAAGAGCCTCGAGAGATAGATCTACTGTGAAGACCAATACATCAGAGATAAGTGGCATAACAACCGCTGGAAGAGTCTCTACAATAGGAGCATAGAAGACTCTAGCACATTGATCTCCTCTAACTTTGCTTTGCCCGTGTTTGAATCATCAGACTTAGAAGTTTCACCAGATTGTTTATCCTTCTTGCTTTGCTGCCATTTCCTACAATCCTTCTTCACATGCCCTTTTTATGGCAGTGATAGCACTCGACATTACACATAGAAACCCGAGACTTACTGCGTGAGCCCCCACATTCCTTGCTTTTGGCACGACTTTGAGTGCGACCCCTCTGTCTATCACTAGCAACATACGCATCACCATCCTTCTTGCCTTCGAGAGATTTCCTTCAAATCTCCTCGATAAACAAACTCCCAAGGACGTCATTATACACTAGATCAGTACCAGGTGCTGAGTTGCTAATCGCAGTATAGAACGTATCCCAAGACAAGGGTAAACTGTATAGCAAGAAGATACATTTGATTTCCTCATCGAAGACCAAACCCTGAGTGGTCAACTGAGTGAAAATGATATTGAACTCATTAATGTGAGTAGAAATAGTGCCCTCTTCCTTCATACAAAGGTCAAACAGCTTCTTCATCAAGAAAACATTATTAGTGGCACTTTTGTTCTCATAACTGGAACACAACTTATCCCATACATCTCTAGCACTCCTTTCTCCAACTATAGTAAAGTACACATATTCGGCCAAATGCAAACGGAGGGTAGATTTGGCCTTAGCATCAAGTTTCTCCCACTCAACATCTATATACTCTCCCTCTGGGTGCTCCATGATAGGATCCAACTGGCCTTTTTGTATAAGAACATCTTGAATCTGCTCTTTCCATATAGCAAAATTTGTCCCATCAAATTTTTGAATATTGTAAATATGCTTTTCACCACTATATGACATGGCTGCAAACTAAAGATAATATGGCAATAAACAGTGGTAATTCAGGGAAAAATTTGGTAGAGTTTCCCCAGAAAAATCCAAAACTGTCACAAGAGATCAATAACACATCAAAAGTAATGCTCTCAAAACATAAGACACGCGCATCAAACACTAACTATGCATAAAAAGTCGAAAGCTGACCCAAAGACTTCCAACACGACGTCAAATGCACCTAGCCCTCTCTATACATGTCCTATGGTGAGGCCACGAAAAAAGGGGTACTCCAGCAACCTGCATCACCGAAAGGATCTCAACATTCGAGAATCCCCCAACTCAAGAAAACCTCACGCTATCGATCCTCACAAAAGGTTATGCAGATAAGAAACCAGCCCAGTCTCAAAAAGGGCCTCCGAGCCGAGTCTCAGAAACGATCGGGACTGCCAGAAACAAGCAAAATCGGCTCCACTAAAAGTACATATGGAAGTTTCCGCAACTCAACGTACATCCACTGTCAACAATATTGCAATGGGGGTTCACTGTCATATGTACCTTTTGTGGAGCCGATTTGGCTTGTTTCTGGCAGTCCCGACCAAACGAAAACAGGCGCCAAAAGAAATGTGCAAGCAGTAAAAAAATCCCTCCGGGGAGCAAAACCGCTCTCAAAAGAGATCAAGCACTATCAAAAGTGCCAAAACAATGCATATGCGCATCAAGTACTCCCACTAAAATATGTGCTGATGGTAAACACTGCAACTTGTAAGAAACTTGGATGTCCTGTATGTATGCAAGAACCTATGAGGAGATGGATGCCTGAAAAAAAACCCGAGACAATATCGATGTCGAAAAGTGCTCCTAATCAGCCCATAAACACCATCTCAATAACACATAATAGCCATAAAACGGCTATATACCATCCCAAAATAGTCTCTGAACAACCTGCACCTGTGTCATGTACATGTACCTCTAGCAAAAGTGGAGTTGAAAAATACAACTCTTGAAGCGTAGCTCGGATGAAGCTTTCGACTGCACAACCAGCTTCGAAAGGGGGGTAAAACTGCAGGATACCTGCTTGAAACACTCTCGGAATGTTGAATTTGCCGATGCCGAAATTGGAAACATGTTTGCACTTTTGAAAGTGCGCGTGCGTGGACGCAAAAAAGGCAAGCACAAACCTTGCTTTGATACCAGTAGAAGGTGCCGTGGGAAGCGTGTGCAAGTGCGAGAGCAGAGAGAGAGAGAGAGAGAGAGAGAGAGAGAGAGAGAGAGAGAGAGAGACTTGCTTTGGGTGGAAAGTACAACAATGTTATCCTATTGCAGCTCCTTATTTTGTTTTTGTATTAAAGAATAAGTGTATAATGGTTAAGTTAGTAAATGGGTTAGTAGTAAGTGGGATGTCCGGCCAGTTGTCATGAATCCCAACAGATCCCTTTGCCACCCCCATTAAAGGCTGGGTGTTACTTAATCCTGAGGATCACCTGTGAACAATGTGAACGTCTTTCAAATATCATTATTGAATTTTCAAGAGCGGCTTAGTCTTTAGAAGACAACGGTTGCTCTTGTTTGAATGAGAGAGAGTACTAGATTAGTTGTGTCAAGACTCAAGACCTAAACGAAGGAATTTTAAAATTCATAGAGAAGAAAATTGAATTTAAGCTTAGAAAATCTAAAAGTCAAAATATTATTTGCATCCATTTGGAGACTTTCAAGTAGTCACAAACATAGAGGAATAATTTTAAGGTAGATTGAAAATTGAGATTCTGCAAAATGAGTGTATTTTTTACAATTTAACTCTATTTTCTTAAATTTTCCAAAAGGGTTTTCTCCTTCTCCCCCTCCCTTCAACCTATCGATTTGGTTTTTCAACCGGCTCAAGGCTAAGTTGAGGCACACTTTTAAGGAACATGACTTTCAAGATGGACTTAAAAAGAGAAATATTGACCTTTTGTGTAGAAAAGAGATTTGTGTACAAACTTTATGTGAATGAAGACCTTTTTTTTTTTGCCATACTACAATTGTGAGTTGGAGAATTTATATTAACAAGTGGGACTCTTATCACATTTGATAGCGATGCCACTGACTCTTATTGCCTTTGACAGTGATGTCACCGACGATGGGAATTAGCAAAATCTTACTCAAAGTCCCTTAGTCCTCTTGCTTTTAAATCTTTTCTTCATTTAAATTGTAATTAGGATAGAGGAACAAGTAAGGAGGCACGCATCAATAGCCAAGTTGTGTGCCTATCATCATGACGCCTTGTTCACATAAAAGTGTAAAAGTATAAAATCGTAGTAAAAGTGCAAAATCTTGAAAGGTGATCCCCACTATCATGCACACCTTGTTTCAGTAAAGATGCAAAATCTTGAAATGTGGGTGGTTGAGACAAGAGAGCCCAAGTTTTTTGGCCTTCTTTAAGAAGAAAAGTGTCTTTTTGGACTACCTAAGGAGTCCTTGGTAAAACACTGGATTTTTGGTGCAATTGTGGACCATTGGATAAAGCTTGTCGATTAATGCCACATAGTTCTTTTGCCAAGAAGGCCATAGGGGAGTGAGAGAGAAAACATGCTATTTACTCTTTGCACCTCTGACCATCCAATGGTCATCACCACATTAACTTTGATGGTTGACATTTCAAGTCACCTTAAGACTTACTATACTCATTTTAACATTTTCATTATGAAAGTGACTGTGTATGTGTGCATGTGCATCTCTCTCTCTCTCTCTCTCTCTCTCTCTCTCTCTCTATTAAAGTGTTTGTGAAAAATCATTTTTCCAAACATATAAATTTTCTTTTCTTGAATTTCTTAAGAGGAAATTTTAAAGAATTAGATTTATTTTCAAGCTTTTACACTTTGTTTCTCTATTTTGGGACCAAATTTCTCTGTTTTTCCTTGCTCTCGACCGGCATTTTTGAAATTAAAAACGACACAATATAATTTGAGACACATTTCTCCGAACACATAGGTCCATTAACATGTCAAATGTGTTCTAATAATCACTCAATTTATTACAGCAAAAAATGTTGCCTTCTTGAATCCATCGTGAAGTCTTCACCTTGTTTAATATTTCTTCTAGGTCATTTGTGTACCTCTCTTTTTAAAGACGGCCATTGAATATTAGTTTGGTTTTAAGAAAAAGATTTTAGAAAATATATTGTAATCTAAATAAATCCCTACTACACTTGTTTCCAAAAAATGCAATACTCTATTGTAACAAAATAAATAAATTAAATGCTAGTGTCACTTTCTCATTTTTCCTCTCACAAAGAACCACTAGTATGTGACCGGCGCATTGCTACGGCAAAGAAAATCATGGCGATTGGAGATCTCTCTCTCTTTCACACACACACCACAGAGTCATATATAGGTACGTGTGCGTATGTGTGTGTGTGTGAGTGTGGTGTGTGTGTGTGTGTGTTTGTCTGCTCACCCACGTGTGACGAGAAAAGAACTATAGTACTTGGAATCACTCTAGCAAGATAGCATTGCGTAGCTATGCCTTTTGACTCTTTCTCTCTCTCTCATATTAGATCTTGAGATCAAGATTCATCGAGTAGATCTCTACTATCTCTTTTTCCACCTTCTTTTCCCCCTTTCTTGATTTTTTTGAGATGATGGATAGTCTCTCTCTCTCTCTCTCTCTCTCTCTCTCTCTCTCTCTCTCTCTCTCTCTGGATGAGCACATGGAGTGCTTTTAGCCAAATGGTTGCGAGCGACTCATCCTTCACACAACTAATAAATTCAAACTGCCCATGTCTCCTTTCTCATCAACCAACGAAAATGTACCAAAATTTTACCAGATTGCTTTTGTTGCACCATGCTATCAAAACCATGACTTGCCAATAGACAGGCTTTTCATGACCCTCTATTGGTTGAAGCAAAATAGGTTTTGGTTGGTGCCACACTTTGGGGTCACTTTTGAAGGGCTACCAGGTTGCCAAGGGAAGTCTCTCTCTCTCTCTCTCTCTCTCTCTCTCTCTCTCTCTCTCTCTATATATATATATATATATATATATATATATATATATATATATATATATATATATATATATATATATATATATATATATATATATATATATAAAACTATACAATGACTTGTCGCTCAATATATTTTGTATGCTTCAAAATGATGCCATAAGTATGCTCTACTCTCTCTCTCTCTCTCTCTCTCTCTCTCTCTCTCTCTCTCTCTCTCTCTCTCGTGCTAAAAGCATGCTTTGGTGGTACAAAAAGGATTGTCCTTGACAACACCTTTGACAAATCTTTGAGCTACAATTTCTACATGTCACACAAAAAACTACCTATCATACTATATATCAGTAGATAGATCTTCAAAAGGAGAATCTAAAAACACAAGGTCCGAAAAGTTTTGACCTAAACTACAAAAATTTTACTAGTCCCCACTTTTTCATTGGTAGAAATAAAATAGGTCCTTTTTTTATACCACCAAACCACGCTTTCACTGTAGTACTAGTACACACACACACACCAAGTCTTGAGTTCGAGACTTTCTCGCTAGATTTTCAATGTTCCTTTGGCCTGTTCCTATGCTGTCAAAGATTCTGTTCTCTCTCTCTCTCTCTCTCTCTCTCTCTCTCTCTCTCTCTCTCTCTCTCTCTCTCTCTCTCACACACACACACACACACACACACACACACACACACACACACACACACACACATGTGCACGTGCACCTTGAGATAGATGTAAACTATCTACAGCTTCTCCAAATATGTGCAGTGGAAGTAGTTGAAGGTAGTGGCTCTCAAAAGATAAAACAACACTACTAGTTACAGAAGAAAGCCAAATGCCAGGATGCTGCATCTTTATATCCCCAATTAAGGTCTTTTCATATTTAGCATTGCATGAAAAGGACCCATTTTGACTTTTTCCTTTAATTGTTGCATCACCACCATTACATGTAGATAAATATCTCTCGGCACGTTGGCCCCCACAGTGCTCTCTGTACAGAAAAGTGCCATCGTTGATGATGGGATGATGGGATAGTGCATGGAGTGTATAAACGCCCATCACTCTAGGGCTATCTATCTTTCCATTGCATAATAAGTAACACTCTCTATTGTGTGCCTTGAGCTTCCTTTGTCTTCTCCAAGCTGTGTGCGTTTCTCTGCAACCCTAATTCCAACAATTGGTATCAGAGCAGGTTGCGTCCTCTCGGGCTTAGTTATCAGCTGCTCTAGCACACACCTTCTCACTTTCTCCAATTTCAGTGAGCTTTGGCAAGCGTTCGCAGGCCGACAAAAATTTTGGATGAGCTCGTAGAGCTCAGTCTACTCAGATTTTTGATTCACACTCATTTCGGCCTCCGTTTCCACTACAAGCAGTACTGCACAGGCTATTTCGTCATTTTTTGCAGAATTTCTGTCAGTGCCGTTTTCTACATAACAGGTGCCTCATAGTCTTCTATGGTTTGTGCTATATAGCACGTGTTGTTCCCGCTCCGTTTCTCCTATTTTCGGGCAGTTTTCACATCAGGTGTACCATTTACCATGGCTTATATGATGCAACATGTTCTTGTGTCAAAGGGCGTCTGGATCATTGTGCAGGGCATTGATGTACGTCCTGGTTCTAAGGATGTAGGCGATGTTGAGGATGTTGCAGGTCTTGCTGCAAGGATTGCTGCTATTAGAGTTGTTTTGCCTACGGCAGAACAAGCTTGTTGGGATGTAAAGGATGCACAGGCTCATGCATTGATTGTGTTGTCTGTGAAGCGCACCATTGTTCCTCACATTCATTCAACAAAATCTGCAAAACAGGCTTGGGATATTCTAACAGGTATTTATGCAAGCCGCAATGAGGCTAAAATTTCTTTGCTCCGTAAAGAGCTGGAGTCGAAGATTATGCATGAGAAAGATGATATGGACTCTTTCCATACTGGTGTCAAGGATATCAATGAGCAACTTATTTCTGCAGGTGAAGTCATTTCAGACAGCTCCCTTGTGCAGGCTGTTCTTGATGCCTTACCAGATTCCTACCAGACTTTTGCTAGTACTTGGAGACTGACGACCCAAGGAAATCCTGAAGTTGTCAAGTTTGATGCATTATGCACATTGTTGTTGCAAGAGTCGCTTTCCAGAAAATACAAAACTAGGCAGCGTGTAGTTTAACAGGCTTTTATTGCTTCTCAAAGAAAGGGTGATAACAGCAATGCAACCACTTCTTATGGTTCTACTGCGAGTGGAAAAACATCTGTTTCTAATGCTTCTGCTGGCAGCAATTCATCTGGAAATTCTGGTGATAAGGGCAAAAAGAAGATGCGTTGCCATTATTGTAAAGCTAATGATCACTTGATCAAGTCATGTCCTAAGTTGAAGGCCAAATAGGCTAAGAAGAAAGAGGGTGGTTCCACTGCAAATGCTGGTTCCACTACAAATGCAGCCATTGTTGAGTCCTCTGTGAAAGTAGACTGTGTTGTTGATGTTGATGTAGAATGGGCTTTTAGCACAGAGTGCACTTACAATCCTATTGTCTATGATGCATGCTTGTTAGTTGCTGCAGATTCACATGTGTGGTATTTCGACAGTGGTGCTACAAAGCACTTTACCTCACATTGTGAATTTTTTACCTCTCTCGAGTCTGTCCCTCATGGGAATTCAATCACTTGTGCCAACAATGCCTCTTATCCGGTTCAGGGAGCTGGAAAGATTGTGCTTACTGCTGCAAATAGCAATTCCTTCACACTTGTTGATGCACTTTATGTACCTAGGATGAAGAAGGATCTCCTATCTCTATCTGCACTTGCTAGACTTGGACTTGTAGTCAAATTTGTGGATGGCAGATGTACAGTTCATGATCTCCATTTTAGTGATGAAATTGTTGCATCTGGCCTTTTGTACCGTGGGCTGTATAAGCTCACTTTGAATGACAAGTGTGGATAAAATTTTGCAAATGCTGTTGCAGATTCAATGGCTATTTCAGATGCAAAACTTTGGCATGCACGTTCTGGTCATCTGAATTTTTCCAGTTTGCTACGTTTGCAGAAATCTGATATGGTTGCTTCTTTGCCGCCTCTTGAAGCACCTGTCAGACTTCTTTGTGAAGGTTGTATTTTGGGTAAGATGCAACGTTCTAAGTTTCCAAAGGATGGTTCAGTTCATGCCACATGCAGGTTGCAGCTTGTGCATAGTGATGTTTGTGGGCCCATGCAAACTCCGGTCCTTGGGCAGTTACCTTTACTTCATGACCTTCATTGATGATTACTCCAGGCATGCATGGGTATTTCCGCTTAAAGCGAAGTCCAAAGTTTTTATGTGCTTCAAACAATTTCTGGCTATGGCTAAAAATGTCTCGAAATGTACTGTGGGCACCCTCCATTCCGATCAAGGGGGGGAGTGTATGTCTCATGAATATAATGCATTTCTGGCTAGTCGTGGGATAAAACACCAATATACAATGCCTTATACACCTCAGCAAAATTGTGTTGCTGAGAGGAAAAACAGGTCATTGACGGAAATGGCACGATGTATGGTCGAAAGTCAAGCGTTGCCGCATTCTTTTTGGCTTGAGGCCATCATGTGTGCCACCTATGTACTTAATAAGTGTCCTACAAAAGCTTTGCAGTCTATTACTCCATATGAAGCATGGCATGATAGAAAGCCTTATATTGAACATATGTGTGTTTTTGGTTGTTTGGCATATGCTTTGGTGCCACAAACACAGCGCAAAAAATTGGATGATAAGACTGTCAAATGTATTTTTGTTGGTTATAGTGCTGAAAGCAAAGGTTACAGGTTATATCATCTACAAACAAAGCGTATTCTTGTTTCACGGGATGTAGTATTTGTGGAAGATTCTGTTCAGCCCTTGCTGTCATGTACTAGAGACAGTAATGTAAGCTCATAGGACATTTATGACACTATGTTGCCTCTTTTCAGTGGTGGAAATACGAATATAAGTTCCAATGAGGTAAATGTACAGCCTATGGGGGTTTCTGAAAATGTTACAGATCAGCCTATTACTGATGCAGATGTACATGATATACTTGATGAGAAAGGGCTGAAAATGAGCAGGCTAGAGGTATGCCAAAATGGCTGGTGCACACTTTGCGTGACAGTAAATTGGATGCACCTTTGTCTAGTCGTACTCGTTCAAGCTCTCACCATGCATCTTATGCATCAGATCGTTATGCTTTGGCTGTGTCTAGCTTACATGATGTTGAGGCGCCTCTGTCTCTTGATAAAGCACAAAATTCAAAAAATTGGATGGCTGCCATGCAATCAGAATATGATGCACTTATAGAAAATGACACATGGACTTCATGTGATTTGCCTCCTGACAAAAAGGCCACTGGTACGAAGTGGGTTTACAAGTTGAAATGCAAGCCGGATGGTGAGATCGATCGCCATAAGGCTCGACTTGTTGCAAAGGGTTATGCACAGCAAAAAGGCATAGATTATGAAGAGACTTTTGCTCCCACTTGTTGTATGACTACTTTGCGTTTTCTATGTGCATTGGCAGCTCATTTTGGTTGGGATGTACATCAATCAGACATTGTTACTACTTTCTTGAATGGTGACATATTTGAGGAAGTTTATGTAACGCAGCCTCGCGGTTTTGTCATAAAAGGACAAGAGGACAAAGTGTGCAGATGTAAGAAGGCTTTGTATGGGTTGAAGCAATCTCCTCGTACGTGGTATGAGAAAGCTGACACTCATTTGGTTAAACGAGGCTTTCATAACAGTCCAACAGAAAGCACATTCTATGTAAAGCGTGAGGGTGATGTACTTCTCATTGTGGTTCTTTAGGTCGATGATTTGCTGATCACTGGACCAAATGAGAGACATATTGCTGAATTTAAGGCTGATTTGAATGCTACTTTCAAGATGAAAGATTTGGGGTTGTTGCATCATTACTTGGGTATACAGTTTAAGCAGCGTGATGGTGGTATTGCCTTGTGTCAGAAAAGTTACATAGAGACATTGCTATGTAAGTTTGGATTTGAGGATTGCAAACCTATTGCCACTCCCATGGAAAGAGGTTTGAAGTTGAGTCTACATGATGCTGGCAATCTTGTTGATGTCACTCTTTACCAAACTCTTGTTGGGCTACCTCATTTATGTATGCAATACAAGGCCAGATATTCAGTTTGCAGTCTCACAGGTCAGCAGATTTATGCATAGCCCAGGGTCTAAGCATTGGCAGGCTGTCAAGAGGATTTTCCGCTACCTTAGTGGCACTTTACATCTTGGCTTGTTTTATCCCAAGGGGGGATCATTGCCGCCAGGCTTACATGCTTTTTTGGACTCATATTGGGCTGGTTGTTTTGACACGCGAGTGTCCACGAGTGGTTTTTGTTTCATGCTTGGAAGTTCATGTACATCATGGTTGAGCAAGAAGCAACCTACTGTGGCCCCTTCGAGTTATGAGGCTGAGTACAAGGCAGTCTTCATAGCTACGGTTGAGTGTGTATGGCTCAGACGCCTTATGGATTATTTGGGTGTTGGACAGGACACTGCCAACACTATCTACATTGACAGTCAGAGCGCACTGGCAGTTGCGAGGAACCCAGTTTTTCATGCTCGCACAAAGCACATTGAGGTGCATTACCACTATGTCAGGGAGAGGCTCTCAACAGGAGAGATCAGCTTGGCTTATGTGCCAACATAGGACAACCTTGCAGATCTTTTCACAAAGGCATTGTCTCGTGAGAAGCTTGAATCTTTCCGCAAAGCTTTCGGCTTACTCCCCTTTGTGGACTGATCATGTCCTCAGGGCATGGCACTTCCCTTTACTCATGTGCCAACTCTCGTTCACCGCATCACTCCAGGGGGGATTTGTTACCATATACATGTGGTAGTGATGTGTGTGAACACACTAGGACCGTCGGGGCATTTTTTCCCTCTTTAGGAGGTTTTTCCCCCCCGAGCATTGTATATACACCCATCACTCTAGGGCTATCTATCTTTCCATTGCATACTAAGTAACACACTCTCTATTGTGTGCCTTGAGCTTCCTTCGTCTTCTCCAAGCTGTGTGCGTTTATCTACAACCCTAATTCCAACATGGAGAAGAATATACCCAGGTTTGGATAGGTGAATGCTCTCTCTCTCTCTCTCTCTCTCTCTCTCTCTCTCTCTCTCTCTCTCTCTCTCTCTCTCTCTCTCTCTCT
The DNA here is from genome assembly GCF_014529385.1 of Adiantum capillus-veneris. Lineage (NCBI taxonomy): Eukaryota > Viridiplantae > Streptophyta > Polypodiopsida > Polypodiales > Pteridaceae > Adiantum > Adiantum capillus-veneris. Next base: position 37,548,285 of record NC_140931.1, read on the forward strand.
CTCTCTCTCTCTCTCTCTCTCTCACACACACACACACACAATTTGTCGAGTCATGGCTAGAGGTTCTCCCACCTAAGCCATTAGCTCTTTTCCCTCTTGCTATTAGCCCCAACACTTAGTGGCTCAAGCAAACCCATGTACACCCTTTTTCTGCTACCAAGCGCTCCCCACTAGCGAGCAGTGCATGTCCCCTGTTCAACAGCACTTCACAACCAAGTTACTATTGCTAAATGTCGCAGTAGCACCGCTTGGCCTATCGCACTCTTCCATTGGCAACTAGACAAAGAAGAGAAAGAGTGAGGTGGGTCACCAAGACCAAAACCAAGACCTTAACTAGGGTAGCTAGTGGCGATCATGTACAGGTACGATAGGCCAAGCGGTGCTTCTGCGACATTTAGCAATAGTAACTTGGTTGTGAAGTGTTGTTGAACAGGGGACATGCACTGCTCGCTAGTGGGGAGCGCTTGGTAGTAGAAAATGGGTGTACACGGGTTTGCTCGAGCCACTAAGTGTTGGGGCTAATAGCAAGAGGGAAAAGAGCTAATGGCTTAGGTGGGAGAACCTCTAGCCATGACTCGACAAATTGTGTTTGTGTGTGTGTGTGTGTGTGTGTGTGTGTGTGTGTGTGTGTGTGTGGCACACAGGGTGATGGTGACACACACACACACTATCATAAAAACTAATATCTAATTCTCCCAAATGATTTTATCATGTTAAATTGATCATTTAATATGGGGAAGTACCAGGGGAGTAAGTGCTAGAATATTGGTAAGGCTGCCAGACCGGTCTCAATAGGGATCCAAAGGAGGGAGAATACGAATCCAAGGGGGGGACAGTCTGCAAAAGAGCAATGTGCTTCAATGGGGCTTAAAAGCCCTAAGGTTCAACTCCAATAAGACTTCCATAGGCTAAGGTTCCAAAAATTTAACTAAAAAGTCCAATGGCCAAAGGTGGGAAATTTGGATGGTTATGGGAAGACTAAAAAGCCTTCCCACATCCCTAGGAAGGAGGGGGCGAGCCCTAATGGTAGGGGATGAGAGAGAAGCACACACACACACTCCCAAGATCTCCCCAAAGGGAAGAATGGACATATAGCAAGCTCCTAGCCGAGTTGCCCAATCTTCCCTCAAATCCTATTGGATGGCCATAGAGGTGGACCAATGAGAATTAGGTTAGAGTAAAATTAGTCTAATCAATTTAAAAATTCTTGATAAAAGAACCAATAGAAATTAAGGTCATAGAAAACTATTGGACCGTCTACCAAGGGGTCCAATGAGCATCCAGCAGCCCAATGGCTTGCTGGATTTCTATTGGCCAAAAAACTAAAAGGTCCAGTGAGAGTTTTAATAAATTATTTGATTACCTAAAGGTCTCACAAAAGGGGAAAGGAGGACACATGTCACAAGGCTATCAATTTTGCTTCTAATTTGTGATTGGCTAAGCTTTGCAGGAGCCAATGGGAAGCCAACAAGAGAAAAAATCAAGAGGGGTCGATCAAGTAGAGAGAGAGTGGGCATTTTAGTCTAACTCACTTTGCTACACACACACACACAACTTATGTGTTGAGGAAGAACTCCATCTCCTTCTCCAAGCATTGAGAAGTGGAGGCCTACACGAACAACTCTTGGCTATGGAAACCAAGAGCCAAGCTTCAATGGCATGCTCATCTCCTCTACAATGCTAATTACTAAGCTAAGCTATGCAATTAGAATAATTATGTGAGGAAAATCCTTATTTCTCGTAAGATACATCTTCTTCCTCCTCAATCTTTCCTCATTCCCTGCTAGCTCTCACCATTTTTGAAGGTGTGTGAGGTCTTGGGACTGAGGCTAGGGATACTAGGTGTGTTTTTCAAGCATAATTTGGTGCATGAAGCTTCCATCTTCATTGCACCAACGAGTTTTGTCAAGGAACACAAAGACTGTATTGTACAAAAGTTTCCTTTGATGGGAAAGCTATAATACAAAGACTTTATCGAGGGGGGACCGGCTCCATGTAAATCCGGTCCTCAACTGTTGTCAATCATTCTATTTCTCTCTCTTTTCAAGTATTGTCTATGCTAAACTAGCTAGGTGTAAATTTCTATGTTGCTTTCTCAAATTAAGTACTCTCTCTATGCTCATTAGGAACTTGTTCTTAATGAAATGCTCACTATGTTATCAATTTCCGCTACACACAAGTTACTAGTGCATTAAATGTTACCTTGGTATCAGAGCTATTGGTTTCTCTTTTCTTGCTCAAGAAGAGAGGTCCTGAAGCTTGCTACAAATGGTTGGTGTTATTAATTGCAAAAGAATAAGTAGAATAGGGATTTTTCATTCTGTAAGCACGCCTGCTTTATGTAGTTAACAAGGACACTGTCGAGAGCTATGGTCTTAATAATGGAGTCCTACGGGGCTTGCCTATGGCTTAACCATTATTGAGCTGTTAGAAGCTTGATAAGAACCGGTGTTGTCTTGGATCTGTTAAACCAACCCTCTCTTCTATTCCTTGCAATTAATAATATTTGAGCCACGGGTATAGATGCTTGAGTGCTTATCTTTGAAGGTAAAGAGGAGTAGCAACTAGGGCTTGAAGTGCCAAAGTACAAGCAAAAATTTACACCTAATATTTGCTAGTATGGCTAACAAGGGAAAAGAGATTGAAATGAATGTTGATAGCTTTGATTTTGCTTATGAAAGAGCAACTAATGATGCCCCTATGATTGTAAACTATCTTGTTTCTTGGCTTTAACAAGACCTGGGAAATCCATCCCTCCAAGGTGATGTCTACAGCAATTGCGCACCCATGGTATTCTCCAAACTCCCCACCAAGAAGAGAGACTACCTAGGAAAGCTCTTGGTGAGACTTCCAAAAGAGAACTTATCTTTGAAGGTAAAGAGGAGTAGCAACTAGGGCTTGAAGTGCCAAAGTACAAGCAAAAATTTACACCTAAAATTTGCTAGTATGTCTAACAAGGGAAAAGAGATTGAAATGAATGTTGATAGCTTTGATTTTGCTTATGAAAGAGCAACTAATGATGCCCCTATGATTGTAAACTATCTTGTTTCTTGGCTTCAACAAGACCTGGGCAATCCATCCCTCCAAGGTGATGTCTACAACAATTGCGCACCCATGGTATTCTCCAAACTCCCCACCAAGAAGAGAGACTACCTAGGAAAGCTCTTGGTGAGACTTCCAAAAGAGAACTCTCTCCGATAAAGGAAGAAGAGGAGGATCCGTACGAAGTGCTCAAAAACTTACTACTCGATGAGGCATCTCCCTCCCAAAGGAGAACCCAACTTTCAACAGTAGAGCCCCCACCGAAAGAACAAGAAAGAAGTCAGTCTCCTGCCACCTCGGTGGAGATGGCTCCACAAAGACAACGGGCAAAACGCTCTCCAACACCCCCTAAATGGAGAAGACCATCTCATACTCCTCTTCACCATAATTCAAAGAGGGAAGAGAGAAAACAAGAGAAGGAAAAAGCAAGAAAGAGGTCACCCTCTTCTCCATCCTCCTCTCATACTCTTTGTCTTCTGAAGAAAGTGATGGTGTAGCTCTCAAACCACCCAAAAGAAGAGGCCATAGGAAATCCTATGCCGCCTGGAAAAGGTCATTCAAGCTCAAAAAATTCAAAGAGGGAGGAAAGAACATGTCTTTCCTTACCTACGATGGCACCTTTGGTGCTATGGACAAAGTCTGGGCCTTTATCCAACAATTCAATGTGGCGTATGGAGATGAGGGCTTCAAGGAGTCCTCTAAGCTACGTCATGTAGCTATGCATTTTCAAAAGTCCGTCAGGCAATGGTGGTCTAGCCTATGAGAAAATAGTGAAGCTCCACGAACATGGAAAGCTTTAAGAGCTTCCATCACCAATGCCAAAGACAAAGTACTCACCGAATGGTGAAGCTTGAAGCTCTCTCCCTACGAATCTATTCACAAATATGTAGACAATTTTTGGGATTTTCTACAAAAAGATGTTTTTTAGAGAGCAAAAACAACAATTTTGTGCGGGTTTATTTGAGCATATGGTGGAGTATGTTAGCTCCCAAAGGACACACACCATATCTGCGGTCATATCCATACCATGGTGGCTTCAAGAATCAACTTCCAACAAGGGGCTAAGAGAAATCTTAAGCCCATGGAAAACAAGGACCGTAATGAGCCTAAGGGGAAGGACAACGTCCAAAAGTCTCCCAAAGGCAACGCCAAAAACAACAAAGCTAAGGAGGAGGGAGTTTATAAAGGCAAAAATAAACTCACGCCTGAAGAGCTAGAGCATTATCAGAAAGATAACCGTTGTTTCAAGTGCGGGGAGCAAGGGCATGCCAACGTGCTTGCCCCCACAAGAATACACGTGATGAGCCTCCTGGAGCTACCTTGGTTGAAATTCAAGAAGCGGATGCTCATCACAAAGGATCTCCACTATGTCATGCTTGGGGAAAGGTAAGAGAACATGATGCTTTCATTCTCTTTGACCCTGGTTCTACTCACAATATATCCACGGAGTTGGTCACCAAGCTAGACATCCAAGCCTATGAGACGAGGAGATGTCCTATCTGCCAATGGTGCTTTCAAGGGGCAAGAAGCCTTAGTCACTCCCTTAATTGGGAAATTGAGGCTCCATGTCCAAAGCTATGTGGACAAGGAGTATTTCTTCATCTCTCCTCTCAAGCATGAGGATGTAATCTAGGGGCACCATGGTTTGATCGCATGGCTGCCAACATTAAATTCTCTTGAAAGACAAATCTACTTTAGGTACAGGGAAAAAGATATGTACATAGATGCTAATTGTATCGTACAAAAGTCTCCTTTGATGGGAGAATCTATAATAATTTCTCAAATTAAGTACTCTCTCTATGCTCATTAGGAACTTGTTCTTAATGAAATGCTCACTATGTTATCCATGTCCATTACACACAAGTTACTAGTGCATTAAATGTTACACACACACACACACACACAGTGCACATGCATATGCGTACACACACATGCAAGTTGTCAAGTGTACAATTTTGGGTACTATAGTTTGCCCGTTGTTGAAAGAGGGTGGACTTGCACAATCTCTCTCTCTCTCTCTCTCTCTCTCTCTCTCTCTCTCTCTCTCTCTCTCTCTCTCTCTCTCTATTTGAGCTTGATGAAGATGGGCTTAAGCACGAAGTCTATGGCATCCTATTGACCTGCAACTATTCATATCTTGGATGAGTTGATTATCAAGCTAAAGTATCTTGATTGGAAGCCACAAGCTATGCTCCAAGATAGTGCAAGTATGATGACTTGTAGCTGCTCATGATGAGGCTCCAATTTCTTCAAGGGCGGTCAATTGATGAGGTGATGGTGGGCTTGCACCATTGCAACTATGATTGATGATAGTGTAAACAATTTTTTATGCACACACACACACACACACACACACACACACACACACACACACATAGAGGTTAAGATGATGTTAAGTGTACGATTTTGACTATTTCAAGGCATAGGGAAAGAATAGATTTGCATTGAATCTGGACTACTTCGTGCAATTTTTGAAGTCTCAAGTTAATGCATCTACAGCAAGGAGGACAACCAACAGGGGCTCAACAACTCAATTTTGGTGTTGATCCAACATGACATCCAAATCAACCAGCAGGCGAACGTGGAGACCCTCTCCTTCCTCTAATTTTTCAAGCTCCATGTTGAGCCAGCAGAGGATCACACCCACATTTTTGCTCACACTCATCATTTTTGTAACCATTGATTGTAATAAATGTCTTTCCGACATTGATTTTGATTGGAGCCATTCATTAAGTAACGGGACTCAATTGAGTTTCCAGCTTGTAATTCCGAAGTAATTTCACTTGCTGATGTAATTAGTTAGAGATGTTCTCACCTCCAAGGCTGAGGTATATAAGCCAAAGTTTTGTAACCTAAGAGATTCAGATTATTAATCAAAGTGAGTTTTTGAGCGCCGTGACTGTGTCTGAGAGAGAGTGAGAGAGAGAGAGTCTTATCTACTTGCTACGCGAGCTACGGAGCCGCCATTGGAGAAGCAACACCGCCATTGTGTTAGCAACGGCGAGAGCTACGCACAGATACCAAGAGTGCGCGCTATCGGCTTCTATGTGTGGTAAGTTCCTACGAGCTTCGGTGTGAGTTTTCTTCCAACTCGTGTGTCGGAATTGAGCGTGCAGCATATCTATAGAACCACAACGAGTAGAGCTACACATTAGTACCATCGGGGTCAAGTTTCGGTCACCTGTATTTTTCGGCCTGTCTTCATACGCGTTTATCGCACGGAGTGGTTATAGGTTGATTTTGCAGTTCAAGTCTTTAGGGTGTTGTTCTTACCTAGTGTATAGACTTCCCCTTGAGTTTGAGATCGATTCAATGATTCTAGATCCTGTTTCGTATAGCATTCGTTCGTAGTACGGATTTCAGTCACTTGCGTATTCTAGAGCTTAGATTTGATTTCCTTAGTAGTGATTGTCATTAGAAGGTCGAGTAGGTGATTTGACACCCACCTAGTTGTTTCCATGCGCATGTGGGTCAAGCTCCGTCCTCGTCTGACAAATTCTGTTGTTGGTTGAGTTCTCGCTATTTAGCTTCCGCTAGCGGCGTAACCGCCTTAACATTTGGCGCCGCTGCCGGGGACGAGAGCCCTAAGTGGTGACCTTAGACTAATCCTACGAGGTGAGTCGTATAAACTACTTTGTATACTTTAGTTATAAAAGATCTAGGAGTGGTGGACTCCGAAGATCTTGAGAGATACTAGGAAGTGGGGTATTCCTGGGTCTTCCGTGTTGAGAGTATTTTTAGTTTAGCTTAGATTTGTTTGTTGTTTTGTTGGTGTTGAGTAGTTGTTGATAGAAGAAGAATTTGCTAGTCCGTGAGTGACAGTGGATCTCTTTAAAATCACAATTACCAAACCCATTTTATGATTAGGAATAGCTTAGGTAGGACTTCATTTGATCCTGATCTAGAGCTAGTAATCATTGGAGTATTTTCTTGATATGGTAGATTGCATGTTAGATCACTAAACCGTCGAGTTAGTAGTGAAACTTGCAATAAACAAAAGTCAGAGAAATTTTCTGTGTATCTGAGAGTTGCTGAGCACTTGAGAAAGCTTTAGGAATGATTCTGTGCCAAAAAACTGGAAATCTGCAACTTTAGACATCATACGCGTATGATGTCTAAATGACCAAACAGAGACCAAAACAGAAATTTTGACTTTACCAGAGTGTTCAAAAGGGGAGTTATACCTTAATTTCAACTTAAAACAAGAGCATTAACACTCAAAGAAACCCAAAAAGACAAGTCGGAGTCCAAGAAACGCAAAGAATAGGAAATTTTGGATTCAGATCTTGTTTTTACATTCAAACCTGACAAAAACACTTGAAACTCAATTATAAACATTGGAGAAGGCTTAAAACCAAGAATAGTCAAAATCTGGGACAAAAGACATCATACGCGTATAATGTCTTTTAGCACATCCACTACTTATTTTTGATATCTGACCTGACATGATTGTTACAAACACTGTAGAAAGCAAAAATATCAAGTCTTGATCCAAATTGATGAAAAAGACATCATACGCGTATGATGTCTTTGACCTAATTTTGGACATATTTTGATACTTTGCCAACACAGATCCATTGTAATAGCTGTCTAGAGGTTATATTTCAAGTTTCATCCCATTTGGATCACAATTGACCCAAAAACAAGTCAAAAGCGGAAAATTGCCAAGAAAAGCCTAAATTAGCCATAACTTGCTCAAACAGAGTTCAAACTGAATTTTGTGAGTGGAAAGAGCATAAGGGGGCTACTGAGAGTGAGCATAACCAAAATAGTCTAAATCTGTGAAAAAAGACATCATACGCGTATAATGTCTTTTTCAGCATAACTGCAACAAAATTCTCACTTGATGAAACAGAAGTTGTCCAACTGACAAGATTAAACAATCGACCAAGTATCAATCAGTTTGGATCAATTCTGACCACAAAAACTTGGGGAAAACAAATTGCCGAGACGGAAAAGTTAAAGTCCTTTAGGGGAATTGATGAATTTGAGATCGGGCAGGAATCTCCAGAATAACCAACCAAAACAAGGGGAACAAGCAAGTGTCATATCAACCGAGGGAAGTGTAAACCAAAGTTGGGTGCAACCATTAGAGCCGATCTTTGAAGGAAGTGTTTCTGATACTTCTTCGGAGAGATCTTACGAGATTTTCACCGAACACTTGGAACACTCGAACATGAACAACAGAGAAAATATGGCAGCAGGATCATCAAACCCTTCCGCCACAATGAAGCTATTGTTCATAAAATACCAGTACGACAATGAGCAAGGTGCCAAGATCTACAAAGATGGAATGGACCGCTATTGTGTAAAGATAGAAGATAGACCTAGTGAGTTCAAGGACTTAGTGCCTGTGAGCTATAGCGGAGATAGATATCTAGATGACGAGGGTACCATGTACTTGGTAGTCCTAAACCCTAACATTGTGGACAAGTGGGGGTTGATGGGCACCAAAGCCAAAGTAGATGAAGAACTCGAGGAGAAAGCACCAATAATGAACTTCCCTGATGCGAGGTTAAGAAGAGAGAATGAAACTACAAGGATCAACACTGATAACATCTATGTGGGGCTATACAAATATAATAATGGGGAGCAAGATCTCTATTATAGATGTGAAGAACCCTACACTGGAGAGTTGACAGACCAAAAAAGACTTTATGTCTTTACCTACACAGAGGGATCGGAAGTGAAAATTGCCGCTTACGACAAGTATGGGAGGCAATACTCAACAATGGGCAAGAAAGAATTAGAAGGATATACATAATTTGGGGGACCACTACATCAGTATTATGTTACTTCTAGCTCACAAAGACCAGCACCAACAAATGGAGTGCAAAACCCAATGACAACAGGAGGACAAAGAACTCGGGTTGCTGACACTTTCAGTCAACCTCAGTTTTCGAAGCCCGGACCAATGGGATCATTACATTCCAGAGAGTCAATGGATACGAATCGAGGTAGTGTAGTTCCAATCCCCACATATACCACTCCAGGTCCAAGGTTCGAAGCGGAACCATCACATTTACCTCCTAGTAGTAGATTCAGGGCAGGGGAACCGACAAGGGTAACCCATGAAGTCCATGATGCTAGAGAAAGCTTTAGCCGGGACACAGGAGCAATGAGATTGGTAGCAGACCATAGACGTATGAGACCATCTCAAGTAGCCAAGTGTATGCCAAAGAAGTATGGTGGTTCAGGAGATCCGTATGCACATGTGTCACTCTTTAAGCAAGTCTTAAGAGCTGAGCAGATAACAGATTTCCATACACAATACGAGGGATTTGGTCTTACTCTAGAAGGTACGGCATTGACATGGTTTCAACCACTGAACATAGGGGGATTCCATGACATCGACCATTTGCTAAGAGAGTTTGCTGAGGAATTTTCAAAACGAGGGATTAAGCACAATACGGTCTCACAAATATATGCTTTTAAACAGAGAGAACACGAAAAAGTGAAGGAAGCTTCACTTCGCTTCAAACAATACATTGAGAGATGTCCAGTACGTGAACGACCACAAGATGACAGACTATCTGTTCTCTTTATTGAAGGATTGAGAAACGACACTCTCAAGAAGGACTTGCACTTGAAAGCTTGTACAAGTTTCGAGCAAGTAACGAGAGAAGCATTGTACCTAGTGGATAACTGTACGGTTTATGGAGAGGTGTCAGCGGATACAGATTTTGCATCCAGTAGCTCTTCTTCCGTAGCGAGCGAGACTACCACTAAAAAGAATGTTCAAACAACAACCATGCCAAATGTAGAGCAAATGATAGAAGAGGCTCTAAAAAGGATGGCACCATACCAAAAACCATTGCCAAAACCACTGAAATGGTGTGCTATTGAACAAAAATGGACAAACCATCCAACAAAGGAGTGCTATTACAACAAAGGGTATGTAAGGGAGCGTCAGTATGCACCTCCTGCTCAATTAGCACCACCTCAGGTACATCCAGTACCTCAATACCCAACGGGAAATGTACCAGGACCTATGGGGATAGAAAGACCGCAATCGGTATTGGGACAACAACCACCTTTACCAGGAGCAAGAACAGTGGGCATTAGATATGCACCAACCTTAGAGAATCAGGAAGAACAAGCCTTAGTGCCTGTTCAAGCCTATTATGAAGAATCTGGTGCACACATGTCTCCAACTGTGTATTACTCACCAAAAGAACCCAAACAACCAGAACCATGGGGCATGATTGGGAATGTTGGAACACCAACAGTTACAAGTGCTTCTGATGAAGAGAGATACAATTTAGACGCAAGAACATTGATGTTCATAGCTCATGGAGGGTTAACAGGACAAAGACCATCCTATCCACAAAGGACGATCAAGTGGGACCAAGACCAGCACTAGGACCCTGTTACAAGTGTGGAGGTGACCATCTGATGAATGTTTGTCCACATACGGAAATCATTAGAATTAACGCTTATTGCACTGAGTGTGGGGTTACTCACTTCATTGAGGATTGTTCAAAGAATCCAAACAAAGTGCAAAAGACGACATTGAATATGCTAGAAACTATTCCTACCAGTAGTGGGTCTGAAAATGAAACTCTGATACCAACGCAAGTTGTTACTAGAGCTCAAGCTAAGAAAACCACTAGAGAACCTGAGAATGGAAAGTTAGTGAGTGAAGTGGTTAGTCAAGGACCGCGGAGTCAGAGAAACACATGGAAAGCTAGAAAAGCACGCATAAAGTTGAGAAAAGAACGTGAAGACGCTATTCTAGCTGAGGAACTAAAGCAAACGAAAGAAAGATTAGAAAAACTTGAGAGTCAAAGCGGGAAACGAGAGATGAGCCCTGAAAGAACGAAACAAAAGAGTAGCAAAGAAACAACGAGCTTAAGCTCAGGGGGATCAGTGCTAGTCGACAAAGTACACGAACCATTGGACGCACTGATGAGAGCTTACGAAGCTAGGTTAAAGAACAACCAAACACAAGAACAGAGGTGGATGACATACCCAAACGCGGAATTGGAAAAGCAGAGACTTGAAATGTGCCAGAGAATGATCGAGACTGCACAAGCCTTATTAGAACCACCAAGAGAAACAATGAATTGTGGAACGGAAAACCCAATTCAGCAAGAGACTATCATTTCACGGGTAGCTGAAAAGACTCCCAGTGCACAAAAGCTTGAAAATACACACAAGGATGACCGCATAGTGTTGAACACAACCGATCAGGAGATAGAAAGTTTTCATCCTGTCATACAGAGGTCTTACGGAAGAGATGAGGATTACAATGAATTTTGGAAACAAGTGAGAGAGGCAAACTTTGCAAATGAGCTAAGTTGCCAAGCTAATCAGACAAATTGGGAAAAGGACATCAGAAATCCTCCCATAGTGGAATTTGAGGCAGGATCTCAAGTGGACTTGGATCTGCAATCTTACTGGGGAGATGGGGACTGTTAGAACAATGGAGAGCAAACCTCATTCACTGAAAACCTTACCTTCATACTTAGGAGAGTATGAAGCAAAATCCGAGATTAGAGCACTTCCCTCACGAAGAATCTCATCAGAAAAAGTCATGGACTCGCAAGGATTGATAGAGATCTTGTCAACACCAGTGACATGCACTATCACTCTAGCTGAGCTTTTGAGGTTAAGACCACATATGTGGACCACTGTAGGAAAATGCTTGGAGAAATTTGGGATAAAAGACCCAACATCGAGACTGCAAGAGGGTATACAAGAGCTGAGCAAACCACAAAAGAACGCTAAGCTTGTACCCTTAAACAAGGTCGGAGAGTATTGCAAAGGTGAAGAGGGGAATACAACCTTACTAGTTGAATTCCAAGGAGTGAACACAATGGCAATACTAGACAGCGGAGCTGGGGTGGCCATTTCTACAAAAGAAATCTGGAAAAAATGGGGGAAACCAGCAATAAGGAAGACTAGGTTGAAACTACAATTAGCAGATGGACACATGGAGAAACCTATGGGGTTATTAGAGAAAGTCGTAGTGACTTCTTGCGGCATTGAATACGAACATACTTTTGCTATTGTCGATTTTGGCAAGGAGAATAACTATGATATCATACTGTGAAGACCATTCATGAGACAGTTGAAAATGGTCCAGGATTGGGGCTACGATCACATATACCTGAGAAATATGGAAACCACTACACGTGTGAACCTGAAAGACCATAGCTACAAAGATGTGAACCGAACACCGGTAGAGGAGTTTGATTCAGCTACTTTGGCGGGATCCGAATTTCCAGCTTGGTTAGGTAAGCCCAAGGAGTTATGGATGTGTGGAGCCTCGAAATGTGGAAGTCTAAGGCGAGAAGAATATGTTTTAGAAAGGGCTATCGAAGACGAAACTTATATAGGAGAACCCTTTCCAGAGGACACGCTTGAACCATTAGAATGGACACACATTCTAGCAACCCTAGATGTTTGTGCAATCCGAGATGGTCCCACAACAAAATTTTGCGACAAGGACGGGTACGACGTGGTTCCATACTTCATGCTGAGAACGATACTCAAAAAAGAAACTGAAAAGAACGATACACTGGAAAAGGAAAATGAAGAAGAGGTGTTTCACGACATTCCCGATCATCCAGAGTGGGGAAATGAAGCAGACAACGAGTCAACGGACAATTCAAGCGGAAACGAAGAAACTATAACGGATGTCCGATTTTATGATTTTCCGAACCAAACTAAACAACGCCAGAAACGCTATAGAGCAAAGAGAAAAACGAAGGGGGTTAGAACCAATCCGATGCCTAGAATAAGGGGAAAAAATCAATTCCTAATGCTAGTAAAGGCAGAAGATTGTGTTAAGGACAAGATTTCTGGAATAATGAGAGGCAATGATCAAAAGAGCTTACGAAAAGACAAAAGAGGCTCAAGAAATCAAGTTCAAAGGAATGGAACGAAAACCGAAACAGAAAAATCGAAAAAGAACAAGCGCAACAGAGAACACACGGAGTCCAAGTTAGAACGTAGAAACAAGTACAGAGAGCTCAAGAAAACTCTTAAAGAAGTTTGGATGACAGAAATTGAGAGTGGAGAGGACGAAAACGCCAAAATCAAGGAAAACATGGATGTTCCCTCTCACTACAGGAAATTCACAAAAGAGGATAGGAAGGTGGTATTAACCCAACCTATTCGAGAGAGAAGGGAGAACGAATCTTATGACGGACCGGAAGATGCAAAAAAATTTGATTTAGCAGCTCCAGGTGAGACACCTAGACCGGTGTACATAGCCACGGATTTGTCTCCAGGCGAGGAAGAGAGACTTTTGAGTCTTCTCAGAGAGTACAGGGATGTGTTTGCATGGTCTTATAAGGACTTAAAGGGAGTTGACCCATCGATATGCCAACACACAATCCCACTAAAACAAGATGCAAAGCCTAGCAGACAGAGACCATACACATATAATGATACGTTTGCTAAGCGAATCAAGGAAGAGATAGATAAGCTAATGGAAGCTGAATTCATATACGAGATTGAACACACCGATTGGGTATCTCCGATTGTGGTGGTACCCAAGAAGAACGGAAAACTCCGAGTGTGTGTCAACTTAAAGAAAGTGAATGCTGCAACAATCAGGGACAATTATCCCCTGCCGATAACTGATCATGTTCTAGAGCGTGTATCAGGGAAAACAGCATACTCTTTTCTTGATGGTTTTTCAGGATATAACCAGCTAACCATAGCACCGACAGATCAACATAAAACAGCTTTTGCAACGGAGTGGGGAATTTATGCTTATCGGGTTATGCCTTTTGGTCTAACCAATGCTCCCGCAACCTTCCAGAGGCTGATGACGCATGCTTTCAAAGAATACTTAAGGTTGTTTCTAGAAATATACATGGATGACTTATGTGTACATTCTCTTCTGAGAGATGAGCATCTAGAACACCTAAGAAAAGTATTTGAGAAATGTAGGACATATCGCATTTGTCTCAATCCTGAGAAATGTGTGTTTATGGTCCGACAGGGCAGAATTCTGGGACATATTGTCTCACAAAACGGAATATCCACGGATTTAGAGAAGATAAAAGTTATAGTGGATATGCCTAGACCAACCAATGCGAAACAAGTACAGAGCTTTATGGGACATTGCGGATATTATAGACGATTCATTTACATGTACGCTATAATAGGCCAACCACTTTACAGGCTAATAGTGAACTTTGAATGGACAGAGGAGTGTGAGGAATCGTTCAAGAAATTGAAAGAGGCACTCATTACTGCTCCAGTCTTGAAATCACCAGATTGGGAGAAGATATTCCATGTGCATATAGATGCTTCGGCATATGCAATAGGATGCATTCTGGCTCAGCCAGAAGAAGGAAACATGGATTTTCCTATCTATTACGCTAGTCGACAGCTCAACAATGCAGAGAAGAATTACACCACAACAGAGCGAGAGGGATTAGGAATGATATATGCTGTGAAGAAATTTCGGCATTATCTTCTAGCCAACAAGTTTGTGTTTTTTACGGATCACCAAGCCTTGCTCTACCTAGTGAATAAACCATGCAATACCGGGAGAATAGTGAGATGGTTCATTATCTTACTGGAATTCGACTTCACGGTAGTAGTAAAGAAAGGAAAAACACATCTTAGAGCTGATCATCTTTCGCGATTGACGAATCGAGAAGACCCTATAGGAGTAGATGACGACATGCCAGACGCGTACTTGTTCAACATAGAAATGATACCAAAGTGGTCTCAAAATGTCGTTAACCTATTAACCTATGGAGGAGAGTTCGATAGAAGAGAATACTACCAGAAACATATTGCTATTCAGCAATCCAAGAATCTTCAATTGATTGCAGGAAGGTTGTATCAATTGGAAAATGATCATGTTTTACGACTATGCATCAATCCTGAGGAATATAATATATATCTGCGCGAAGCACATGTTCAGGAATGTGCCTTTCATTGTTCAAGAAGGAACACATATAGGAATTTGTTACAATTGGGAGTGTATTGGCCAGGAATGAAAGAAAGCGTACATGAATATGTCACTGTATGTATTGTATGTTCATCAAAACCGCCAGCAGAGTATTCGACATTATATCAGATAATGATCACTCCAGAATGGAGTCAGTATATTGTTGAATATCTCACAAATAGAACTTTCCCAGAAGGAACGTCAAAAGCTCGTCAGAAATCTGTAGAGACAGAAGCTAGAGATTACGCTTTAATAGGAGATCAACTCTATAAGAGAGGTAAAGACAACCAGCTTAGGATTTGCGCATCAGAGAATGAGTATGTGATAATACTAGAGCAAGCTCATGGAGGAGTAGGTGGAGGCCATTTCTCAGGTGATAAGACAACAAAACTTGTCTTAGCCGCAGGAATATGGTGGCCAACATTACATATGGACGCTGAGGAATACGTTAAACGGTGCGATGGCTGTCAGCGGACCAAAGTACCACTTAAAAGAGATGATATGCCGCTTAGACCAATGATGGGGGCAAGAGCTTTTGCAAAATGGGGGATTGATTATGTCGGACCCATTTCACCTCCTGCATATAAGACTCATGCACAATACATCGTTGTGGCTACAGACTATCTAACAAAGTGGGTCGAAGCAAAGGCAACTCAAAAAGCAGATGCCAGGACCACGCACAATTTCTATATGAATACGTCTTTGTACGATATGGATTCCAATAGAAATTGTGAGTGATCGAGGCACACATTTTATAAATGAAGTGATAGAGATCCTTCTAGATGAATTCATGGTAATCCATAGGAAATCAGCCCCGTATCATCCACAAGCAAACGGACAAGCTGAAGCAACAAACAAAACCATATGCACGGTCCTTACGAAGATTGTATCTGAGTCGAGAACTGACTGGGACCAGAAGTTGCATTCAACATTATGGGCATATAGGGTAGCATATAAAACATCAATAGGAACGACCCCATATAACATGGTTTTTGGGCTAAATGCTATCTTACCAATAGAATTCTTGATTTCAACCTTAAGGGTGGCTAAGGATCTAGAGTGGACAGGGCACGAGCTTTCTGATAGAATAGATGACCTGGAAAAGCTAGACGAGCTTCGCCTAAAAGCAGTAGCTTCTATCTACGCTCAAAAAAGGCGACAAAAGGAATTTTTTGATAAGCATGTGCGGACTAAAGAGTTTAAGGTTGGGGACTATGTCCTAGTTTACACTCTGAAACAGCATGCTAAGAAGCTTAAAAAGCGAGGGATGGGACCTCTGGTGATTAAAGATCTATCACCAAGTGGAGCCGTCAAGCTTGCTACATTAGACGGAGAAGAAATGCCCAATTGGATTAGTGGATGCAGAGTGAAAAAGTATCTCTTGCCGCTAACCCAAGACATGCTTCTCAAAATACATCAAGAAAAGCTGCGTGTCCAGAAAAAGAAAAAGATTGTGGAGGAAGCGCAAGCCGAGGCGAAGGAAAGAATGGAGAAAAGAAGACTACTGCGTCAGAAACAGCGCAATGAAGGAGCAATACGAATAAACGCAGTCAGTATAACAGAAATGGATAATGACAAAGAAGAACCCATCATTGAATGCAAAGTAGGAACCAACCAAATCAAAGCCAGAGCACTATTGGATTCAGGAGCTCAAACTAACCTACTTTCACTCAGTTTGTATAGACAATTGACAAATGACACTAAATTACAAACTGCCAAGCAAGGTTAAAGAGTTACTTGAGAATTCAATCAAAACTGTCGGATGCACAGTTTTACATATACAGATTAACCAGTATGTGTATCCTCATATGTTTTACGTGGTTGAAGACCAAGCTACACAACATCCATTATTGCTAGGACAACCATGGCAGAAGCAATACAATGCAATGATTGACTGGAGTTCTAAATCAGTGCTTATCAAATACGAAGGTGAAAGTCAATCAGTTAAGTTCACCAAAGGAGCAGAGCCAACTCCAAAGGAAGAATCCAAGCACAAAGGTAAACAACAACCAGAGAAAAAGAAGAAGCAATGGCAACCAAAAGTTTCTATACAACTGGATTGCTCTTCGACGAGGAACTCTCAACAGTGGATAAGGAAGACAAGCAATAATATAACAGCTCAACCTTGGGAAAAAACGGAGTCAAAGTTGGTATGGAGACCAAAAAAGGTTGTGCCAGAGGAAACAAAGGTGGAAAACAGAGTCTTCAATACCAGACAACAGAGTGATTCCAGACAATCAAGGACAGTGAAACAGATCTGGATTCCAAAGAAGTTCATGACGGCACAAAGCTATAGCAAGCAAATTTGGATCCCAAAGATTTGTAAACAGGAACTCCCTTCGGTACAATCCACGGAAACTCCTAGGTATTTCAAGGAGAGGAAATCAACACAAAGAACAAAGCAGGTTTGGGTCGCAAAGAGTTCGTGGCAAGCACAAGCAAAGCGGAAGCAGATTTGGATTGTGCAAAAGAACAACAAGGTAAAGAAGAATCCATCTACTGATTCTACTACCGCAGTGCCAAAACCAACCCAAAACCCGACCACCAATCCTTCAATCAAACAAAGAGCAGCTTTATTGAAAAGACTGTTGTATCATCGCTCTACAATTGCAGTGGGAACTTATGACCATAACAACTACAATGCTTCGCCCATAGACAATTCATAGTCGTCCAGGAGGACTCAGACTAGGAGGGGGGGAGGTATACAGGAGCTACAAAGCAGCTACAAGCGACAAAAACAAAGAAAAACAAAAATTATATTACAAGGCCAGTGTCTTACATGATTTTGCAATTTTTATGTTTGATTGCGGATATTGATAATATTTATGCCCTTATATACCTTGTTTTGCAACAAGAAGAGATCAAATGATGAATTTGGGTCTCTAGACGTGTAAATATCACTAAATAAGAGTGTTTTTGGAGCTAAAAAGTGGAAAAAAGTGGTAATCCAAGTCCAGAAATCACAAATAAGTGTATATTCATATACACAGGGTTACCAGCTATTTATCGTGTATGTTTGGAATTTTTTGGCTTCAATTTGCTATTTTCCTTTATTTTTTATGATTTTCTTAATAAAAGTAAAAGAAAAATAAAAAAGCAGGTGAAATGAGATCGGAAAAAAGAAAGGAATAGACGGTGATGGTCCTAATAACAAGGGCAACCCATGGTAAAAATTGGGTACAATTCTGAAAAAGTTGCGGAAAGCCCGAAATGACAGAATTTTGGCAAAGTGGACAGATTTCTCAGAAACAGGTCAAATGGAGTCCAAATTGAGAAATTTCAAATCCTAAAGTGCATTTCACGACGAGATAGGAGCACATATCAAATTTGGTAACAAGTGATCCGGGAAGTCCGAAGTTAAGTATTTTTCACATCACTTTCAAGCTCATTTCCACTATTACCTTCTTGGAGAGAGCAAAGAGCACACAGGAGCATCCAACCTTCTACAGCCTTCTACGACTGCTACGAGAGCTCAGAGGAAACCAGACATGAGAGGTAGACTCATTGCCATAAGCTTTTGATGCTTATCGTTAACTTTTGTCGCGAAAACTGACCAAAACCAAGAAACAAGAGCAGACGGGGAATGGGGAAGAACGCTAGGTAGTGGCACAACCGCCTAACCAAACCTTGCAAGAACTTAGAGGTGGGTTATCCTAGTATAGAAGATGGGTTTCTAACACTCAAAGCTCGAGAAAGAACGACTTGAAAAACCCTAGGTCAACAGAGCCTGCAAGAGGTAAACAGGAAAAAGTTGTTGAAACGACACAAAACTTCTCAGGAAGCTTAACAATATCGAGGGCAATGCAACCATGGAGTATCTCCGGGTTTGGATTACCAAAAGTAGGTCGGAACAACCGATTCAGCTGCGGACACACAAAGCGTCATTTTGGCATAACGGCTGAAATTGACCACCGAATGACATGAAACTTCACAAGCAGCTTCAAATATACATGGATGACTTATGTTTGCAAACAAAACCCAAAAGAAAGCTGATTCACTTACCGATGGTGAAAAAGACGCTTTCGGAAAACCAAATGGAGAAAGATGGAGAACGGGGAGCCAAAGTCAAGTTCAACCAAATAGATGGCTTCACAACATATCCAATGAGCTGGAAATGCAACTCTCGAGAAGAAAAGTTGAAGAAATTCAACCCCACGGCAAAGAGACGACTTCGGAGACTGAAATGCCTATAAGGGGGCTTTTTAGCTAAACTGATGACTTTTTAAGTTGAAAACTAGTTAGCAGGGCTTAGGGCACTAGCACAAAGCATTCTTTGCACAAAAAGACCAACATTCCAAGAAAAGACATCATACGCGTATGATGTCTCACAGCATGAATTTCACATCCATTTCAACATTTGAGTGCATAGCCTCATTCCACATGTTAATCACATCCTATGAACCAAGTATCATGAGAATTGGAGTTAGAAAACCCAAGGAATACCAAAAAGACGCAAATTAGGCCATAAAATTGATTTTTGGTCCTAATTTTGTCAAAATAACTCCAAACTCAATGAAACTTTGTAGGATTGTTGATTAACACATCTACAAGCTATCTGGAACCAAAAAGCACCATTTTGACACAAAAGACATCATACGCGTATGATGTCTATTTGCACTTACAGAGCCAAAACTGCTCATTTGTCATCATACATCCATTATATATATCTAATACATGCTACATATGAAATTTGGAACCATTTGGTCAAGTGGATCACCCCATTAGCCAATTTGAGGGAAAATCCTTCATCCAAAGCCTATTTTTGGCCAAATCCAACATACTCAAGTCCAAACCAAGATTTGAGTAGAAACAATCCTTCACTAGTACATGGGGAGTCCACAGAACCAATCCCATGCAGAATTGATGAAAAAGACATCATACGCGTATGATGTCTCCAGAGCCATTTTTAGCCCAAAATCTATCCAAACTTCATAAATCCATTGAATAAGCCTATCTAAAGCCAAATCCAAGCTTATAGAGAAATTTGGTCCAAAAATACACTAAAAGACATCATACGCGTATGGTGTTTCACTATGTGATTTTGGCACCTCAGGGCTTCAACCACCAAACAGAAGTAACCTACATGCCATTTGAAAGTGAACCACCAAGTTTTATCCAAGTTGGATCATAAAATCCAAATCCCTTTCAAAATTTTGCCAAGAGCCAGAACTGGACTAAACTGGCCAAAACTTGACCAAATGGTATCCAAACTCAAATCCAAGCATATGATACTCATGTATACACTATCAGCTACAAGCACAACCAATATGAAGTCATTTTGACACAAAAGACATCATACGCGTATGATGTCTCCAGCATGATTTTGAGCCCATTTTGCATATTTTTTCACCTACCTTGCATCCTTAGGCCCTGAATAGCTCATGTTTCAATTTTCAAGTCATTTGAATAGTTAAAAGCTTCATTTCGGCTTTCAGTACTAAAAAGACGCTAACTTCTGAAATTGGAGTTACAGGATCCATGGATTCCGCCAAGTCATCGGCAACGAAGAGAAAAAGACCGACAATCAAAGATGCTCTTGCAGAAGTGGAACCCTTTGACATTCCAGCAGAAACCCTCAAGCCAACCAAAACTTGGGTGGAGGAAGCAGTATTGGAGAAAGAGGGAATAAAGATCTACCAGGGGACTTTCAGAGATCCTCAAGGGCAGGCGGTGGATGTACCGATGATCCCACAGGAATTGGTAGATTATAGTAGGTCAAAAGACATTAGCAGGTACCTGGAAAGGGCAGACTTGCACAGTTTCTTCACCTCGAGACCATCAGGTGTGGATACAAGAAGAGTGTACGAGCTGGCAACATCCATTTAGAAGGATGGGAAAGCCACATTGACAGCCATGGATGGAGAGAAAGTAGAAGTACATATCACTCCACAGCTCATTGCAGACGCATTGAAGCTGCACAACAAAGGGAGCTTGGTCAGGGAAAGAAGGGAGGCCATAGAGGTCTATGGGCCCAAGAAGCAAAATGCAACCTATGGAGATATGGCGGACCCAAGAGCGGCAACCCTTTGCCGACTGTACAACCAGTTTCTCCATGTTTGCAGTAAGAGACCGCAAAAGTATACGACACCACCCCATGCCATTGCAACCACCATCACATGGGCATTAAAGAGCAATATGCCAAAAGAGGTGAATTACGCTCAACACATCCACGAGCAAGTAATTGCCATGCACAACGAAAAGCCAAAGTACATAGGAGGAGCGGAAATTCTGACAAGAATAGCTTATGAAGCTATTGGAGCTAGAGATCAGTGGCCAAAGGTTCCCTCCCAGAATGAGTGGCTTAGAGAAGCCGACGAGGAGGAAGAACAGCCCGAAGTATCCAAGAGGGCGTCCACAAGAGCACGCCGGAAACTAGAAATAGTTTCAGAACCTGCAGAGGATGTGGACGAGCCGCTTAGGAAGAAAGTAAAGAAGAAGGTTGCTCCCAAGCAAACCAAAAGTCAGAAAGAGGCAAGAATGGAAAGACTAGTGGAGCAGTTTAGAGCGGAAAGAGCTCTAAAGGGTGACTTTGAAGAAAAGTGGGTGCCAGACCCCACTAAAGTCGGAACTAGCTCAGCCAGGCCACATGTTGATCAATACGATCAATATATTAAAGCTTATGAGGAGTCAGAGGCTATACTGGAGCAGCAACCTGTCGAGCCATACACTGAAGAGGAGGTACAGCTTTTAAAAGCTGAGCTGAAAAAGGACGACAAGGGGAAAGGGAAAGTAGATGATTCTACTAAATCTCAAGAGAAAGACGGGCAAGCCGAAAAAGGAAAAGCCAAGGAAGCTGAGGACAGATACCCCTCTATGACTGATGTACCAAGCCCAAAGAAGACGAAAAATATCGTGGAAGAGACCACAATAGAGATGGACACAGATGATTTGGAAAAGCCGAAGGCCGAGACCAAAGAAAAGGAGATAGATCCAGTTCAGCAAAAGAGAAATGATTATGAGGATCTGGTAGCGATAGGATACACTAAAGCAGAGGCCCTTTAGGCAGTTTATGGGATCACCCTACAAAAACAAGATGATCGGAGAGGGACGTAGGAAAAAACAAAGAGTACAAAAGAAAGTGAAGAGAAACTGGACGAACAGAACGTACTAGAAGAGCCGAAGCCAGTGGAGGTAGTGGCAGAAAGAGCTTTAGAGTTGACAGATGAAGATGAAAAAGACATGCACATGGTGCATGAACTGCTAGGCAAGATCAAAGAAAGATCCAGGGCAAAGGAAGTAGAGATTGAGACAGCCAAACAAAGGGAAGCAGAGTTGCAGAGGAAATTAGAGAATGCTATGACTGAATCTGAAAGTCATAAAGCATCACTCTATGACGCGGAAAACAAGAGAGACGGCTTGATACTCCAGCTAGCCGAGGCTTCAAGAGAGGTAACAAGTGCACAAGAAGCAAAGGAGCGGATAGAAGATGAGTTGGAGGCAGCCAAGGATGAGCTCATTGAGCTAAGGGAAAGAGTCGAGCTCCAAGAAAGAACAATCACTAGACTTAGGAATACCCCTAGAGCTAGCAGAGCAGGAACCGAACAAGAAGGAACTCTCGTACCAGCTTTAGAAGACCAGATCCGAAGCTTACAAAGAGAGCTAAGATTAGAGCAAGTGCAAAGGTTGCACATTGCAGAGGGATCATTGGCCGCAGAGGAGAGGCTCACATTAGAAAATCAAACACTATGGACAGAGAATGAGGCCCTCCGCAAACAGCTCCAAGATCTACAAGAGCAACAAAGAAGAGAGACAGAGACACCACAAGAAGAATCAGGTGGAGCAGCCATAGAGCTACCAGAAATTGGAGAGGCAACCACAATTGAAGATCCAGCCCCAGCTCACGAGGTGGCCTCGACTTCAGGAATCTCTGAAGAAGAAGAACAAAGGCTCCATGACCAAATAGAAAAGTCAGCAGAGGAGAGTGCCAAGGCGAAAATGGAATGGGAGAGGAGACTCCTCATCTCCATTAGACTTCAGGGATTAGACACTAAAGTGCTCCATGAAGAGTGGATGCAACCCAGCCTGCCTTTCCCTTTGATGAAATTTGAAGTGCTAAAGACGAAAAAGAGAATAGAGGAGGAGCAGTATGTCGCTCTTTACGAAGGCGACATCACAAAGGAGGAACAGTCAAAGAAGATAGTAGATTCACAACCTAGATGGAGAAAAGGTTGGCTGAACAAATACCCAGCCTACCTCATCTACTTGGTGGAGGCACCAAAGGAGATTCGGGAGAATGCAACCTTCTGCCCGGTGCCAAGAGTCAGAAACTGGAAGGAGCATGGCAGGATTGCAGAAAAGAAGCCAAATTGGCTTAATTATCCCAGGATGCCAGGACCAAAGGCAGGAGAGAGAATAGGTAAAGCCTACATGGTGAAAACCCTAACGGGCACCATCAAGCTCTTTACTGGCTCTCCTGACCTTTCGTGTCAGATGCTCAAGAAAATCTGTAGGACTCTCTTAGCTTGCATTGAAGTGTTCGCGCCAGATAAAGCCACGACCTCGAGTCTACTATCGACGGCCGACACAGTGACTGATATGATATATGATCTTTCATTGCAGCCTTCTCCAAAAGTGTTGCACCTCCTATACCAAAGGATTATGTTTTTGCCTAGCTTCCACATGCAAACATTCGAAGAAGCTTTCTACACAAGCTTTTTCACCCACGAAAGCAAAATATTCGGCCCAACCTTGACCATCGGCAACCTACGATACGAATCACATTTGCAGATGCTCAAGACGACAGGACTTTATTGACCAAGCATAAAAGTCATGTCAGGGACGACATGAACGCGGAGGGGGGGAGTGTTGAGCCAGCAGAGGATCACACCCACATTCTTGCTCACACTCATCATTTTTGTAACCATTGATTGTAATAAATGTCTTTCCGACATTGATTTTGATTGGAGCCATTCATTAAGTAACGGGACTCAATTGAGTTTCCAGCTTGTAATTCCGAAGTAATTTCACTTGCTGATGTAATTAGTTAGAGATGTTCTCACCTCCAAGGCTGAGGTATATAAGCCAAAGTTTTGTAACCTAAAAGATTCAGATTATTAATCAAAGTGAGTTTTTGAGCGCCGTGACTGTGTCTGAGAGAGAGTGAGAGAGAGAGAGTCTTATCTACTGTCACGAGCTACGGAGCCGCCATTGGAGAAGCAACACCGCCATTGTGTTAGCAACAACGAGAGCTACGCACAGATACCAAGAGTGCGCGCTATCGGCTTCTATGTGTAGTAAGTTCCTACGAGCTTCGGTGTGAGTTTTCTTCCAACTCGTGTGTCGGAATTGAGCGTGCAGCATATCTATAGAACCACAACGAGTAGAGCAACACATTAGTACCATCGGGGTCAAGTTTCGGTCACCTGTATTTTTCGCCTGTCTTCATACGCGTTTACCGCACGGAGTGGTTATAGGTTGATTTTGCAGTTCAAGTCTTTAGGGTGTTGTTCTTACCTAGTGTATAGACTTCCCCTTGAGTTTGAGATCGATTCAATGATTCTAGATCCTATTTCGTATAGCATTCGTTCGTAGTACGGATTTCAGTCACTTGCGTATTCTAGAGCTTAGATTTGATTTCCTTAGTAGTGATTGTCATTAGAAGGTCGAGTAGGTGATTTGACACCCACCTAGTTGTTTCCATGCGCCTGCGGGTCAAGCTCCGTCCTCGTCTGACAAATTCTGTTGTTGGTTGAGTTCTCGCTATTTAGTTTCCGCTAGCGGCGTAACCGCCTTAACACTCCATTATAAATACTATAGATAAGTTCCTACTGAATAATAGAAAAAAACTATTATATACCCAAATGCTCGAGAAAAACCTAGGCTTAGTGTAATCCCACCTAGAAATTTCCTCGGCTATATCTAATGCACCTTGGAGGCCCCTGCCACATGATATAAGGAAAGAACTTGAAGGGGATGGGAGTGGGAGTCCAAGGCAAAGCAAGAAAGAGAGTGGATTGGGCGCCAAGAAAAGGGTCTCTCTCTCTCTATCCATCCATAGGATAAGCCACACACTCGTAAGATTTAATTTGAAGGTTAGGAGACTCACAACAATTGGAGGAAAAAACCTAGGTTTAGTATAATCCCACCTACAAATTTTGAGATTTACTTCTAATTTTATTTTAAAATTTGTTTTTACCAGCACTCACTTATCACTTGTCAGAGTGAGTTGTAATGAATTAGAAAGATACAAAATACAAAAACATAGTATAGTTGTATGATTGGAAAGTCGGTTTAGTGTAGTCCCACATATAGATTTTAAAATTTATCTTTAAATTTTAGATTTGAAGATGAGAAAACCTACAAAGTATAGAGAAATTGAGTGTAATAGCCTTCGAATATAGTAAAGTTTTCCCTAAATTTTCTCATATGTAAGTTTTTCAAGTTTTTGGGAGAAAGTATTGTACCTCACCTCAATTTAGTGCAACCCCCCTTACAAATTTTTGAGATTTGCCTCAAAAATTGTAATTTTCCTTTGTGCGCTTGAAAAAACCTAGTTTTAGTGGTAGTCCCACCTAAGAATTTTGAGATTCACCTTTGAATTCTGAGACAACCCAAAGGCAAGAGCAAGAAAACTAGCATAAAGACCTTGAAACATAGTCAAGAGTTTCCAGAGTTGCCACTCGTCGTCTATCTTTACTGTTTATTGAGGGCCGCTCTTGCCTTGGGCTTGTAGGCCTTCTGCCTTGGAGCGCCACATCAAAATTTTCCAATTACGTCAATTCTTGATTTTGTAGATGTCGATGTCCATTTCTAATTCTGGATTGTGAATTCTGTTGATCGTTGCTTTATCAATTGTTGATTGTTAGACCAATGCTTATTCTCCCTCCTCTCTCTCTCTCTCTCTCTCTCTCTCTCTCTCTCTCTCTCACACACACACACACACACACACACACACACACACACACACACACACACAATGCATGCAAGACATCCAAAAAAATCATTGGACCCCCATCGTTGAGCTCGCTGCACTTCAGTAATGCAATGCAAATGTGGAAGGCCTTCTTGCAACTCTCCAACACCTTAGTGAATGGCACGTTAATTCTATCACACACACACACACACACAAAGGACGCGAGTCTCTCTCTCTCTCTCTCTCTCTCTCTCTCTCACACACACACACACACACACACACATAGACAAAACACGAATACATTTGTGCAACTATTGAGCATTCAACACTAATATTGGAGATCATTTACAACATGGAAGGTCTGTGCAAGCCTACAAAGGGAGGTTCATTAGGGCATGGTCACGCAGATCTTAGTTTTCTATAAGCCTTGACAGTTTTAACCAAGGTAGGCACGGCAATTCAAAACGTCACAGGGAGCAGCAAGTAGTGAGGGAGAGGGTCGCCAGTGCAAACAGGAGAGCAGAAGAGAGAGAGAGAGAGAGAGAGAGAGAGAGAGAGAGAGAGTTGATCGGAAAAAAATTGGCATAGTTTGAAAATTATGTTCTTTTAGGCATAGTAAGCAGATGAAAAGCCACACGCTATTGAAAATTGTCGCGACTGATGTAATGGGCAACTAAGCCTTGCATGACCATAGCCTTAATTGACACAGGAGGGAAGTTCTTTATGGCCTTCATTATGTAAAGTAAAGCAAATGGCTTTAGAAAGAAAAAGTAGTCAGTAGTCACCCTTGAAAGCTGAGAGCTAAAGTTAAATTCCATGGCCTTCCAAAGGACTAAAAATATTATAAATACAGATAGAGTATTGACTTTTTTACTTTACATTTCTAGGACTTAGAAGTCTTTTCATTTTCTACCTTCACTTTTGCATTTCTTAAGGTTTTCTTTGAAATGCAGGAGAGTGTGACAAGTGGATGCCTTCTCCTTGCGTATAGATAGATGTTATTATCAATTCCTCTCAATAGCATTATGTAGGCCATAGTGAGCTTTCACCTTGTAGCATTAGGGTAAAGTACCCAATAAACAAGTGAAAAGGTCACGACGGCTTTCAAAAACAATAATAAAGTGATAAAATTGTTAGGTTGAATTAAACTAGTATCAGTGTTTGGGAAAGGATGGCCTCATTTTAGTCTTGAGCCGATTGAAAATTGAGACTAGCTAGTTGCAAACCATGGTAAATGGAAGAACTGTAAAGCCATGTGAAGTTGTAAAATGAAATATGTGAAAAAGTCGTCCAAAAATTCAACGTTAATATTTCCAGTTTTCTTCTTTGTCAGGAGGAAACTCGATCAATAGCCGCTTAATAAAAGAGACTTTCTCGAACATTAATACTGATTGGAATCAATCTATAAAATGCAAGAAATGTAAAGCCATGTGAAGTTGTAAAATGAAAGGTGAAATAAAAAAAAACTAATTAATATATGTGTGTGTGTGTGTAAAACTTATTAGAATTATGCAAGGTGAAGCTTCACTTTAGCATTGTAAACAATAGAATGTAAAACAAGTGAGGGATCACGAGGGCCTGCCAATGGAAGGATTTGTGGAGGTGCTTTTAGGAAGTAGAAAGAGGGGAGCATTGGAATGTGTTTTTGGAGTTTAGTGGGAGCAGTAAGTAAATAATGGAGTGGTCTGCCCTAAACAAGAAGTTAGTGCATGTTGTTATGTTAGTGAAGGAATTTGTAGCCCAAATGTGATCCAAAGTTAAATCGTAGATTGTTGTGGTTTGGGTTATATGTTGTGTCATGTTGTGTGTGGAGAGAAGGTTAGAAACTGCAAGGTATTCAGGAGTTTGGTAGTTAGCTTTGATATTGAAGTCACCGAGTAAAATGGTAGGGGTGTGTTGGAGGTGAGGTGTGAGTAGTGTGGTCAATGTTTGCAGGAGCAAGGGAAGTGGAGTTGAGGGTCTGCGGTACAATGTTATCAGGGTTATTGGTGGATTATGTGGCGTGCTCAGGAGCACTGTAATGCATTCTATTTCATTCGTGGAAATGATGTTGTGGTGTTGTAGATGTATGTTTTTCTTTGATGTGAAGAGGGATACTCCCATGGGGCCAGTTGTTTAAGTGTGTGTGTAACCGTTTATGGCCACTGCGTTAGGATGTTGTGGTTTTGTTTCTTGGAGACAAAGAATGTGGGAGTGTTGGGGTATAAAGCCCAATGTGGTCGCCCAGGTAAGTGGGCGGGCCGCCAGGTATGTACCCATATTCTTTTGTAAAAACCTAATAAGAACTCACTATGCACTACACATTACAGTAGAGCGAGTTCACCATATCGTCGTGCTCTTCTTCTCGCACTCTCTCTCGCGTCGCACTTCCGCTCGTACTCCTTCAACTGGTATCAGAGCTCAGATCGAGGCTCGGGGCAGCACTGCAGGAGGCTAGAGTCACCAGCTCATATTGGAGTGAAATTCGACAAGAGAAGACACGGCCCCAAATCTCGTGGGAGAGCCCGAAGGCCTTGGTGTTGTCAGAATTTCATTATGAGGTCATCTTAGCCACCGTTCGGCTTCGACAAAGGTCTACGCAGGCCATTTTCGACTACGTGGTCTCGACGGGTGCATATCCGACTCTGCAAATTTGGGGTTTTCGGCCTACGACTGCAAGTGCTGAGGATATCGGCACTCCCAGAGTGTTGATTTGTGGCTGTCTACACATCGAAGGACGGCTCACAGTTCTTGGAGGCGTGTCACATACGACACGGGCGCATCTACACAGACTGTAGGCGATATCCACTAGTTCATCACGTAGCTTGTGTTTGCTGCTTGATATTCCAGATTTCATCCTGACATTGCTGGTACTTCCACATGGGATGTATTATCAGAGATGATGTATGTCTGTTGAGGGTTTGCTGGCTGTGAGTCACGCATCAAAGAACCGCCGCAGCGGTTACAACATACAGTGGGAAATTTGTGGATGTATGACTTTGTGGGAAGTCTATGTATTGTCAGATTTACTGCAGCCTTTGTTGAGGGTCGAGTGAGGTTTTATTGAGCTGGGGGATTCTCGAATGTTGAGATCCTTTCGGTGATACAGGTCTTGGAGCGATCCCTCGAGCACCCTTAGATAGGCAGCTAGGATGTATTGACTGTGAGTTAGACAGTTCGGATTGCATCTTTGCTTTACTGCCGTTGAGGCATTGTCGCAGTCTATGCTTACAGGACAGTGACAGGACAGTCAGAGACAGTACAGGTGCAGGACAGGTTTACCCACAACTTACAGTGTCAGAGAGAGTGTTTTTTGGTCTGTTTTTTTAGTACACCAGATCCATTTTACAAAGGAGACTCTGCCAAAATTTATGTAGAATCTGAAGCTTTCTTGGTTCATTTGACAGGTTGATATTGGTTCAGAGGTTAGTTTACGAGGGAAACTCTGTCGAATTTTTCCCAGGAAAGTAAACCACTCTGAAGCGTAGCTATGCCCTTTACAATATCAAGAAGCTGGATGGAACCAATTTTCCATTGTGGAAGAAGCAGATTTGGCACGTGTTGGTACAAAAGAAGCAGATAAAACCTATAAAGCTCAAGGGGATAAAACCAGAAGAGATGGACGAAGATGAATGGAGCGAAATGGATGAATTGGCACTTTCTACCATTATGCTGACTTTGGCAGAAAGCGTTTACTTCAATGTAGCAGACGAGATGTCGGCTTATCAAGCATGGTTAAAGCTGAGTGATCTTTATGAGAAGCAGAGTGCAGCTTCACAGGTATACTGGCTTAAGAAGCTTGTTGACTTGAAGATGAAAGAAGGGACACCTATGTCCAATCATCTGAATGAATTCAACACAATCTATAGTCAGTTGTCAGCTCAAGGTGTCAAGTTTGATGAACCTGTTAGAGCTATGTTCCTGTTGATCATATTGCCGGAAAGTTGGGACACTTTTCGCACAGCTTTATGTAATTCTGCACCTCCAGATGGTTTGAACATAGCAGGTGTAGAAGGAAGTCTGCTTACTGAAGAAACCAATAGAAAGACAATGGACAAAGGCAAAGGAACAGCCTTAGTTGTCTGGGGAAGGACCAAAGAAAAGTACGAAGGTTGAAAGAGAGGAATCAGTCTCGTAGCAAGTCCCGCAGTGCTAAAGGCAAGAGTGACATAGAATGCTACCATTGTGGCAAGAAGGGTCACATGAAAAGAGACTGCAGAGAATGGAAAGCAGAAAAAGGCAAAGAGAAAGCTGAAGACCATGGTGAGAAGAACAAGTCCTCAGTGAAGATTCAAGAAATAAATGTGACAAACACTGTTGTAGAGGATGACAGTCTAGTGTCAGGAGACATGTACTTCTTGAAGAATACAATGGACTCAGCTCTTCTTACAGCATCTGATGGAAATGCACTGAGTGACTGGCTTATAGACTCAGGGGTATCACTTCATGTGTCTCCAAACAAGGAGTGGTTTACTTCTTATGTGACCACTAAAGATCATGTTCGGCTAGGCAATGGGCAGACATGTGAGATCTTAGGTGTTGGAGATGTTCAATTGAAGTTTCAGAATGGCTCTTCTTTCACGCTGAAGAATGTGAGACATGTTCCCGCAATTACAAAGAGCTTGATCAGCACAGGTTTACTTGATGATGCTGGCTACGTCACCACTTTTGGACAGAACATGTGGAAGCTATCCAAGGGTTCTATGACAGTAGCACATGGAGTAAAGTCTGGAAGACTTTACATGATTTATGTATCAAATGTCTCTAAAAATGTAATCAATGTAACCGAGCAACCGAACGTTTCTTTGTGGCATAACCGGTTAGGACATATGTCCAAGAAGGGAATGGAAATCTTGTCTCGTTCTGGTTATTTGCCTGGCTTTTCATTTAATGATTTTGAATTCTGTGAACATTGTCTGTATGGTAAGCAAACACAGCAAGCACATAAGCATAGAAGCAGTAGAAGAGATACACAGTTGGCACTTGTTCATAGTGATTTGTGTGGACCTATGCCTAACCTATCTCTAGGGGGAGCTTCTTACTTTATGACATTTATAGATGATTACTCAAGGAAAGTATGGGTTTACTTTCTCAAGCACAAGGATGAAGCGTTTAGTGTTTTCAAAATGTTTGTGACACTTGTGGAGAATCAGAGTGGCAAGAAGCTTAAATGCTTACGCACTGACAATGGTGGAGAGTATGTTTCAAAGGCCTTTCACGACTTTTGTGAGTCAAAAGGTATAAAACGTGAACTTACTGCTCCTTACAATCCTCCTCAAAATGGTGTTGCTGAGAGGATGAATAGGACCATACAAGAGAAGGTCAGAAGTATGTTGTCTAATGCACAGCTGCCAAATGGGTTTTGGGCTGAAGCTGTATCAACAGTTGTTCATCTTGTAAATAGATCTCCTAGCAAGGTTTTGCAGAAGGATTCAGTGCCAGAGATGGTATGGCCATGCAAAATGCCCTCATACAAGCATCTCAGAGTCTTTGGCTGTGAGGCATATACTCACGTTCCAAAGGAATTTAGGAACAAACTTGAGCCAAAGAGTAGAAAGTGCATCTTTCTAGGCTATGGTAATTCTGGTGAGATGGGGTACAGACTTTGGGATCCCGAATCCAGAAAGGTTGTCCGCAGCAATGATGTTCACTTTAATGAATCCAAATATCATTCTAAACCAGAGAGGGTTGAGGAGATTAGAAGAGTTGCCTTCCAAGAAGATGGACCTGCACGTGCAAGACAAAATGTCAGGGCTCAAGAGGAGCAAGGACAGGATAGAGTGGAACCACAGGTTGTGGCTGAGCCTGAGCCACCTATTGTGCGTAGATCTGGACGTGTCACACGACCTCCTGATAGGTTTGTTCCATCTATGAACTATGTCATGTTGACTGATTGCAATGAGCCTTCATGTTACAAGGAAGCAGTGCAAATGAAGGACTCCAGGAATTGGCAATTGGCCATGCAGTCAGAGATGACAGCTCTGCATAAAAACAAGACATGGAAGCTAGTTAAATTACCACAGGGCAAAAAGGCTCTACCTTGTAAATGGGTTTACAGGTATAAGATCACCGCTCATGATAGTCAGCCAAAGTACAAAGCAAGTCTTGTTGCCAAGGGCTTTAAGCAAGAACAAGGCATTGACTTTGATGAAGTCTTCTCTCCGGTGGTCAAGATGACTACATTGAGATGCTTTCTTGCATTGGTTGCCATATTAGATTTGGTGTTGCACCAAATGGATGTCAAGACAACGTTCTTGCATGGTGATTTAGATGTGGAAATTTACATGCAGCAGCCAGAAGGGTTTGTTGAGAAAGGCAAGGAAGATTGGGTATGCCAGTTGTTAAAGAGTCTTTATGGCTTAAAACAATCACCGAGGGCATGGTACCATAAATTCCACAAGTTTATGCTTTCTCAAGGCTACAAACGTAGTGAGTTCGATCACTGTCTATATACAAAGAAGGCTAAGGATGGTAGTTGGCTGATCCTTATTTTGTATGTGGATGACATGTTGATTGCTGGCAAGCACTTGGAAGAAATTTCAGCTTTGAAGTCAAAGATGGCAAAATCGTTTGACATGAAAGACATGGGTGAGGCAAGTCATATACTTGGTATGCGCATTGAGAGAGACAGATCAAAGAAGTTGATTTGGTTATCTCAAACAGAGTATATTGACAAGGTTTTGCAACGTTTCAATATGGAGAAGGGAAAGGCACTGAGTGTTCCATTGCCACCATATGTGAAACTTAGCAAACAAGATTGTCCTGTGTCTGAGGAAGAACATGCTGAAATGGATAAGATTTTGTATGCGTCTGCAGTGGGTAGTTTGATGTATGCAATGATTGCTACTTGCCCAGACATTGCATTTGCAGTGGGAGTAGTAAGTCGATACATGTCAAACCCAGGCAAGAAACATTGGGAGGCAGTGAAAGGAATATTGAGATACCTGAAAGCTACAAAGAGTATGCGTATATGCTATGGGAGTTAGGAGCTAAGTGTAAAGGGTTTTACAGACTCAGATTATGCAGGTGACTTAGACAACCGAAGGTCTACGTCAGGGTATGTCTTTACATTGGCTGGTGGAGCAGTATCATGGCGTTCTAGATTACAAGATTGTGTTACTCAGTCTACTACAGAGGTTGAATATGTTGCAGCATCAGAGGCATGCAAAGAATCAATTTGGCTTAATCGACTAGTAACAGATTTGGGAATCAAAGAAGAGATGCATGTGTTATATTGTGATAGTCAAAGTGCTATACAATTGGCTCGCAATCCAGCTTATCACTCAAAGACAAAGCATGTGGATGTGAAGTATCATTTCATCAGGGAAATGCTTGAGGATAAGCAACTTCAGCTTGTCAAAGTTCACACCACAGAAAATCCTGCTGATCTACTTACAAAAGGACTTCCCTCAGAGAGCTTTGCGCATTTTCGCAAGCAGTTAGGTGTAGGGTAGTACATCACTTCTCTACATCTCTTGTATATTAGCTTGTATAGTAGCTTCTCTCACACTTAAAGTACCACATTGGACTTTAAGTGGGAGGTTGTTGGGGTATAAAGCCCAATGTGGTCGCCCAGGTAAGTGGGCGGGCCGCCAGGTATGTACACATATTCTTTTGTAAAAACCTAATAAGAACTCACTATGCTCTACACATTACAGTAGAGCGAGTTCACCATATCGTCGTGCTCTTCTTCTCGCACTCTCTCTCGCGTCGCACTTCCGCTCGTACTCCTTCAGGGAGGCGATTAAGCTATTATCATGAATAAGGTTGTTGTGGTGTTTCTTTAGTGACACAATGTTAAGAGATTGTATTATCAAGTGATTGCCGGGCAAAGAGTGGAGGTCAAGCTATTATCATGAATAAGGTTGTTGTGGTGTTTCTTTAGTGACACAATGTTAAGAGATTGTATTATCAAGTGATTGCCGGGCAAAGAGTGGAGGTCAAGCTATGTAGGTTGCCAAGTGGCATGTGTTTTGAGGTGGTGTAACACAATTAGAACTGTTTGGTCTACTTTAATATGGATGGAAGTTAATTCTACCAGGAGGTAAAGGTTGTTGGGATCTCTTATGTGGGAGAGGGTAGTGTACACAAGGCCGTGACTTCGAATGCTGGTTGGATCGAAAGCCAAGCTATCTAGTGTCAAGCCTTGTGCACGGTGTATGGTTCTAGCAACTGCAGGTTGAATTGGGAATTGTGTTCTAGTAATAGTGTTCAGGAAGTTCTTTCCTATTTGAAATTCACGTGTTATTTTTTGGATTGGCGTCCATTGCTTATCTATTGATGCAATATATAGTTGTTGGTTTTCATACCTAGTTTTTTGGCCTACTTTAGTGGTTTGAAAGTGAATCCAGATGGTTTGTGTCGTGGAGTTTTGTGTTATCGCTTTGAATATACTGTCGGCTCCATTGACTAGGCCATCTAGAATGTCAATATTTCCAGCACAAAGTTTTACAATTAGGCTTGGTTTCAAGTGAAGTTTTTTGTGAAGACCTGCTGTCAATTTTGGATCTATCGATATTTGAATAGTTTTGCTACAATTTTTTGCCCTTGTGTCTTTTGCTTCAATAAATAGTGGTGTCCCTATGGTAGTATTGAAAATATGTTGGTTGTGTAGGTCTTTATCTTTGTTTGCATAATAAAGGTCGGAGACCATGGCTGGATGAGGTATTGTGCGCATGTAATGTGTATTGAGGTATGAAATGTCTTTGTTGGTGTGTTTTGAAACGCGTATCCTGTTGAGATGTCGATGAATGTCTTGTTAGTTTGTCTCATGGTGGTTGTTAACTCATAACACTTTATGCGGTCATGCCAAAAAGAGGGTGAGATAGCTTCAAGCAACTGATGTTTTCTGGAGAAAATCCAAGAGTCACGCAATGGACTCGCTTGGCAAAGGTCGCCACACAAGACAACATCAACACCACCAAATGGAAGGTCGTTTTTGTTTGCACGCAAGCGAGAGTCTGCTGCAGGTCGCGATAAAGCAGTCGTAGCTCATTCAACCTCTCAGGTGATAGGAAGTGTTAGATGATGTGAACAGTGGCAAGTGGAGGGCCGAGTGGATAGTGGTTCCACCAATGTTAAAGGCAGCCTTGCCCGTGTATGCCATTAGCAAAGCTTTTGTCGTTGTTGGACTAGAATGTGATCTATGGTTATACAAACGTAGAAGTCCCTGGACAATCAAAAGGAGGGTGAAAGTTTTTCCTATGCCTGTGCCTCCAGCCAGGAAAATATGGATTGATTCTGTAGGAAATATACTTTTTTTTAGCATAATATCATCAAATATTAGCCTTTGTTGTGTGTTAAGTAGTAGAATGCTCTTGTAATACATATCGTTTGGCTGCAGTAGTATTTTTATGGTCGGTATAGTGTGTGTATGCAGCTTGTGGTGTTGGATATTTAGGTCTTGTGTGATGTCAACACGAATATGGGAGGAAATATTAGATAGTGTTGTAGATGTCGAAGGTGAATTGGTGGCTAGTGAGTCGGTGTTAAGGTTGTCTTTTAGTATTGTGGTTTTGTTATATTTGGATACATTTGTATTGATGGTAGGTTTATTTTGATTGTATACATCTTTCCATGTGAGTCCATCTGTTAGATGTTGAGTTTCATTATTTATCCATGGTAGAAATAAAAGACATTGTTCTCTATAATAATTATCTGGATTTTTTGCAGCATTATATTTGACATATTGTATAATTTTTGGTTTGGTACGTTTTTTCTATGTGTTGCTTGTTGTATTTTATGTGGAAGCAAATTCTGTCAATGATATGACATTGAGCTGGGTAGGACGTGTACAATATTTGTCTATGCTTGTCTCATAAAAGATTTATGTGCTAGTCAGGTCTATGTTTTGTAGGAGGTGTTTTCGCTTGAGAAGCATTGTTCTCTCGTGGGGAGGGTTTGTGTTTATGAACATAAATTCTCGAGTTGCACTGTAGAGAGGTAGGGAAAGTGCAATATATACTGCTTGTTGTGAGCTTATTTGCTATGTGTTTAGTATTGTGTTTCCTATTTTTCAAAGTCTATCAAATGTAGTTGCATTGTTTTCAATGGAAGAGTCAAATTGTTCTTTGATTGCTATGATGAGTGTGTTATCAAATTTTGTTATATATGAGGTGCAATAGGTAGCTGCTCTGTGTGCATTTAAAATGTATTGTATATCTGAATTCGCATCCCCTACTTTTGAAATGGCTGGATTGAAGTTATTTGTGTAAATATCTTTGATATTTCTTTTCAACAAAAGTGTTGGGCATGAGAGTGGATGATATAGCTTCGATGTAATCGTCAAATTGAAGGTCCATAGATAGGAGCCACATTTTGAATGTAATATTTGCTTTATAATCTAGTAGTAGTTTTGTATTGGATATTGTTATGTGGAGAACGACAGGGTTCTAAAATCATAGTAAAAGGCATTGGGTAGCGAGGAAAGTCAAAGCAACATCCCTTGCGTTTTCTGAAGCAAGTCTTCCTATGCTTGTGTGTTTGAATTTCTTGTAAATCTACAGGAAGGAGCATGGAGTCAACTGCTATGTACTTATCAACGAAATCCACAACATCTTTGTTGGGATCTTTCCCGTAGATAGGAGCATTTTCTATCCATAGGAGCCCATGATCATGCTGGCTACCTCGGCTTTGAAACTTGGTTACAAAAAAGTAATCTTTGAGTTTTCCTAATATGGTTATATCCTTGGTTAGCAATTTCTTCATCCCGTTAAATTGGTTCAAATAAAAGCGGGTTGTTGTTACAGGTCGGCTCGGACCAAATCTCATATGTATGACGCTTCTGTCTGTGTGCTTGCACGCATGATGGGGTTGAGCTTAGTAAGTGCTCTAATCAAGGGCTTCCAACGTTTCTCAACCGTAGAAAATGTGATGAAGAATGTTGGTGGTCTAAGTTGTCTAATCATAGCTAAGGAGTATTTTTTTAGTTTCTCTTTGTAGTTCGCAATGCCTCGAAGTCACGATATCCAAGTTGGGAAGACAAGACCTTCTCAATGTTAGTATCTCCAACAACCTGTGCGGCCACTAGTGCATTGTGGTTAAGCTTGCCTTTCGCATACGGATCCAAATGGATCCCAGGATTTTTTGAGTCTCATTACTTTGACTGTTTTTAAAAAAAGATTCTCTAAATTTAGTGAGAACCTTCTATCACTATGCATAAGCTCCCATTGATCCACGTGTTGATATTTATGCTTAGCAAGTGTATGGTATTTACGGGGCTCACCATAGAAAATAGTAGGAAAACTAAGTTCTTCACAATATTCATCTTTGAAAATACTCAAAGGATTATTTCCCTCGACAAGAGCTACAAAGAAGATTTTGTCGTTGTGATCCACTACTTGTTGTGATGACTCAATTCCATGGAGCATGACATCTGTAGCTAGATCATCTTCTTCTAATGATTGATTGTCGTCAGCAAAATCATCAGGCAAAGGAAAATGAAGACTATGGAAATGGCTTACCCACTTGTTGTTCAAAGTAATTTTTTTGTTCTTGTATACAGATTTTTGCAATAGTTGAGTAGTGGCTTTCATTGTAAGCAATGGTCGAACAACCCCGGAAAGGTAGCAATGATTGTATTGTAGATGACGCTTAATACCCACTAGTATCGAGGCTTCATCATGAATAAACCTTGGCAATATTTGTTGTGTTTTCCCGAGGATGCCAAAACATTAACAACGCTACCTCGCAACCCAAATTAACCATCGTATGTAGGCTCCCTAATTTTGGTGAAAGGTAGCCTAGGACTTACAAGGTGGATTTCGAAATGATTTAGCTTCTCTACTGTAGCCAAGGGGAGGTTAAATCCTATGGAATTCAATTGGGTGAGCAGTGCACCATGTTCTTGCCTTCTACGACCGCATGAAGTGCAGCAAACATAATTTTTGTGTATCTCATTATTTATAGAACTCCCAAGTGCCGACCTATGCCCTTTTTGAGCTAATTGTGAAAAAAACATTAAACGTCCACATTTATAACATCGATATATAGGAACATCGTTTGCTGTTTCTATGTACTGTTGTATAGCTTTTTTTGGTGGAGAGGCTTATTCAATGTTTATGTTGGACGGAGCTGTGAGGTGTTTTTTTTTCTGTTTTTAAATTTTTTATGTTATTGCACCTATTTCTCGGATGGTTCTATCACCTAAGCAAGCAAATTGTCTCGCGATGGAGATAGGGAGTTCATTCGATTGCTGGAGAATCAAAGCTATCAATGACTCTGTCTCATTTTTGTCCCAGGTACGAGGCTTGTGTTTGTGTGAGGATCGGTTGTCCCCCAAGTAAAAAAATAGGTTACCACTTCTATCAACAATGATGATTTTGTGAAATGTCGTTGAATCAGCTCCACTATCGAATGTTGTGTTTTTTAGTGAAGTTATTGTCACACCGTAAATATAGACATCACATGCAATACTAAATCTAAAGGAGAACACGTGGATAATATCAAGCGCAATACTAATAGATGATGTGTGGCTATTTAATACTTGGGTCAAAATGGAGGAATCATGTCTACTAGAAGCCAAATGCGCTAGAGAAGGTGTGATCATTGGTGTTTGCTGCAATGATACTCTCACTGCCTCTATCATGAAGTTGGTGATTTTTTGTAATGACGAGCGCGACTTTATAATTAAATTGAGCACGAGAAAAATATTATTATTCCATCGGTGATTAGCAAGGAAAGCACTATCAATATCGTTTTGAATGAGTTGTTCAAAAGATGCATTAAGGTTGGTTGAGGAAGCCATGTACATGCAATTTTTCCTCCCCTTACGCTATGGGGTAGAAGGAAGATAAGTAAATGAAACACACACACTCAGAGAGAGAGAGAGAGAGAGAGAGAGAGAGAGAGAGAGAGAGAGAGAGAGAGAGAGAGAGAGAGAGATGGGAATTTACAAGATGAGCAATGGATGAAAGCAATATAATACAAAGGGTGTTCTTCAGCGTGCAGGTGATGGAGCTTCAATGTTGTAGAGGAGCACTACTTTGTCTCTTCGACAAAAGATGTGATGAGGCCTAATTTGTTGACGGTGAATTTGCCAGTACGAACAAGGGAGGCTAGTAGCTCACGTGTATCCACCACATCATAAGCATATAAGTCAACAAAGTTTTTGTCAAGGTGCAATACTTTGTCGACTATGTCACCCGCTAAGGAAACATCAATTGGGGAAGCTTTATTGGCCAAAATCTTTCCTTCAAGCTTGGGCACAAAACAACAGTTGTAGATTTGAGCAAATAGAGCAAAAGTCCACCTCTTGTTGGTGGTGAATCTTAGTAGATTTGCATTGACCACAAAAATGTTCCACCAAAATTGAGTTCACATTCACAAAGTGCAGCGTGCCAGTTACCTATGTATAGGCACCTGACGAGTTAGAGCTTTCTTGAGTTATTGCGGTGAAAAAGGAAAAGCAAGATCAATACTTACTTCTTGATTGTGACCAACATCAAGAATATGGGCCTTATATGCTTCCTCCAAATGGTGCTTGAGACAAGGACTTTTGACATGTGCTAGGATAGTAATATCCAAGACTGAGAGTGTATTGTTTCGACTTGTGAAGGAACCTATGTTTCGTGCAACAAACATAGGATGCACATCGGTCTCAAGAGCACGAAAAATAGCGTGGTAATCGTCTTTACGTGCATTCACGAAGCTAAGCTGTGATGGCAAGAGAGGGAAAATATTAGAAAGCTGCAAATCTACAGAAGGGCAAAGATAAGTAAGCCTTACAGTGGCACGGTCCTCAGCTGTTGGCCCATCTGCAGCAAC
The DNA here is from genome assembly GCF_014529385.1 of Adiantum capillus-veneris. Lineage (NCBI taxonomy): Eukaryota > Viridiplantae > Streptophyta > Polypodiopsida > Polypodiales > Pteridaceae > Adiantum > Adiantum capillus-veneris. Next base: position 37,587,842 of record NC_140931.1, read on the forward strand.
AAGATCACCTTGGGAAAGACCAGCTTTTGAAGTGCTAGCATGGCCCTGTATAACAACAAAAGCTACAGTTCCAAAGTGTGTACGGGTGTTCCAAAGTGTGTACGGGTGCCTTGTGCATGCAAGGACTGTGCCTCATCCAAAAATTGATGCACTTTGCTCTCTTGGTAGAAACTAAGGCTGACTTCAAAAGGCTTTGTTTTTTCTACAACCGTGGAAGCATTGAAAAATAGTACACAAGGAGATGTGCAACCATTTGACTTAGTTTTTCTTTTTACAATTACATTCTCAATGTGGACAAAGTCTCCTATAGTAAGGGTGTCAATGAATTGCTCAATAAATTGACCGCTAACAGCACAAGTGATGGTGTCAGTGTTGAGTGGATCAACTAGGTCTGCCTTAAGGTAACGCATATACTTAGCGACTTATGGGCTTTGTTTGTAGGTTCCATATCGGTTAAGTATGCACCCCTCGAATGCAAAACGAGGGCAAGTTTCAGTGATGTCAACAATGCGCAATAGAGGGATCTTAGTGGGAATATAAGGCACAAGAGAAGATGAACTAGCGGGAATTACATTCTCATGGCAACACTCAGTAGCAATATGTGCTTTTAGTTTGGCACCCTCCGCAATGCTCTCTTTTTTTGCAGCTTCTACAGGTGGTGATCCCCCCAGTAAAGGTTTGGCTGTCACAACAAAAACCGAGGGATTCACTATGGATTTCCGTACGGTATCACGTGAGTGTACAAGAGGGGGGGTTTTAGAGGCCAGACATAAGCTTATACAATAGGGGTAGCCCCCCATTATTTCATGCTCGTATCGTATGCATAAGGGAGGGGGGGACCTACCCCGCCCGGGGGGGGGGATATTAAGTGCTTATGCCATAAGACACATGCCCTAACAAGACAATTAAAGAATCTTTCGCATGAGGGTGTTGTTATTGGTATTTCAAAGAGTTAATTTACTCCACTAGCAAACTAAGATAGCTATACCAATGAGAAGATATGGTAGCTTCTAGAATTTTTTCGGGTCAATGCTACCATAAACTTGACTAATATTCTTCTATGTAGCCACTAGGCATCAATATCTTGGACATCCATACCCTCATTAGCCTCTTCAACATCATCATCATCAATACCACCATCTGCATAGCCTTTGTCTCCACATCTGCACCCTCATTTTTTCTTGTTGTCTTCTTGCACATCATCCAAGTCACTATTCTCTTCTTCTTCTTCTTCGTATGCAAACTCAATAGCAACACCAATGACATGATCAAGAAATTCTCATGCACCACGATACCAACTTTATAACCATCATTGTAATCTATAATAAGTTTCCCAATCTTTGCCTGTGCGTGCATTGTTTAGTAGCTTTTCAAACTCTTTCTTCTCATCTAGATCCTTGATATTGTGAGTCTTAAGGACAACTAGAACTTTATTAGCTACCCTATGTAAATTATCTTGGGGTTGATCGCCATATGAGGTTCAGAAGAGCTTCCCTCTCATGTATTCCTTGAGTGGGGGGGCCTTAGTCATGGGATATGCTTATGTATCACCAAGTTGACTTATGTATTAAATACTTTAAAGATTCCCTCTTACGTATCCCCTAACTAAGGTCCTCACACTCATCCCTTGTGCGCTATATGTTGAGACTAGGAATGGCAACAACATTGCATACACATTGCCAAACGGAGCTGCAGGCCTTGTTGGCAACTAGCTTGATGCCATTTCGAGTATGCTTTTGGATGGGGGGTTTGCTTGCTTAAATATGGCGGAGGCATGCCCATCCCATTTCAACCAATGAGAGATTTGTGTTTGACTTGTTACTTGGTGAGTCAAAGGTCCTTTTTCCGATATCTGAACGCAGCAGCCACCACGTGGCATTAGATTTAAATTTTTTAAAAAACATCGCTGCCAAACTTCGCCTCGCCGTGAAAAGCTACCAGGCGAATAAAATAAAAAGCGCATTCTACGTTGCGTTGCAGTCGCGCAGATCATCAAGTTGAAGGGTACGTCGCATACTTGCCAACGTGATGAGCACTCCCAACGACAAGTCTACAGATTAGTAGCTCTGAGGGGGAGAAAGCATGGCCAAGATGATGGAGAAGATCGTCGACAAACTGCATATGGGCGGCCACAAGAAGGAGGAGCCCCACACTGTAGGAGCCGCCCATGCGCCTCATTATGCAACCCCCCCTAGCTATGGCGCCGCATGGTAGAGGTCTCGTTCTAGTGCTACTGAAACAGAAGATATCAGATTTCAATCAATGATAAGTTGGCCCAATCTAGAGTCGAATCACCAACACTCATTGCCTTCCCAAGTGGTTCAGCACATGCATATGTCTTAGTGTTTTCTATAGATGTTATATAGCAAGGCCCACCAAGCAAGACTAGTTATGAAATGGTGATGCATGTTTTGGATAAGTGCCCACTTCAAAAGGGATGTGTGTAAACACCCTAAATTTAGAGTCCCTTGTCTAGTTCTAAAATCTGAGATTTCCAAATTCCACTCAGTTCAGGATCTGGTTTTGAACTCAGAGCGGGAAGATTCAGGATCTGGTTTTGAACTCAGAGCGGGAAGAGAGTAGGCCTACTGTGGGGCCGAGCGTGGCTGTCACTCTCGCGAGCTTCATTGTGCAATCACGAGCGAGGGCCGAGGGGAGACGCTCTCTGGCCAAAGCAGAGAGGCAGCTGTGTCCCAAAGCTTGAGGGCTAGCCAGAAGCAGAGCAAGAAGGCCGAAGCTGAGAAGAGAACAGAGTGAGCGTCAAATGCTCAGACCAGAAGAGGGGAGAGTACTGCAGGGCGGCAAGCTTCAAGGGGGTTTGTGAAGACTCGTAATCAGTGAACTCCATAAGCAGAAGGGGGTGCGCTACAAGTGCAATCTACCATGGTCGACAACTTGCAAGCAGCAATGCACTCTGTAGACCACATGGCTCTAGTAATCTCTCTCTCTCTCTCTCTCTCTCTCTCTCTCTCTCTCTCAGCGGCATGGACATGGGTTTCTTGATTCTCTTGATTGTAGGGTTTATTGCATGATTGTTGAGAGCTTTTTCTATCTTACATAGGGTATTGTTGCTCAAACTACTTGCAATGTTTGCGGTTTTTGTGGTCACAAGCTTGCAATTGGTATTTCACAAGTCAAACTCTGTCACAAGTAAGCTTACCTTTCATTGTAGGGGTTTTTGATGTTCCATGCTTGTTTCATATTATGTACATCTTGTGGCATAAGTTTTTTGATCTATCTAGATTTTCAGGAAACCCTTTGTGAGAGCAATAGTGCAGATTGTGTCCCTTCACCAAGGTCCCCGCCAGGACCCAACGGTAGTCCCCCTTCCCCCCATAAAAGAAAAGTAGCACTCGAGCAATTGTAGGAGGGACTGTAGCTGGAATTTTGGTGCTGGCCATTGCTATTTGTATTGCTGTCTACTGTTGTTGTTTCAAGAAGAAACCCCCTGTACAGAAGGATCCCAAAGTCGATGTTCCTCGAGAAGGAGGAGTGGAAATAAATCAAATATATGAAAACTCAGGTACATAATTCAGCTCTCAACTGAGACTCTCTCCACTGCATGTTTCTTTGTGTTGTTTCTCAAAAGGGAAGATGCAATGCACAACTCACTAAAGGCACTCTCTGAATAACAAAGGATGCTGCCAGTAAATCTTAAAGCATGTTTCTCTGTTTTGTTTCTCAAAAAGGCAGATGCCATGCACAGCTCACTAAAGATACTCTCTGAATAACAAAGGGATGCTGCCAATCCTTAAGAGTCATTTGGATCATGTTTGTCTTTCTTGGCTTAGCAAGAAACAACCAAGAATAGAAGGAAAGCCTTACCAAAACAGATATTCACAGCGTCTGTCTTCTCGAGCTTTGACCGCCGTCTATCGTAGTTTTCTATTATGACATCTCAAAGGTTTTCATGTCTTTGAAAGTCCCTGCTTTGTACCAAGCAATCAAAACTACATTTTCAGCATTAAGGTTAAGGTTGCTAGAGTTTCTACATGTAGATTCCACAACCCTTCCTAGTGTACCTCACCAGGGCGTAAAGGACAATTGCCATTTCAAAGAAGAAACACTGGTCTCGTTGATTTTAGCAGAGATGATTGCAATCAGACGGAAATGCCAACCAAACTCTCTTTACTTATTACTGAGTTTATATTAGTTAAGGATATGTGTGATGAACAATGTGGATGATTTTGAGTGATGGTGCAAAGCAGAGTTAAAAGTACTCGTGGGTGAAATTTCGTTTTTGTTCTGCCATTGGCTTTCTATTGAGCTTCTTGTTTTTCTTTTCAAACCAGGAGCTTGCTGAGGGTGACCACTCACTTGGCTTTTTTCTTCTTCTTTTTCTTTTCATGGATGCCAATTCCCAACAAGGCTATGCCGAAGCTTGCTGTTCAAGAGTTCTCCTTTGAAGAAATCAAAATTGCCACAAATAATTTCCGAACCAAGCTTGGTCAAGGGGGATTCGGTTTAGTGTACAAAGGTTTCCTTCATGAGTGTTTTTTTCATGATTGCTGAGAGATTTTCTTGAGTGTTCGACAGGATGGGACAACCAGATGCAATGACTATGATAGCATTAATTTTTGGTTATAGCCAGCATGGGTGCACGAGGAAGTTTTTGAGATCTTCCAAGGAATGCTAGCCAAAGGTCTGGAGCCATATGACTTTGTCTTGTCTAGCCTCTTGAAAGCCTGTTCAGGGTATGCTTGTCCATTGTCTTATAGTGGAGATGGTCTTTGATGAGGATGCCATTGTCGGAAGCGCTCTTGTTGACATGTATGTGAAATGCGGCGATATTTTAGATGCTTGCAAAGTGTTTAGCACTATGCCAGGAACAAAGCTGCCGTTATGGAACTCCTTGACTGCAGGGTTTGCATTGCAGGGGGGGTAAGGTTTAGTGTCGAGTTATGTCGAGGATTTGCAGAGACAAGGTTTGAAGCCGAACAAGCTGGGGTTTGCTTGCTTGCTTTCTGCTTGCAGTAGATTGGGTTAGGTGGGCAATGGCTGCATCCTTTTTCAACGGATGCACAAGAGGCATGGTGTTACCCCAACAATAGAGCACTTCACTTGCATAGCAGACCTACTGAGCCGAAAAGGGCTAGTAACACGAGCAGAAGATTTGCTTCAAAGCATGCCGGCTCCCTCAGACACTGTTGGGTGGTCTACTGTGTTGAGCCATTTTAGAACATTTGGCGATGCAAGGGACGCTTCGCACTCTTCTTCTGGCTTACATTCCAATTTAATGCACCACACATGTTTCAATGATTCAAGAAAGTCTTGAACCTTCAAGTTTCCATAAGCGATGGCGAATGTGATACACGCACCACTTTCGAGAGGGCGGGCTCTGGTGAGCACCAGCCCACGTTTCATTCCAGTTTCTTTGCTTAGTGAGTGATTATGCACATGTTCCTACTCATTAGCCGGTGCTAGCTAAGATGGAATCACTGGACATTGGGTAGCGGGGCAGCAGATGAACAATATTTGTATATCAACCAACAAGGCAGTGGGGTGAAGAGTCGCTGTACAATGCAAGGATTGCAATCGAATGACTTCAGTTGGCTGATTGCTTGGGCCGAGTTTATGAGGTGGATACCTCCTCGTCACAAAAGTTGTGAATGCACAAGCAGGTGCAAAAGGCAGCCAAATCGGCGCCAAGTTCTGGGAGGTGGTATGCACAGAGCACGACATTGATCCCACGGGGTCATACAATGGCAACATTGACGTGCAGCTGGAGAGAGTGAATGTGTACTACAACGAGGCAAGCTGTGGGCGCTATGTGCCTCACACCGTGCTCATGGATGTGGACCTTGGTTGAACCGCCATAGCAACCAGCCCGCAGCGTTTTCAAGATCGCCATCAAGGCTGCAGGAAAACAGCGTTTTCAGCCCTCTGTCGCATCATACGATCAGCGTTTTCAGTCCTCAAGTGCAGCAACAAAACAAAGCCACATCCCTGCAGATACTCAGCGTTTTCAGCCTTGAATTGCAGCAGCACCATCAGCGTTTTTCAGCCCTAAAAACGCAGCCAGACCTGCGTTTTCAATCGCCCCAAAACAGCCCCAAGTTTGGCAGATTTCCAGCAGATAGAAGACCACAGATTTCAGCCCTAAGGTTGTCGTCGTCATCCCAATCGTCGTCACTGACATAGTCCTAGACTAGCACTTTCTGGCAGAAGAGGCAGCAGGAGCTTCCCGCTCAATAGGCACCTTCTCAGCAAGAACCCGCAGAACCCCCAGCACCCTTGGCGTTTTTGGTCCCCATCCTCGCCACACATCAGCCCCAACGTTTTTCAGTTTGCATCATCGCCATCATCACCAGATTGCATAGCGTTTTCGCATACCATCAGCAGTACCAGATCCCCTAGCGTTTCCATTGCTGCCATCGCCGGAAGTTCTCAGACAGCCTAGCGTTTTTGCTAGCGATAGAAAATCTGCCAGCGTTTTTGTTTTCAGCCCATTCCGCAGAAGAGGAAGAGCATTTTCAGCCTTCTTGGACAGTAGCAGATCCAGCCCTAGTTGGTTGCAGAAGATCCCCATTTTCAGCTCATTAAAACGCAGCCAAACAATCATTTTCAGCCATCGAAACAGTCTCGAAATTCAGCAAATAGAAGACCACAGATTTCAGTCCTAAAGTCGTCATCGTCATCACTGTCGTCGTCATCGGCATAGTCTCAACTTGCATCAGTCCATTGCATACACATTGTACCACTATGTGCAATCAAAAGTAGACCACTCTTGCCGACGAGACTGGGGCCTTCGGAGGGTTTTACTTTTCTGGCGTCGTATCTCTTTATCTCTCAGTCTCATTTACTTGCACGCACAGTGTCCATTCACTTTGTTTCTGATCATAGCACTTTCCATTAAGAACGGAAGGCTCTCCCTTCCATAAGAACTAAAAGGAACCTTGAGCACAATTCGGAGCACTCATCTTGAGCAAAGCGCAAACAATCATTCCGTTGCACCTAACACACAATGTCCATTCACTTTGTTGTGATCATAGCACTTTTCATTAAGAGCGGAAGGCTCTCCCTTCCATAAGAACTAAAAGGAACCTTGAGCACAGTTCAGAGCACTCATCTTGAGCAAAGCGCAAACATTCATTCCGATGCACCTAACAACTGGGCCAAGGGTCACTACACCAAAGGCGCGGAGCTCATTGATTCTGTCCTTGACGTTGTCCCCAAAGAGGTTGAAAATTGCAATTGCCTTCAATGTGAGTGCCTTTAAGATCTCATTCTATCGTTCTTTATTCTATTTTATTATGTGAAATGTTGTTTTGTCATGTGTTCTTTGCCATTTCTCCGATGTTATAGTTCCATTTATGTCTGGTATAATGATTCTGTTGTCAATTTTGTTTATATTTGACAATGTAGCTAGCCTGTGCAATCGTCTTGTTTGAAAACAATGTTCAAATTTGTCCTCAGTGAAGGTTTGAAAACAATGTTCAGATATGTCCTCAATGAAGGTTGTCAGATTTCTTTAAGTGAAATTTTCACCGCTACTCTTCTAACTTCTCTAGCTTCCTAGTATCCCCCCTCACTTGGTAGACATTGGCTTTAGATCTACGCTCACCACTCCCAGCTAGTGCTTGATTCAAAATTTGTTTCAAATTAGCAAGGCTTTGCCACAAACTCTTTCTTCAATTAATGTTGATATGTTATATTGTCTTGTGGGTGACTACCATGGGTCTATACCTTGCACTTTCCTTCAAGGGTGAATCTGGGCTTATCTTGGATTCATCTAGGTATATATGTAAAATGTATACCGTTTCTATGCTTGAGATGTTTGTTTATACACTATGATGTAAGCTTCTTTAGTGGCAGAAGCTTCAATGTCTAAGCATTGTGTCATTAATCCTACCAAACTGGTTGATGGTGTTTTGTATACCTGGAACGACGGTTTTTTCTTTCTACTATAGCTACATCTCATAAAAAAGCTAGCTTTTCTCTACTAATCAGTTAAATCTATGACTCCTTGGGCCTCATCTCATTAAGCTTCCTCTTTTCAGTCTTCTTTGGCAAGGATGATGACGATGCGAGGAGGAGTTTGTGCTGACGCTCACGATGGGAGGCTAGCACCTTGCAAGTAAAGCGATTGCCAGATGCAGGGTGAGTTCTCAATTCACTTTAGTCGTGACTCATTTTTGCATGCTCAATGCCCTTAGGCTTTAGCTACGGCGTCCGAGTCTTGACCTGCTCATCAGTGACGCTTAGTCCTAACGTCCCGACCTACTGGAGCTGGTGTTCGAGTCCCGACTTCTTCCACTGCAGTCGCGAACGTTGTTGACTCCTTGAGCCTCTTGTTGCTTGTCCGATGCACTAAATCATCTTTTAGATCATAGTTTGAAGCATCTATCAATAGTTACACCATATCTTGTCACATTTTGTCAAATTTCTTCAAGGCAAGCTTGAAATCTAGCTTAGATTTTGCAAGTTAGTGATACTCATAATTTTGGGTGGTATTGTTGTATTAACTCAATAAAGAATGTGTTTAATCTCAAACTGGATGTGAGACATGTACTTAATCTTAAACTGGATGGGCGACATCATAGCGTTAAAGATTTTAAGATCGTTAGTTTTCTTTACATGCAGTTACAAATTCTATAGTCTCAATAGTCTCAATTTCCCACATGGTCATATGGCTTGATCGGATGTGTTATCTTGAGCTATAGTTTCTTGCCAAGACACGTCTAGCATACCTTTGGTCTATGTGTCACACATACACAATGTTTTTATTTTGTATATAATTACAAATATAGTCTCAATTTTTCACATAGTCATATGGCTCGATCGGGTGTGCCATCTTGAGCTATTGATTTTTACCTTCAGTTCTTCTAGCTATCCATATGGCTTGACACGTTTAGCATACCTTGGGTCTATGTGTCACGCATACACAATGTCTTTATTTTGTATATTATTACAAATACAGTCTCAATTTTTCACACGATCATATGGCTTGATCGGGTGTGCCATCTTGAGCTTATTGATTTTTACCTTCAGTTTTTCTAGCTATCCATATGGCTTGAGCGGGTCTCTTGAGCCATCCATTCTTACCAAATGTGTAGTTGTGCTTCTTTTTACGATAGAAAGCGTTAAAGATTTTAAGATCGTTAGTTTCTTTTACATGTAGCTACAAATTTTATAGTCTCAATTTTCCACATGGTCATACGGTTTGATCGGGTGTGTTATCTTGAGCTATAGTTTCTTGCCAAGACACGTCTAGCATACCTTGGGTCTATGTGTCATACCACCACTTTGAAGTTAGATTACTTTGACTCTATTGAAAATGTGTTTGATTTTAACGTGTAAGATAATCCTTAAATCCCAAGTGGGAGTCCAAGATGAGGTGGACAATTTTTTTGGAAAAAGAAATTATGTGATGAAAATCCCATGTGGGAGCCCAAAAAAAGGGTATACTACTTTTTTTGAGAAAGAGATCTCCGTACAAAGGAGACTCTAGCGAAATTTTTAAGATTTATATTTTATGTACAAACTCGAAATTAAATACATATGGTGCTTTTTTAAAAGTTGTATTTTGCTTAAGCAAAGACGTGTATTCATATCACAGATAATTGTTTGTGTTAAAAAGATTAATCTTTTAATGGGTTGTTTTTTATTTGATGAGTGAAGTTTTTCATGGTTGTTTACGAGTATGCATTATTTGTTATTTAGAGAACAATCCGTTTCATATGTGCCTTAAATCCGATGTGGGAAACCTACTAAGTAGGTGGCTAGTATCATATGTTTTGAGATTGAGATTTGTATCAGTTTACAAGGCAAATGCTATTTGTTTTTAGACAAATTACATTGAGACGATTGGTTTATTTTAATTTAGTATTCATTATATTTGCTTCTTTTCATGGTTTGTTCTTTTAACATCTATTATAAATGAAAACATACTACAATGTACACTTCTGTTCATTTGCAATACACCATGTATTTTTGCAAAAGCATGTGTTCCTAAAATTGTTATGTTTCTAGTATACATAAAATAGTGAGTCATTACATTCTATACGAAATCCGTATGAGGAGGGATGGCTCATTGCGAGAACGTCCGTATCTTGTCAGTATGTAGGGGGGTAGGTTAGCAAGTAAGATATCGTACATAGGAGGGTTTCTCTAATTTTGATGCACGCAGGTGACATTCCCCCATTACTAATAGTGAATGCCCCGGGTATCAACCTTAGGTAGGCTCTAAGCGCTCCTTGTGCGGAGTGGAGACACACGATCAAGAACGAGAGCACTATCGGGTTCCAAAAATGATGCAGCTGTATCACGGTGCACTATCTTGTGTAACTCTGTAAAAACAAAAAGAAAAGTTGCATTATTATCAAGCGTATATCAAGCATTTTCTGTAAGTTAACAAGCTATTGAGTCACCATTTTCAAACTCCACTAGATTCATCGTACATAGGTTCGACGTTTTCATCGTAGCCATCGTAATGTTCATCGAGTGGATTTCGCAAGGAGGAAGAGGCAGCCATATTAAGAGAGGATGGTAATTAATGTTCACACACAATTATTACTTGATGTGTTCAAAAGAATCAAAGGGTAAAGAACGTCCTTTAGCTAAAGGATAAATAAGTTCATAGAAACAGTATTTCACATAGTCACAAGGATCTTAGGATCAGTAAGGGAGATGTTTTTGAACTAATTTTTGAAGCAGCAAGACCACTTATATACTACAAGCTCTCTTGCCTTTCTCAACATTCACTATGTCTTAAAGCTAACCTACTATCAGATCTATTAAATGGATTTGACACATTAATGGATTTGACACATTTAGACACATGCAAGAGGTGACATCAAATTCAAAGGGATTAATGAACTAGTGGACAAGTGTGTGTTGGTGGTCTAGGGTTCCCAACATGTTCGTGTGTTGAACACCATAAAAATAGCGAATGAACGAGCCTAAAATTTTCTTTAACAAACTCAGCGAAAAGAAATTTGCATGCTCAAGAAAATGATTTTTCCTGAGCACTCGGAGGGAAAAGGATTTCCAAAAACTAGTGCTCGTGGTAAATTGTGTCTCGTCTTAAAAGTGTGCCGGTTTTAATTTCAAAAATTCCGCTGGAGGGCACGATAGTGTTTGGGATAAAGGAGAAATGTTTCCCTAGAATAGACAAAAAATAGTGTTGAAATTTTAAAAAGTAGCCTAATTTTTTGAAATTCCTCTTTAGTGTTCGGGAAAAATGTGTGTTGTCTTAATATCGTGTCGTTTTCAATTTAAAAAGTGCTGATTGAGGGCATGGAAAAAGGAGAAATGCCATCTCAAAATATACAAAAATAGTGTAAAATTTAAAAAATAACCTAATTTTGACGTCGTGTTGCTTGCGGTGAGAAGCAAGGCTCAACTTTCAAGTCGTGATGCAATCTCTCAAAGGAGAGGATTTTTCTCGCGCGACGACCAATGTGCGGGGAAAATGTGTCTCAACTTAACATCGTGACGTTTTCAATGGCAAAAATGTTGATTTAGGGCAAGGAAAAAAGGAGAAATTTCGCCTTTAAATACAGAAAAATAGTTTAAAAACCTAAAAAAGATTACCTTATTTTCTAAAATTTCCTTTGGCAAATTCAAGGAAGAAATTTTATATGTTTGGAAAAACGAATTTTCCCATACAGTAGGCATGGCCCAAAAATAGTGTAAAAACCTGTAAAATATATGTGCTTTTCTAAAATTTCCTCTTGCCAAATTGAATAAAAGGATTTTTGTACGTTCGAAAATTTGATTTTTCTCGGACACTACCACAGTGCTCGAAAAGACCTTTTTCTGGGAACTTGCCAAATATGTAAAACAACAAAAATAAATTGCGAGTGTATCCATTGGATTGGACGGTGGAGCAGGTCTATGTCCGACCTTTCCAGTATTCAGGAATACTGTGTCCCAATGCAATATCGTGTCATTTTGAATCTAAAAAATGCCAATTGAGGGCACAGGAAAAAGGAGAAATGTTGCCTTAGAATAGACAAAAAATGGTGTTGAAATTTGAAAAAGTAGCCTAAGTTTTTGAAATTTCTTCTCCAGTGCTCGGGGGAAATGTGTCTCATCTTAATATCGTGCCATTTTTAATTTAAAAAGTGTCGGTTGAGGGCACGACTATAAATAAAAACTCATTAAGTGAATGGATTTACTGGAGGGCAAGGTAGATGACTCAAGAACCCAAAAACCTATCAATTACACACTTGTCAAGAAACTCAACGAATTGTTGCACTATTTTTCTCCATTTCGGACTGAAATTTTCCCCTTTCCTCTTCGCCTCAACCGGCATTTTATAGGATGGGAACGTCACGATAATAAGTTGAGGCACATTTTTCTCGAACATTGGGGCATGAGACATTATACCCAAAAAATCGACCAACAATAGTGTGAATGATCGAAAAGATAACTAATTTTTAATCAATATTTCCTTTTGACAAAATCAAGGGAGAAACTTTCAAAGCTAGCATGCTTGGAACTTTAGGCCAACTAATTTTTAATCAATATTTTCTTTTCACAAAATGAAGGAAAGAAACTTTCAAAGCTCGCATGTTTGGAACTGCAGGCCACTACATGAAGCGAGGAGAGCCACAGTCGGTGAACCCGCACGGCATTGTAGGCTGCAAACAAAACGCTCTCTCTCTCTCTCTCTCTCTCTCTCTCTCTCTCTCTCTCTCTCTTTGTTTTTGAGGCAATCGTCTCATTCTCTTCCTCTCCGCGTGATCGGATTTGGGAAATTGCAGATGCAATGTAAAGGATTTGAGGAGAAGAAGGAGGACTTCGCGGGCTGAGGGCTCATCAAGCGAGTTGAAGAGCGGTCTTAGAGGGTTCAAGTGGTTGGTCATGAAGAAGGTGCAATAAGCTCTGGCATGTTTGAGTGTGTAATTAGCAGGATTAATTTGAGGAGCAGAAGGAGGCCTTTGCGAGCTGAGGGCTTGTCAATGACGCGAGTTGAAGAGGAAGATAAGGTGCATGTAGTGAGGTGATGTAAAACACAAGGACGCGTCAACCTCGCACGCACTATTGCAAGCAACTTGATTTTCGGGTCCTTCAAGGTGCAGCAGTCGACTCTCAGCCCAGGCCTCGCGAGTTCACGGACAGCGACCTCCTCGTACGCCTTCTCCCAAACGTTTTAAAAAAATAATGGCCGTCCATGTGGATGCCATCGTTTAAAGTACGCTTAAGTTGACCCAATACTAGGGCCTTTCTTTAGCAGGCCAAAAAACATATATATGTGTGTAAAATTTACTAAAATTATGCAAGGTGAAGCTTCACTTTAGAATTCTAAAACAATAGAATGCAAGAAAAGTAAAACATATTAGGATGTGAAATGAAAGGTGAGTTTCCATCATGCATTGAAAACATTGAAAGTCTCCCTAACCCAACACAACACTAAGGGTTTCTTTTAGAAAGCCAAATATCGTGTACCTATAGAGGGACCCGTCTACTCCTAGTACTTAATTATTATGACACTAGTTGAAGGACACAGACTTGCTATTGGTTGGGTGGTTAACGTAACTAAGATAAAATCATTGGCGTGCCATTGGAGGACGTTCAAGCCTTGCTAGCTCTTCGTCCCTTCATTCCCCCGAACCTAGCTTCTCATCCACCCCTCATTTTGTTACACAAGAAAAATGGATCTCCCTCGTTTGTTGCATGTGTACCTTCACACAAGCTATGGATTTTCTTGCTTTGGCACACAACTTTTGAACATGACCCTTTATGCGGAAAATGATGCAGCACACCACCTGCAATTTAGTGCACAACTTAGGTGGCTTGCCTTTGGGGGTTTTACCCTAGGTTAGTTAAGAAATTCTTGTTCAGGTTGAGGTATGGTCAACTAAGGCTCTTTTTGAACCCTTCTCGGTGTCTTGGGGTGGCCCCCTTATTAGGTGTTGTATTTGGGGTTGCTAGGAGACGTCATGGCTTCTCAAGAGCATGACTAAGATTTGTGATTTATTGGATTTGCTAATATAATTCACTCACCATTGTGAGTTTTGCAAAACAAAAAAAAGGTAAAGTTTTTACGGTGGCCACAAGCAGGCAATATTTTTAGCCATAATAAATTCTATGTGTGTGTGTGAGTGAGAGAGAGAGAGAGAGAAGGAGTGGGGGGGGGGGAGGTAATGTTAGAAAAAAACCGAGGTCCAATGTATTTTAACACGCTAAAATTGTGAAATTCCAGTTAGATTTTGAGCTTGCCTTTAGGGAAAATGGGGAAATTTACAGAAGTTTTAGTGTTATTACCGAAAAAAGCTTCAAATTTTGACCTAAAATTTTGAGTTTACCCTTATTTTTACCAGTTAGGGAGAATCTCTTTTTCTAGCTCTGGAGGGAGGGAGAGAGAGAGGATCTTCTTTATACAGTTTTAATGCCTCACATTAGCACCAATATAGAGACACCTTTTAAAAACAGTAAATTGAAGGAAAAATTCATGGTGTATCTAATCAGATGGTGATAAAAAGACTAAAGTGCAAACAAAGGTTATATTACATATAATGTGATAGTGAAACTTTTGACCAGATTTGGCAAGCAAGGAACTGCCGCGTGTTTGAGGGGGATCTGGTTGTGGCAAGCTTTTGTGAAATCATACAAGAGAGCAGAGTGACAATCCACATGATCGGAGGCAAACAAGCCTCAGAGGACTGGTCTAGAACAATACATACCATGATGACATCTTGTAATAAGTAAAGCCTAGGAGTAGTTGTGGTTTCTCTGTCAAGCAGAAAACTTGTAATCCTTTGACCCTCAAGGCTCGGTATAAGCTCAAGGTTGGTGTATATTTTTGTTGGTCTTAATACTATCCACTCACAATTGTGAGTTTTGCAAAAAAAAAAAAGACTAAAGTGCAGACAAAGGTTATATTACATATAATGTGATAGTGAAACTTTTGATGGTGAGAGATTTACACGTTTTCTCTACCACTCCTCTATGGCCTTCTTGAGCCAAAACATAACCCTCCTCTCCCAAAAATCATTTTTTGGCCTGCAAAAGTTCTTAGTATCCATATGGGTGAAGGTCGTTCAGTTCTAATTGTTTGACAAGTGTCCCTTAAAAGAGTTTAGAAGTCTTTCTCTCGTGTACTTTCAAATGTTGTTTCCCACAGCTGCATTCATTTGTTTTTCATTTGTTTGAAAATCAGAATGTTGAAAAAGAAAAAGGCTTAGAGAACAAAAAATTAAAGAGTGTATTCATAGGAGTTTGATCCATGATGTGAAGTATTATATCAATTTTTTTTTTAAATATTTAGATTTCTAAAGAGTCTTTTCATTTAAGGACTTAACAAAGATTTATTTCAATAATTTTTATTATTGTTCTCTATGCTTATTAAATTTATCTTTTTTATGAAGATATTAACTCTAAATCTATCTTTTTTTATGAAGACATTAAAATATTCTTTTGTTTTAGTTTTTCAATGTATTTTTTTTAAATATTTTTTATTTTTATCTTGTTTTTTTTTTCAACTAATAATGTGCGATGTGCACCTTTTACCTTATTATTTAAGTGGAGCCTTTTCTAATATAATCCATTAGTGATTATATATGTACAATGAATAATATGCTTTACATTTTTGTTTTATTTTTTTAATTTTATTTTGTGTTCAAATGATAATGTGTAATGTGCACCTCTCATTTTATTATTTAAGTGGGGCCTTTCATAACATATAAACCATTTGTGATTATGTATGTATAATGGATAATATTATTTTATATAAAAACACAATAAAAGGTCCATGTCATTGTAGGCACTCAATTAAACTTTCTTTCATTAATCTCATCCTCCCCGTAACTTAGGAGGCCTTCCTACCTCCTCATCTTGTCTTTTTTTGTGATATGCACTTAAATTGATACAATTACCCTACTACACTACCAAGTGAAGATTCATGAAAGGCCTTCCTACCTCCTCATCTTGTCTTTTTTTGTGATATGCACTTAAATTGATACAATTACCCTACTACACTACCAAGTGAAGATTCATGAAGCCTGCCACATAGCAAGTAGAGAAATGACAAATGTGGAAGAGTGGGGCTTAAGTTAAGTTAACGAGTGCATACAACGAGGTGAGGGCATGTAGAGTGATAGGGTTTTGCCCTGCTTGCGAGCAAACTGGAGCAAGGAGGCTTAGAAGCTTGCGCTGTAAAGGGGGGGGGGGGGGGGGTTCATGCTACGGAGCGGTGCTACCAGGGCGTGCAAGGGTTCCCGTTGTTCTATCCGACCTTCTCTTCCTCCCCTCATTTTTTTGGCATTAGATGTGGCCTTCCTCCTGCCTCATCCACAAGAGGATCTTGAAGACAAGCATTCTCTTGTTTTCCTACTACAAATTGACAACAAATTTGGCTATGGTAGAGCTATGTCTGTTGATGGCATCGATAACCATGGGCGATGGGGCTTGGCCCACTTTTCTTGCATGTAGCTCTCGCTTTTCGGCTTCAACTCTTGTGGGTGCCTCTTTGAATGATGCATGGCTTTCCCAAAAAGCTCGCATTTACAACTTTGTTGGTCTTTGGTGACTCTCTGCTTTATATAAAGATATTTGGGGTGTTTGGTCACATCTGGTTGGTGTTGCTTGGTTGAGAGTGCAAAGGATGGTTCGATGACCGCCCCATCTAGTGGTGGCATCCGCTTCAAGGTCGATTTTCTTTGTGTAGTGGCAATTATCTTTTCTGTTTGTTGTTTTGTAGAGGTTTGGGGCTCCGTGTAAAAGCCCCGAGACTGTGATGAATTATAAGCTCCTTGGTAGTGTTTGATCTGACCAGTGATATAACTTTTTTGGGTTTCTCGGCTTCCCTGTAAAAAGTTGGTTATGGACTAATAGGCGGTGGTTTTGTGAGCCCTGACTCGTTTTGGGTAGGATTGTGTCATGTAAATTTTTGTTTTTCAATCTACTACTCACAATTAGTGAGTTTTGCAAAAATAAAATAAAAATTAGGTTTAAGTTACTCTACATGGGAGTTCTTTATTTTTCTTCCATCAAAACATTGGAAATTATATTAGAGAGCAAAACAATGTTGGAATTAGGGTTGCAGGAAAATATACATGGCTTGGAGAAGATGAAAGAAGATCAAGGCACACAATAGAGAGTGTATTACTTAGTGTGCAATGGAAAGATAAGTTAGACCTAAAGTGATGGGCATATAAGCAATGCACGGGGGAAAAAACCTCTTAGTGAAGGAAAAAATGCTCCCAACAGTCCTAAGTGTGTTTAGACACATCACTACCACATGTATATGGTAACAAATACCCCCTGGAGTGATGTGGTGAACGAAAACTGGCACATAGAATAAAGGGAAGTGCCATGCCTTAAGGACATGATCAATCCACAAAGGGGAGTAAGCCCAAAGCTTTGCGGAAAGCTTCAAACTTCTCACGAGACAATGCCTTTGTGAAAAGATCTGCAAGGTTGTCCTGTGTTGGCACATAAGCCAAGCCGATCTCTCTTGCTAAGAGCCTCTCCCTAACATCGTGGTAATGCACCTCAATGTGCTTTGTGCAAGCATGAAAAACTTTGTTCCTTCCAACTCCCAATGCGCTCCGATTGTCAGTGTAGATAGTGCTGGTGGTGTCTTGTCCAACACCCAAATCAGCCATAAGGCGTCTGAGCCATACACACTCAACCGTAGCTGTGAAGACTGCAATGTACTCAGTCTCACAACTGGAAGTGGCCACAGTAGTTTGCTTCTTGCTCGACCACGATATGCATGAGTTGCCAAGCATGAAACAAAAACTACTTGTGGACACTCGCGTGTCAAAACAACCAGCCCAATCTAAGTTCAAAAAAGCATATAAGTATGGTGCCCACGATGTGGTGTGACATAAAAAACTACATCCTTATCTAGGAACCAACGAGGAGAAGTACCACCTCTCAAAGACATGTAAGGGGGAGGAATGCTAAAGGTAAACATGACATCACCATCATTGGCATATGAAGCCACCGCTCAGCATGTGTTAAAACCTCATCTACATCACACATGTATCTCCACTGTTGTCCGAGGATTTGTGTTTGAAAGGTGAGTCGGGAAGGCGCAGGGCCTCTGATTGTGAGAGGTGGGAGGAAAATAGTTGCAGCAGACACAATTAATGTAGACAAAGCTTAAAGCTGACAGCTTGAACAAGATTTTGAAGCTTGATTACCCAAAGCGTACATACAAAAATATCGTTGCTTAAATTAAATGTTAATTGTGGAGTTTAATCTCCTTACATGAGTTTAATCTACCTTAATTGGCATGCCAAGCTTGCCTTGATAATATTCCTCTGCTTTGTTCTTCCTCTACAACTTTGAGAGAGAGAGAGAGAGAGAGAGAGAGAGAGAGAGAGAGAGAGAGAGAGAGAGAGATCCCAGGAAAATGATTAACTTTGGCTTATGGAAGAGATTACAGCTTGGGTTATGGCTTCAACCAGGTCAAACTAATAATATTGGGCTTAACACTATAGACTTCATAGATATCAAGCTTTTGGCAGAGAGCTTAGCGTTTAAGTTGGGTATGGAAGGTAGGATTAGAGTGGGCTATGGAAGCTTGGCTTAGGATTAGAATGGCTATGGAAGCTTGTCTTAGGATGATAATGCTCAAATCTTATGGCTTCCCCCCTAAGACAACAGAGTACGAAAACTTAAATATCTCCTAATCGGTGCAGAATTAGCCCCTGTGCGTGAGACGCAAAAATGCTCAAAACATCGTTTTTTTAAACCATGAGAGCCCATTTCTACAAAAAAAAAACCCATTTTACAAACATTTTACAGACTAAGACTTTTTTGGCCTCCCTCATGGAGAGGTGTGAAGTCTCTCACACACTTTCCTTTTTACCACTGACCACATGTCTTCCTCTACCCAAGTTGCATTGCATGTCCTAAGAGCCTTTTCACATGTAAAAACCTTATCTTCAAACATGAAATCTCTATGCTTAGGCCTTCATAACCACATAAAACATACACTTCTTGGATTTCCTTGCTTGTTCTCGAGCCGGTCTGTGCCAACTGGTCTTCAATCTACATCTGTTATAAGCACTTAAAGCTCTTTTCCATCCTCAAGCTCACATAATTGGTAAGTACATGTAAAACAAAATAAGGCTTAAACCATATCATCAATGGTCTAGCTCAATTATTTGGTAGTTGTTCATCGCAAATCTTTGAACCGTATATGTCGTGTCTCCAAAGCACTCAATTATGAAAAACTTGTTTAGTGAATCCTGCCATACTCAAGTGCTCGAGTTAATGATGCACACGGCTTGACCATCAAGCTCGCTTTAGGGAACCCTATGAAGCTCAAGTATGCCTTACACTGTCTGCACACGGAATGGGCGTCAAGTCCTGTACTTCAAGTTTTGGTAGCAGAACCAACTCAAAAGATGTAAAGATATTTTATCAATTGTCCAAAGATGTCAACTCAATAATACATGTAAGATTATTGAACACAAAACCCAAAACTCTTTTCTTCATAATCCAAAAACAAAACCTAGTGCCAAGTAACCTACTACAAGAAAATAATTGATATCCTTGAATCTGCAAGTTGCACTTCAATAGCCCCCAGGATCAAATGGGATAATAAGAAATTGCCCCAATAGTGGAGCAGCATAATATCCACACGAGCATACATTTCCTGTATCAGTCAGCATCAAACATTTTTGGTGTAGGTGTACTATTCTTGGATCAAATAACATGCAACCAAAATATATCCACAAGTAACCATCCGTATTGAACCTGCTTTTGAAGATCCTTAGAATCTCCTGGATCAAATTCCAATAAGAGGACATAGCATTGATGGGCCCCTGAAGAGCATCACCTGAAGCACATTGTGCCACCCATATCCCATAAACTCTTGGCAACTTAAGGTCCTTACCATCAAGACTCCCTTTTATTGGCAGCCAAACCATCACATACATAAACATTATTAAAAAAGGTAGCATCCAAATCCTACCATAATTGGCATACTATCCAAGAAAATGAAGAAACTTATGAATTTTTTTTAGTATCCATGGTGATTTAGTATCATCCCCCTCTCTAGCTTCATAGAACAATCTAGACCTGTATCAGCAAAGGTACCTTTACTTGGGTTTTGAGCTTGATCATGTGAAATAGCTTTAGCCTCCTCATGCAGCCCCTGTATAAGTATAGATGTAGAATCCCTGTCAATAATGTGTTCACAATTAGCATGATCTAGGAAATATCCATACTCATCAAATCATCCTCTGCTTTCTCATATGCATCCATGCTACGTAGCAATCCATCATCACACTGCAAAGGTTCATCTGGCACCCCCTCTGAAGGGGTACATGCATCACAAAGCTCTCCTATACTGCTATAATCATCTCCTTCAAATCTGACCAGAAAACCATCAATTATGGCATCTTCTTCTGTGATAACAGAATCTGCAAATATATTGTTAGTAGCAATCATAAGTTCATTTGCATTCTCAAGCTCATCCTGTGTTGGGTCCACAATCCCGGTCACTTCATCAACTATTGTGTATATAATAGCTTTATTGATGCAATCATCTGCAACAAACATGTTGTCCTGCTTGGCTATAGTGTTGATAGTTTCATTAATATCCTATACAGGCTCATCTACTTGATGAACTCCTTTAGAATAACCCACATCAATGTCAGCAGCTTGTGAACCACTTGTTGTACAGTCTACATCTTCATTGGGACCATTATTGGACGTAGCATCCATGCGAGCAATCTTTAAAAAAAATTATATAATTTTGTTTCAACATTAAATTCATCATTTACCTTGTTTACGTTGCTCAAAATATGGTCCTTTGGAGTTGAATCTGCTACTTCCAAAGCTGTATTTTTGCCTTGGCTTTACTCCTTGCAGAAATATGTTCCCAAAATTCATCTTAGTTAAGGAAATGCATATGATCCCCTTCTCCTTTACAGAAGACAATCTAGCTTCCTTTGGTAATTGCCTTCATTGCCAACTCGATAATCCTTGAGCTTTCATGAACAAACCCATCTGCAAAATGGTCCCACTGTGCGGGATATGTTTCTACCAGTTCTTGAACCTTATCTTTAAATTTAGAGGTTACAACTTCTTCAAAAGCCAAAATCATCCAATCTTCTGGAATTCCTCGGCTCTTCATCTCCGCTTTATAGCATGCAAGGAGTCCATCTGGATCATGTCCTTGAAAAATTCCACACTGTTCAAGTGCCATCTCCACTGCATCGTCAATCTGCTTTATCATCTTCGTTGCTTTTACTTCTTGCAAACATCTTGAACTAATCCCAACATTTTTGGCAAATCTGCAACTGCTAGAGTTTTATCAAATCCATTGGAATTGTAATCTTCAATAAACTACATCAATCGTTTTGGAATCTCCATCTTTACCTTTCACCCCGGCTCATTTTGCGTCGGGTTTACCAAGAATGTCCGGGGATTTGTGTTCGAAAGGTGAGACGAGAAGGCGCGGGGCCTCTAGTTGTGAGAGGTGTGAGGAAGAGAGGTACAGTAGACACAATTAGTGTAGGCAAAGCTTAAAATTGACAGCTTGAACATGATTTTGAAGCTTGATTACCCAAAGCGGACAATTAACAGTACCGTTTGCTGAAATTAAATGTTAATTATGGAGTTTAAGCTTCTTACATCGATTTAATCTGCCTTAATTGGCCTAACAAGCTTGCCTTGATAATATTCCTCTCCTTTGTTCTTCCTATGTTGCTTTGAGAGAGAGAGAGAGAGAGAGAGAGAGAGAGAGAGAGAGATAGATTCCAAGAAAATGATTAATTTTGCCTTATGGAAGAGATTACGGCTTGGGTTATGGCTTCAATCCAATCAGGCTAATAATATTGGGCTTAACACTATAGACTTCATAGATTTCAAAATTTTGGCAGAGACCTTGGCATTTAAGTCGGTAATGGAAGGTACGTGTTAGCACCAACCTACCACGGATACCATTTTTTGGAGTTCTCTTTGTAAAACACTTATTATTTTGATAAATTCGGAATATTGTACCACCTATTTTTTCGGATAAACTCTGTAATTAATGAGTCGGGGCTACAAGCTTCCAGATTGTATGAACCTGTCATTACCTAGCTTTGGTAGAACTCCAGATTATTAGTTTTGACCACCCAAAAACCTTGGCTAAGGTATAAAAGCCAGTTTTTGTAAGTTTTTTATAAGTTTTTGGGATAATGTAATACACAGCGTGAGGTAACAACACTCACTCCTCTCCTTCTCGCGCTTCCTACTCCCTCTCCAGTTGTCACATTGCATTCGCGTTTGTTGCATTGCAATCGCAGGTAAGAGCTCTACGCATTGAGGTAAACGCATCACGGTATTTTGTAGCTTTTGACGTCGTCGATCCACGGCCTAATTTCATCACAACTAGAAATTTACACTTTCAAATCAAAAACTAAGCATAGGTGGGGTATTGGAGCATCATTGCTAAGCATTTAGATGCATTCTAGGTTGAAAACGATTAGGTCAAAAATCCACTGCTTTTAATGATCGCGATTTTGGAACTTGACCTAAAGTGGAGTTTGAGACCATAAGCATGTGTGCTTAGGTCTTATAAACACGTCCTAGAAGTTTCGTTACGTTTGGATGTCATTTGATGCTGTAACGGATGTGATTTGTTTGCCGATCAGCGATTGGCTTTTGGTGATTTCAGTCACTTGAGTGTAGCTTGAGTTAGATGCGAGTTGTTAGTTGTTTTCCGAGAGATTGACAACCTGTTGTAGCCTCTATGCACTAGTTGAATCAGCTTCATCCCATGGATTGACAAATTAATCGTGGTTCTCGGTAATACTGTAATAAAATAGGATGGTGAGGGTAGACATGCGTCCCACATTTGGCACCGTTGTCGGGGACGAATAGATCTAAACTAGGGAAAAACACAAGCGTCTTGTGAAGTTATCCTTTAACTTCTTTTAGATTCACCTAGAGTTCAAAACTTTCTTTTAGAAACCACATAGCTTAAGATTGTCGTCTTTTGCTGTGTAGAGGTATCTTGGAAGTAATCGTACTTGCTGAGTGCCTTTAGGATTGTAGGATTTTAGAAATAGATTAAGATTTTGAGGATGATTGGGAGACGAGACAAGTCTTAAGATCAGTGCAGAAAACCATAAAAGACAAGAAAACGAGTGTTTGTGAACACTTTCCACAACCCCATTGCATGAGAATTTAGGAGTAGGGTAAGTCGGATCCGAAGTGGATTTTAGAACATTACTCTCTCTGAAAGAATCAAGTGTGAGTTGTTATTGGAAGTTGCAGAATGTCAGCTTTACGGCTAGAAATAGCACGAAAAGACTCGAAACCACTCAATCCGACTCAAGAGGAAGCTTAAAAGTTGTCTGAACCAACTGTTAAGCTCAAAGACACTTCGAGGTAAAAATTTCAAGAGTTGGCAAAAACTGAGATTATTTACTTTTGCTTGACATTTTAGGCCAAATTAAGTTTTTACTTGATTCATAGGCTTAAAATAGCTCATGTAAAGACTATCTTTGAAAAAAATTGCAACAAAGTGTTCATTCAAACCTAAAGCTAATAATCGTGATTATTAACTTTTTGATCTAAATTGACCAAGGTTCATACCATTGACTCATTGCATGTGTACAAACAACTTTTGTGAAGACCCAAAAGATTTGGATCACCAAACTGGCAAAAATTTGGGGAAAAACTAAAGTTTGTACTGACTTTTTGAATCTTGAGTGTAAATTGGAAAAAATTTTGCGCAAACTTGTTGAAAATTGATTCATATGCTTACACTAATGTGATAAACATGTGTACATGCTCAGTTGACCAAAAAGATGCAAAAATTTTCCAGTTGTAAATAATCACGATTATTTACATCTAGCCCATTTTTCAACTTTTTTGACCAAGTCAACATACCACTAGTTTAACCATGTTGTAATAAGCGCACAAATCAAATTTGGTAAGATTTGGATCACTGGATTGAAAATTGTGATCAAATTTACAAAGTTAGTCTGCGGACAGATAATTAAAGACATTTGACCAAAAATTGTCCAAACTTTATGAAACTTGGCTAGTGACCTTAACATGAGGTTCTTAACATATCTGTGTCACAGTTGGGGCAAAAATTTATAAAAATTTACCTGGAGTAAATAATCGCGATTATTTACATCTGCTTCAAAACTTGATAATTTTACAAATGAGAGTATATCACAAGGTCAAGCATATCAAATAGACCTCACAAATTAATTTTGGTCAAATTTGAATCACAAAAGTGAGACTTAAGCCAGATTCTCAAAATCAGAGTCTGTGGACACAAAACAGCTGATAAACTTGATCAAACTTTTTCCAAACTTGTTGAAACTTGTCTAGGGACTTTGACAAGTTGTATACTTGCCAAACCAATCAAAAAAGTGCAAAACTAACAAAAGTAAATAATCGCGATTATTTACTATTGCTATTCAGAGACATCAGTTTTGACTTTTGAACTTGTACAGTGTTAATCCAGCATAAGATAAAGTCAACCGGGCAATTTTGAATTCAATCGGATCAAAATTGGTACATGTTCACTCAGTTTCTCGGTTGCGGATTAAACCTTTGATTTTTTTCTTAAATCGAGTCTAAAAGTCAATTTTTGACTCCCACAGCTCGATTTGAAGTGATACACATAGACCAATCACGAGAGTTAGCAAAAACTCTATGGTCTTTATAGAAGAATAGCTAACTTGATCAAATTTGTACAGGAATCAGGTTGCAGATGAGGAATCAGTGGCTTGACAGAAAGTTGCAATCGAATCAAGCGAAAATTGACGACAAGTCAATCCAAAGGTCAGTACTCTATCCACGGCTTCATAAGTCTATATGAACCTTAGATCTGGTCCTGTACTAGAAAATCAAGGCATACTCGGAGAAACCTCCAATAGAGTATCCACCGGAAAAAGCGTGAATCAAGGCAATTCCTTGCACACAATTCTTGAAGAAGTCTCAGACACTTTTTTAGATTCAATATCCGAAATGTTTTCTTACTCGACTCACTCAAAAACTGAAAGGACAATGCGCTATAAGCATATACTCTCTTTTTACAAGACTAACCGCCATGGAGCCCAGGTTTACTTGGACCCTAACGAGGAGTATGCTATTTGCATTGGTGAACATGGTATTGAGTTCGAAGAAGAGATTAGGGCAAACAAACAAGGAAAAATGTACATGGAAAAAAATGAAACTCGGTATGTACCAATCAAAAACCCTGATGTGGTAGACAAATGGGGGTTAGAAGTAAACACCATAATCCCAGATATGTCGACAAAAGAAGGACCACCAACTTTAGAATTTGAGGAATACGATGAAGTAGATTTGAAGCCTTTGAAACGGCTTAGTACGGATAATCCTAGGATCAGAGTCTATTGTTGGGAAGATAGAAACATAAAAGATCTTTTGTGGACTTCGCATGCCAAACCAGGACAACTAATGGCCATGAAGATCGTCTATATCTTCAAGATCAAGGATAAGGGATCAGCGGACCTACCAACCTACCTGTTTAGGGATTGTTAAAACAACAACTTTGTTATGATAACTCCTAAGGAGGTAGAAAAAACCAAATACCAAAGGTATTCCATACGGGATTGGATATTGGGACAAGGACCATAAACAATTCCAAGAGATGAACACCGTGAGAGATCGTTTGAGAGTAATGTAAAGAAACCAGAAACCAGGTGACACTAAGGCCAGTCCAAGGCTACATGAATCACTATTTCCAACAGAATGGTTTGAAGGACTCGGAACAGGATCAACTGCCAGAAGACCGAGAGTTGAACGAAACAGACGCGTCAGACCAGCTGATTTTCAAAAATGGGTCAGAAAATACAGTGGATCAGGGGATCCATACGACCACTTAGCAAGCTTTAAGCAAGTGCTAAGAGCAAAAATTATATTCGATTTCCATACTCCATTCGAGGGGTTTGGAATGAAATTAGAAGGAAAAGCATTGACATGGTTCCAAAACATTCCACCAAGGTCAATCATGGACTTGAACACATTAGCTCAAGGATTTGTAGCTGCTAGTTCCAAAACGGGGATCAAACATAATACGGTAGCTCAAATCTAGAGCTTTAAATAGAAACATGGTGAGTCTGTTAGGGATTGTGCGACTCAAAAGAAACAATACATTGACAGATGCCCAGGGCTAGAGGGACCTGAAGAAAAATGACTTGTATCCTTGTTTCTAGAGGGACTGCTAAACAAAGAAATTCATGCTATACTCTATAGTAAAAAGCATACAACCCTTGAAGAGTGTGTGTCAGATGCTATTGACTTAGGAGAAAATTGTGATATTTTTAACGAAGAAGATGTCCCTAAGGATAACCAAAGCGAGAAAACAACGTCCACTAAACCAGCACAAGTGGGAACATCTGCTGCAGCACCACTTTCAGCCATAGAAGACATGCTCAAAAGGATAAACGACCTGATGAACAACATGTAAAAAGCACCTATGAGGGGATCAGGACAAGGGATGCCTCAACAAGGACAACCAACTAGGCCACAAAAATGGTGTGC
The DNA here is from genome assembly GCF_014529385.1 of Adiantum capillus-veneris. Classification (NCBI taxonomy): domain Eukaryota; kingdom Viridiplantae; phylum Streptophyta; class Polypodiopsida; order Polypodiales; family Pteridaceae; genus Adiantum; species Adiantum capillus-veneris. The sequence goes on from NC_140931.1 coordinate 37,614,269, forward strand.
CATTGAGGGTCAATTTACCAACCATGAGACCCACGAGTGCTACTTCAGACCAAAGTATGATGGGAATGTTCAGTACATGCCCATGTGGCCACAAGGACAACCCATGTACATATATCAGTCTAACATGGCCCAAGCTTAAAGACCACCAATGGGTATAGAAATCAACCTGTGTTGGGACAACAACCTCCGTATCCAAGACATAATGCAGTGCATGTAAAGTATATGCACTCTGAAGGAGTCATAGATGAACAAGCATTAGTGCCTGTTACACCCTATGCTACGCTTAGTCCATCTACAGTAATGGTAGAAGGAGATTGGTATAATTCGCATCCACCACCAATGGAAGAAACCGTGACTTATGCTCCACTACAGCTCGCACCAATGTATTATGTAGCTAATCAAGGTTTCATACCTCCCATGGTAAGACCCATGATTAAGCCAAGAACAGAAAATTGTCATTATTGTGGTGCAGATGATCACTAGAAAAATGAATGTCCAGAGCCTGACAAAAACCTCAAACCAGTTGAAGTCTATTGCATACAATGTTGCAAAAAGGGAGGACACTTTCCAGAAGATTGTCCTAAAAATCCTTTGAAGAAGGGTAAAACCATAGTAAACGTAGTCCAAGTGATACCTAGTATCTCATCAGCGAGTGAACCAATTGTTCCAATCAAGGTAATCACTAGAGCCCAAGCCAAGAAAAAGAAACACAACTCCTCTGATGATTCGGAAAATAGGAAAGTTTTCTCTCAAAGAATCAAAAGAAGCAGAAGCAAAAGATATGAGCTGAGAAAACAAAAACAACGGGTTGAAATTGAGGAGAAAGCAAAAAAGCTATTCCAGAAAAAGTTGAAAGAAACGGGAAGTGAAATCAAGGAAACAACCGTGAAATCTGGAGGATCCATTTTGGTTGATAAAATTTTTTAGCCTATTAATGCCGCCTTGGAAGCCTACCAAGCAGGTCTTAAAGCAGGCCAAAACATGGAAAGCAAATGGAAAGAGCACCCTTCTCCAGACATGGAAGCAGCTAAGATGGAAGCTTATCAAAATTTGGTAAGAATCACGCAAGAAATGCTAGAAAAACAAAATCCCAGATTGGGATGTAAATAAGCTAAAGCTATCCCCCTAAAGGCGGGCAACTCATTATTCCAATTGCACCAAGCAAAGAGGAATGGAAAGGAAGCAATTAACAAACCAAACCACAAAGTAGTCAATCTTCTCCATCCCCTCGACAAGCAAATGCTACAAGTAGCGTGCAAGGAGTCAGGCACATTTGGGTACCAAAAGCACAGCTTAAGGATAAATAGATTCATATCTGGGTACCTAAAACTTCAGTGACAAAACAAACGAAGGTTCAAAGGGTTAAAACACAGAGACGGGAATCTCCAAACAAGGAACCTAGCATGAAATTGGTTTGGAAGAAAAAGGAGCACTTATCTTCTCCATAAACCGTAAAACCAATCAAGCAATGGCGAGTTAAGTCTCAAAAGACTCCACCACACCATACAGCAACAAGCAAATCAAGCTACCAATGGCGAGAAAAAGCTCCACAACAAACAAAAGTGGTACCAACAGCTCAAACAATCAATGTATTGAAGCATCCTGATGGTAAAATCAAACAAAGAGCACACAAGCTACAAGATTTGCTTTTTGGAAGACATCAGCAGCAAACCTCGACATCAGAAACCCTTGACTTAATTACTCAAGACCCAACTCTTGCACAGCATAGTGGTTTGAATTGCATTGATCTTCAAAGCATGGTAGATCCAACCACGACTATGCATAGAAACGATTGTTCAACCCATGCACACAATCGTCGCGGAGTACACCATCTAGGAGGGGTGGAAGGGCACTAAGTACTAAGTAATTAAGGGCAATGTTTGAAGAGGGAGGAAAAAAGTTCAATGTTAATGTGTGATTTTTTGAAAAATTACTTAATAATGCCCTTATAATTCATCATCAAGGGAAAATTCACTGATAATATCTTTTCGATGAGTGTAAATAGTGTATATACTATCAGAAAATCATCAAAAAATAGTCCTTCTTTGGTATTTTTCATCATTTTTATTGATAATGAGACTTAAGAATAGAAAAATCCAACAAAAAACAATAAATCTGTGTTTTCCAATGGATTTTCTTAATTATTGAATTTTCACTTTACTTTTTTAGAGCATTTTGCTATTTTCTTTGATTTTTTCAATAAACAGGTCAAAAATTAATAATAAATAGTAGGGAAGCTCAGATGGAAAAATGGAAGACACGATGGTGATAAAAAAGACAAGGCGGACAAGCACAAAAATTTTCAATGAAATCAGAAGATGGAAGCGAGAAGCCTAAATTAAGCGGTCAGATCTACTTTTGCAAAATTCTTGCAGAATGAGCTATAGGAATCCGATCAAGGAAATTTTTGAGTATAATATAGATTTCACGGCCTAGTAGGACTAACGGGGGAATCTAGAGAAAATTGGTTCGGGAAGTCCGGGTATAGATATCCAAAGTAGGCTAAAACCACCTCATTTCCACTTGCAGCCTTTGTAGAGAGAGCTTTCGACCTCTTTTGCGCGTCTTTTTTGGAGTCCACAGTTGCCCGTTTTCAGCGACATCTCACACGAAACATGAGGGGTAAGTTCTTTACTCGTCAGTGATCCATTTTGTACGGCTGGTAGCTAGTCTAAACCCCTAGAAAAAACCCTAGAAACCGAGCAGTGCACGAAGACCTACGACCAAAAACTGACCATAGCGGCCTGTCAGCTAGACCAAATCAAATGGGATTCGAACTGCAGCATGCGCTAACATAATAGAACCTGTCTATACCATCAGTTGACCATTCGGATGGGGTCGAGGGGTCCCCCAGTAGAAAAAGTTAGGTTTCTCGGGGATGCCAGAATTCCGATCTGACTCCACAGATAGCTTGCCTACGAGGTTCATATACAATGTATATGATTGGTTTAGTGAAATCAATCAAGCAAAGCCCTCAAAAAGCAGAAAACAGCTTGAAGGCTACAAAGCGTCAAATTCGACATACGGAGTCAAACTAACTCCAAATGAGCCAGAATTGGATGAGCTGCTTCATGACTATGTTGCGGACAAGTCCAAAGCTTCAAAGTTTACTAACCAACCCAACAGGCAGTGTAGTCACAAAAAACCGTGATTTCAGAGTCGACAAAGCACAAAGTGATGCCAGTATGACCAAACTTGACCAAATTCAATTTAGGACTTGTTTTACGTGTAAAGAATGTGTCTAGGTCAAAATTTGTAAGCTTTCAAAAAAAAATCACTGTTGTAAATAATCGCAATTATTTGTTGTTGCATCATTTTTGCTTGGAAATTGTCACATCACCTCACCTATCATGTGTACACACCTATTACATGCCAAAAATCAAGTATGAGCCAAAATGAGCACCGATAACTTGGAAAATTGCCAAAACACGCAAAGAAGTCTTTGCAAGCCAATTTTTGGGTTATGGACAACATTTCTTGATCCAAATCACCTCATATCGCATACACAGGGTCTATACAATGCCTAGAACCAATTTGTACCAAAAAATGTTGATTTTGGTAGAAAAGTTAATAATCGCGATTATTTACTTCTAGTCAAAATTGGGGAGTTTTGATATTTTGCCATCATACATCCAAAGTACATGATGTGTTAAGCCCACTAGCCATGTTTGAACCAATTTGGAGCTCAAAATGTCAAATTTCCTTTATATCTATTGTTTCAGAGACTTAAAGCAAAAATCTGCTACCATTTTCACCCTATGCAGCCAAATGAGCCCATATTTCACTCAGAGTATGTATTTGGTATATACTTCAAGCCTATGAAGCCAAGTTTGCAAAAAGTTAAAAAATACTCAGCTGTAAATAATCGCAATTATTTACTTTGGTTGCAAAAATTTGTTTTGACTTTACAGTTTTGTTCCTTGGATGTTTTTATGCATCTATGCTTGTCCAAAAATTGATTTGAAGCAAATTGGACCAAAATTGCCAGCATTTCAACCTAAAGGATATTTCGGAGAAAATTCTGACAAATCTGCTAACTTTGCACTCTATTCACTAAATAGGAGCCATGCAAGCAGCAGAAAGGGTCAAGAAAAAGCTCAGCCAAAAGGAAAAGTTACAGGAACTGCCCGCATATCAACTAGACCCCGATTTAGTCAAAGCCGCCAAGGCAGCTTATCTCTCCAAAGAACAGCTCGAAGAGCATCATACCACAGTCTTCACCGACAAATTCAAGAGTGAAGAGGGACATCAGGTGGAGTTGCAACTCCTACCTAAAGAAGTAGATGATGTTGCCGCGAAGCCTGAGACCAAAGAAGCCGGCCCCGCACGCTAGGACTCGGAGACTTTTATGAACAGAAGTCGTGTGGTGTGGATTTTCAAAAAGCTTATGAGATTTTATCCACAATTAAGAAGATGGAACTGCCCAAATATCTGACACGCAAGGAAACAAGGTCGAAGTGGTAATAACTAAAGAAATAGTGACAGAGGCACTCCACAGAAGGAATGACCATGAGAGCAAGGGACATGAAAACAATAGGAACTTTTACCAAAGAGACCGCTGCAGCTACCTTTGTAGATTTAATTCACAAGCAAGTGAAAGAGCCAACCCAGTTATACCACCAGCACTTCCACTTCTTGGCAAAAAGGCCACCAAGGTACACTACGCCGACTCACGCAGTTGCCACCACTTTCACACAAGTTCTCGAGTCGACAACCAGGCAACTGGTGGACCACGCCCAGTACGTCCTGACCACTTTGAAGGGCACGAAGAAAGAAGGGAAAATCACTTACTTGGGTGCGCCAAAAGTCTTGACAAGGATTGCGTATCATGCCATCGGCATGATACGCATGGCCGACAACCTACCACCTGCCCCAGACCAAAACACATGGATATTGGTAGCACAACCATCTCCTAGAGCTACAAGGTCTGCAAAGAGATCTTATAAATCAGATGAAGAATCGACTGAAAGCTCGCCGGAAAGGCACAGCAGTGAGAGTTCTAATAATGAGGAAAAAGAGAGCTCGTAGAGAGGAGATGAAGAGAAAAGCTGTGGCCGCCCACCAAGAAGAGCCTGTGCAAAAGCAAGCTCATTTTGAAAGAGAAAAGCATGCCTACTTGTGCAATCGACAAGCACAAGGGAATGACCTAGAGAAATGGGTGCCCTAGTGGACTTAAAGGCCCAAGGAAAAAGCATCACAAGAGAAAAGAGGTTGAAGATCCAACAGAGTCTCTGAAAAAAATGTACCAATAGGCAGAAGCCCTCAACCTGAAAGAAGCCCAAGAAGAGGCAAGGAAAGCAAAAGAGGCAGAGGACTAGAGAGCCGAGGAAATGCCAAAGGAAGAGGCACACCACGAACAAGGCTATGAGTCTCCTCGATCCACTTCACCGTCTACTGAACAACAAGAAAACCCTACCACCATCACCTACAGGTAAAGAAATCACTAAAGAAGTTGAGCCTGAGAAAGAGACAAAATCTGAGTCAAAAGAAGCAGAGCCAGAAGAAGAGAAAGCTATCGAAGCTATGCAAGAGCCTGAACAGCAAAAGGCAGATGAATCTGCACAAGAGGCTACTGCTACACAAGAGCAGCAACAAGAGAAAGAACCTGAGCCAGGAAAGAAAGTGAGTCCTGCACCAAAAGAGACCACAAAGTATGAGCAAACACCCTCTACTTCCACACAGTAAGAAATAGCCAAGGCATCCACAAAGCCTCAGGATGACAAAGAAGAAGAAGACCAACCCTCTACCTCCACACAAGAAGAACCAGCAGCCACTACACAACAGAAGGACACACAAGAGGCTGCACGCACATCAACTCAGCTAGCAAGACAGGAGGACTGGTAGTCTAATGACGATGTAATACTGCAAGTAAATGAATATGCAAGGCAAATGCAAGATATGACGAAGAGACTCCGATCAGCAGCACTTAGCCGCAGCACAAAGACTAAAGAACTCAAGATGGTGATTGACACTCTCCAAGGAGAGTTAGAAGACAGAATGAACGTCATCACCGATCTTCAGAGGCAAGTGCAAGAGATGAAAGTTGAAGCTGAACAACATCAGCTAGCAAGAGATCGACAAAGCGGAAAGAGATGGAAGAGCTAGGTGATATGCTCACAAAATTATCAGATGCTTGCAAAGCAAAAGACGAACAGCTGACAGACATTACAAACAAACTTCTGATGACAACCCTGTCAGCTCTGAAAATTCAAGTACAATTGGATGTTGCAAATGCTTCTCCGAACAAAGAATAAATGATCAGACAATCTTCTTACAGCAAATAAGAGAGAATACAGCCGTAGCCTCGATCAAAGAAATAGATGAGGTCTATAAAGCATTGGAGAAGAAGAACAAGGACCTCAAGCTGGAGCAATCTCACCGCAGGGACCTGGCTTTGATGCAGGTCCAGAGAGAAGAAGAGCTCCTAAAAGAAATAGCTGAGCTCAAAAAGTTAACCAGCTCTTGAGAGAAGGAAAGCCTGAAACGTAGGAAGAGGCAGGCCCTTCAGAGCAGCCACAAATAGATATACCCTCGGTCTCATTTGCTGAATTGGAGACACAATCCACAGTAGAGCTGAGTGGTAAAGATGATTTTCAGATAAACATTACAGATGCAGACACAGTGCCTATGGTCCAACTATCAAGAGTTGAAGAGGACACACTGAAAGAAAAGATCACACAAGAGGTGGATGAGCAGTGGAAGGTCGCAATGGATTGAGAGTTGAGAGTTCTTCACTCTATCAACGTCACTCAACCAATCAAATAAATGCGCAATGGCATCAGCAATCCCTGCCATACCCCTTGATAAAGGTGGAGTTAAGTAAAAAAAAGGCTGTACACAGACATGCAAACATATGGCGTAGATAAAGAACACCCAAAGTGGAGGTTGAGCTGGTTGAACAATAATTCAAGGTATTTGATTCTGTTTACAAGAGCACCTGCAGTCCTGCAAAGAGATCCCACTTTTTGTCATGTACCTAGAGTAAGGACATGGCAAGAGCATGAGGCACTGACAAAGAAGCGGCAACCCTGGCTGAACTATCCAAGACTGTCATCTCCAGAGAAAGGACAAGCCATAGAGGAATACATAATGAAAACCCTAACGGGCACCATGTCTTTCTTCAAAAGTCTACCGGATTTCTCTTGTGCAATGTTATATAAGATATGCCGAATGCTGTTCACCTGCATTGAAGTTTTTCATGGGCTAGAGCAAGCAGGCACCTCGTGGATGTCATTCCTCGAGGGAAACAAAGGGTTATGCTATGATCTCAGTGGTCAGCCTTCCGAAGAAGTCCTCTATGGCTTCTACGTCCGGTGTATATTCTTACCATCACATAATATGTTGGCATTCCAGGAAGCTTTCTACACGGGATTCTTCCCTTGGTGAGCGAAGATATTTGCACCAGTGATCGACAACCTCACATCCAAGTTTGTAGGCTACTCAGCGGTGGAGCTGAAGAACAGAGTAACCATGCAATTTCTACAAGTACCAGATAAAGAAAGAAAAATCAGATACCAAAAGGCATTGAATGCGCTTAAAGACCGTCTCGCCAAACCGCCAGTCTGAAGACTATTTCAGCCCATAAAGTTGTGTCAAGGGACGACACAGGCAAGGAGGGGGGGGATGTTAGCAGCAAGCTAACACGAATGCCATTTTTTGGAGTTCTCTTTGTAAAACACTTATTATTTTGATAAATCGGGAATATTGTAAATCCTATTTTCTCGAATAAACTCTGTAATTAATGAGCTGGGGCTACAAGATTCCAGATTGTAGCAACCTGTCATTACCCAGCTTTGGTAGAACTCCAGATTATTAGTTTTGACCACCCAAAAATCTTGGCTAAGGTATAAAAGTCAATTTTTGTAAGTTTTTTAGATAATGAAATACACAGTGTGAGCTAAAGGCGCTCATGCCTCTCCTTCTCGCGCTTCCTACTCCCTCTCCGGGTGTCACATTGCATTCGCGTTTATTGCATTGAAACCGGAGGTAAGAGCTCTACGCATTGACGTAAACACATCACGATATTTCGTAGCTTTTGGCATCGTCAACCCGCGGCCTATTTTCATCATAGCTAGGAATTTACACTTTCAAATAAAAAACTAAGCATAGGTGGGGTATTGGGGCATCATTGCTAAGCATTTAGATGCATTTTGGGTCAAAAACGACTAGGTCAAAAATCCACTACTTTAATAATTGTGATTTTGGAACTTGACCTAAAGTGGGGTTTGAGACCACAAGCATGTGTGCTTAGGTCTTATAAACATGTCCTAGAAGTTTCGTTACGTTTGGATGACATCTGATGCTGTAACAGATGTGATTTGTTTGCCGATGAGCGAGTGGCTTTTGGTGATTTCAGTCACTTGAGTGTAGCTTGAGTTAGATGCGAGTTGTTAGTTGTTTTCCGAGAGATTGACAACCTCTTGTAGACTCTATGCACTAGTCGAGTCAGCTTGATCCCATGGATTGACAAATTAATCGTGTTTCTCGCTGATACTGCAATAAGATAGGATGGTGAGGTTAGACATGCGTCCCACAGTACAATTAGAGTGGGCTTATGGATTCCCACCTAATACAATAGAGTACAAAAGCTTAAATATCTCCTAATCAATGCAGAAATAGCCATTATGCGTGAGACGCAAAAATGCTCAAAACGTCGTTTTTCTTGCCTTCACATTGTTTGTTTTTACAAAAAATCCGTTTTACAAAAATATTACAGACTTTTTTGGCCTTCCTCATGCAGGAGTGTGAAGTCTCTCACACACTTTCCTTTTACCACTGACCAAAGTTGCCTTGCACATCCTAAGAACCTTTTCACATGTAAAAACCTTTTCTTCAAGCATGAAATCTCTACGCTTAGGCCTTCATAACCACATAAAAGGTACACTTCCTGGATCTCCTTGCTTGTTCTTGAGCCCTGGTCAACTGCTCAAAAAAGGTGTAAGCTTCAAATAGACTTTTTCTGCTTCCCTTTGCTCTTTTTCCCATCATGGAAGCGGAGCCGCACGACATTGTTGCCTCATACATATGAAAGAATGATGCCTAATGTGCCTTGCGTGACCACAATTCCACCATCTCATATATCAGGAAGAACAAGATGACCGTCTCTCATGTATCATCACTGTCAACTCTAAACTACCACAAATATATCTACTAGCATCAGCAAATGTCAAATGGGAGATCAACTCAACCATAACACAAGGATGAAAACCATGATCAATTGCATCAAAATTGATTCAGATATGCATAAAACAGCTCTAGGAACTGCTACCTGACATATCTTTGTGCCTAGAGAGTGAAGCTTTGTACATAGAAACGAACGATTTTACACCATTGCCATTGCTGTGCCACTACCCCATTAAGAACACAAAACAAGGAGGAAAGCCTAAAGCTAAAGCCAAAGCCAAAAACAAAGCCTTAAAGGGAGAAGATGATTGTAGCTAACCATTTAGAGAAACCGTTTGAAGCCATGAAACTTATATATATGAGTCATACACTGCTTCAAAGCCAAGAACCGTGGCCATCTAAAGCAAAGTGCTCAACCGGTCATGTAAAGGTTTTCTATCTCAAAGTTGTTCTTTTCCAATTTCACTAAGTTATTCAAGTATTAAAATATTTAGCGCATAGTTAAATCCTTGACTACATCTAACAAGAAATAACATTTAGTACTTTGTTTTTGAGATACACTCTTGCACATAAATCTAAGTACAATCAGAGAACCTCTAGGTATGAAATTTCTCGATGCATTTTGATAACATACATCTAGCAAGATCATTTCAATTATCTTTGATGAGATCTCTCCTCTCTCTCTCTCTCTCTCTCTCTCTCTATATATATATATATATATATATATATATATATATATGTATGTATATACCCATATACCATATATAATACACCACCTTATTGCTTATTCTACTCCCTTCCTTCTCTTAAGATCTCCAAATTTTGCACCATCTTTTACAACACCTTCTTATACGACAATCCCCCAGTTTAATATACTTGATTTGATAAATTAATGTGCATTTTATTTAAGTCATATATTTTCCAACAAGCCAGAATACTGCCAAACACTTCTACAACAGCAAGGAGCACAAAGAGCTTTGCAAAATACTAAAAAATAACATAACAGAGACCATAAATGACAGATCCACCACACACTTGGCAAGCTTCACAAACACATAATCAAAGCTATACACGAAAAAAGAGAGATAGAGAATGACAGAAGAGAGAAAGTGCATGTAGATTCACTTCCTTAAGCAGAGTGCTGCACGAGCATGGCCACAGGGGAGAGATGAGAGGAGAGAAGAATAACATATACACCGGGTGCCCCCGTGCAAGAGTGAACATTTTACTCTTACACATATTTATTTATAGATTTCTTAAATTCTCAAGATGGATACAGACTACCCACCGACCAGACATAGTAATGATCATAGCTCATAAAGAGCTCTTGAATAATAAAATGGACGTAAATGTGATGTCCTTTCGCATAAACTATTGACCGCTTATTCTTCTCTCACCAGTTCGCTGTAATAAATGGATAATCATCAATTTCCATTACATACCTCTCCTAAAATTCATACTTGTCAAAAACAACAATTAGTATTTTGTGTCAAAAACATCATATATTAAAAGATAAGTTCATAAACTTAAACAACATTTTTATGCTAATCGTCATCGACATACTACATATTCTAATGTCCCATACCACTAGAATAAGCAATATATGTCATATTCAGATATATCAAGATATCATTGGTCGCACTCATCGTTCAGTAAATGAATTGTCATAAATGTGAAGTCCAATTCCATAAACAATGTCACGATAGGAAATCATCATATACCAAGTTTAAATCTAAAATAACTTCTAGTACATACCCATATAACTAAATCATACTAAGGATAGTGGTGGTCGACCAACGGTAGTATGATTTTGTGATTGGTGTTGCCTTATTTGATGAATTGACACCAATAAGACGTGCTACCTAAATCGGCAAATCTGCACTAATGCTACTTAAACTGGTAGATTCACATTTAGTTTTGTGCTACTTAAATTGGTGAATATACACTTATGTTGCACTTTTTGTCAGAAGTAGGTAGCATAGAATGTCACCTCAATGATTGGGAGGGGGAAGTGACAAGAGAGAAAAGGGGGGGGGGGGAGATAAGAGAGCATGAGCTGCACAATCAAAAGAGTGTATGTGATGATTAAGAGAGAAAATTAGCATAAGCAAAATTGTATCTTCTACAACTTTGCTCCAACAAAGATTTTGATGGCTCCATTGGCTTTGAAAGGGGGATAAGACAATAGCTCGCCTAGACAAGATTCTTTCAAAGCACTCACTTTCCTAGTGAAGAGTCAAGAAGATGATTCCCGCTGAAAAAATGCGGTGCATGCAAAGATGGAATTTTCTTTCTCTCTTCATGCATGCACCCAAAATAGAAGTTTTTGCTTTCCACCTAAACTCTAAGAATAGTAGGTAAAGGAGAGTTCTATTTACATTTCGTCTTTTGAATGGTTCTTAGGTATAAAACATAAGCAAAATTGAAAAAAATGTCCCAAAGTAGTACTAGTGATAATTGTCCTCTCCCATAGGGAAGCAATTGCCCTCAAATTACCAAAAATAAAGAAAACTAAGAATCTTCAAAACTTGTGTGGAGACAAGGCAGATCTCCACACGATACATGTTGAATCAAGTAAAGTATTCAGAGGGGACTTCCCACTGCATGTCATAATATCCTGAAAAGAGGAAACCAAAAAGGTAAGTGCAATCCATATAGCAAAATACATACAAAACAGAAAGAGATTTTGTTAGCGGACCCTTTAACAAAAACAAAAAGAGCATGACAATAACAAAATAATCACCTTTTACACTATTCAAAGGGCAAAACCTCAGTCAAGTATTGCTATAAATGACGCACTCATTAGTTGTCAAAGAGAAAACCTCAGGTATCAAATACCATAGAGTACCAGTCAAAGGGCTCAACATCAAGTTACCACTAAATGAACTATCAAGTGGTGAACTTCATGTATGAAATACCACAATCATCAACCAAACGGAAAACCTCAGGTATAGAATAAAAACTTTCAAGTTCCAAAAGCTTGATATGCTTCCAGGATACTAAGATAAGAGCAGAAAATTTTCTATTGCATCCACTTGGTGCTTTCAAGGCCGTGATTCTTATATAAATACTTGCAATGGAACATACCATTGTGTATCAAAGTGTCTTAAGTACAAGAATTTTAAAATCCTCTTTTAAAAATAGTGGATCATCAATGATAGGAAGTGATGGGAGAGAACCTTGAAGAGGACGAAGAAGACTTATGTAGACACATGTTGTGAATTTTTCAAGAGTCAAGGGAGCTAATCGAAAAGAATTAGCATAAATATGATTAGTGATTTTAAAGGGACCATAATGCCGTGGTGCTAACTTGACAATAGGATTGATCTCTTTGCTCTTAAGACGTCTCACATGATGGCACATACGGATAACAAGTTTTTTGAAAGCAAGTATGTACATTCCTCACACTTTCTTGAGGGGACTGAAGATCAAGAGCACAATCATGAAGACGACAAGGAAGACAAGTGGCATACCAAAGTGATTAAGCATACTTTGGGTGCTCAAGCAAAAGAAAAAAAAAAGATCTCCAAAAAGGCATTTACTTTCATAAAGTGCAATGGAACAAATAATGTACGTATGCTTCTCTTTTGGTTACCATTCTTGGATCACTCCTTTCAAGGAGAAAAATTCAGCGAACGAGATAAAATCAAGTGTGTAGAAAATCATATGATAGAATGCGCTTCTCTTTAGTGGAATGTGACTCGCAAATGACAAAAAGAACCATGAACTTGGAAGAAATTTCAAAGAATGATAATGAACTACTTTATCCCTTCTCAATACAAAGAGAAAGCTAGACATGCATGAGATACTCTTCAATCTAGGACATGGGAAACTGTCACACAATACACAAATAGATTTTGGTACATTCTACTCTTGGGGGAATCACTTAATAATTATGTGACTATCACATGAATGCAATAAAAAGGGTTATTAAATGTCAATTTTTCTCACATTTTCACATACAGAAGGGTACCAAAAAATGGATTTGGGGAAAAGAAATTACAAATTGAATAGAAAAAGTGTGTATTTTATTGGTCAAAAATTTACAGATAAAGAGGTTTAAAAATAGTCCTTGAATGCAGGTGATATACACAATTTATACATAGTGATCCCCCCAAGATTCTACTTGCTCTTCAAAATGTAGACAAATATATTGTCAGCTTTAAGTATACTTTGTATGCTGAGATCAACAAATTTCATCCTCATACATTGGAAAGGGCTATTTCTTTAGCTCATGATGTTGAAGATGCAAAAGGTAGAGATCCAACTCCAGAAGGGCCACCAATTAGAAAGAGTTATTCTCCTCTTTCACTACCACAACGTACAAATCCTACTACTCTTCAATCAAGGACCAACGACACCAATGGAGAATGATGGATGCAACATTACAATCAATATCGATCACGATTAAGTGATTCGAATCAAAATGGATTTGGACAGAGTAATGTAAGTAACAATGGTTCATACAATGCTTTTAAACCTTCATCTCTTTTCCTTTCTTGAAGTCACAAAACAAAACTCCACATAGTCACAACAACAACAAATAATGAGAACAACATTAAAAAAAATCAAAACACAAGACACCATTCTGGATACCAACCATTCTTCTCAATCAATATGATTGATTATTTTCCTTTCACCTCTTTATTCACCTCATGGAGCATGAATTACAATAAGATAAATATATGAAAGATAGGAGAGCATGAGCTACACAATCAAGAGAGTGATTTCCATGTTTGAGAGAGAAAATTAGCATAAAAGAGGACTGAAGTGTATCTTCTTTAGCTTTTCTCTGATGGAGATTTTGATGGCTCCATCACTTGGTCAGAGATGCTTTCATAGCACTTGTCTTCCTCGTGAAGAGTCCAAAACATGATTCCTGCTAAAAGAGTGCGGTGCACGTGAAGATGCGATTCCAGGATTCTCTCTCTCTTTATGCATGCACCCAAAATAGAAGTGGGTGATTTTTACTTAAACTCTAAGAATAGTATATAAAGGACAGTTCTATTCACATTTCTTCTTTTGAATGGTTTTTGAGAATAAAACATAAGAAAGATTGCTTAAATATCTCAAAGTAGTACTAGTGATAACAACAATCTTAGGAGATTCTAGCACATTGAGCTCTACAATCTAAGCTCCTTTCTTTCCATCATTGTCATGCTTGTTGTTGTCTTGAGAAATTTTCTTGTCTCTTTGCCATGCATGGCAATCTTTTTTTAAATACCCTCTCTTGTAGCAATGATAGCACTCAACATTGTGTAAAGAACCTCTAGATTTGCTAATAGAATTCCTGCGATCCTTGCTTTTGGCATGCTTATGAGTGCATCCTCTATGTCCTTTACCATTGGCAACATATGAATCACTTTGCTTTGCAAGTTCCATTGATTTCTTATGAATCTCTTCATTGAGTAGATTGGAAACTATGACATCATAAGCCAATATTCCCTCAGGCACAAAGTTGCTTCTGGCTATGCAAAATATGTCCCATGAAGAGGATAGAAAGTAGAGAAGAAGATAGACCACACTTTTCTGTCAAAATGTGACGAAAACGTATATCATACGCATTCAAGTGCTTAGAAACTGTGTCACCTTCTTTCATGCGAAGAGCAAATAGCTTCTTCATTAACTAAGCCTTATTACTTGCACTGTTGCTCTCATATGTATTACATAGCTTTTCCCATAAGGCTTTAGTAGTAGCTTCATCTATGATAATGAATTACACAGACTCTATGAGGTGTGGGCAAATAGTGAACCTATCAAGAATTTCCCACTCGGTAGTTGTGTAGCCATCACCCTCTAGGTGCTCAAAGAGTGCTCTAATTGGCATTTTTGGATAAACACATCCTAGATCTTCTCTTTCCACATAGAAAATTTTGTGCCATTTAACTTTTGTATGTTGTAAATATTCTTCTCAGAAGAAGAGGCTATAAATGCAATGCTTGAATTGTCAGGCCAAGGGCTAGAGGGCACGGCCCGACCTAGGGGGGTCAGGGACCTAGGCCAAGGGCCAGACTGAAGGTGTGGACAGGGGATCCATTTAGGGCAAAGGGCCATGGGCCCTCCTATAAATGGTTGGCTGGGAGGAGGATCCGGCATTCAGTCTCCCCTCGGCCTTTCACTGGTATCAGAGCCAGAAGAGGGGAGAGCTATGGAGGAGGGAGGAAGGCAGAGTGTTGCATGGTCTGTGTGTGTGTGTGTGTTGTGTGTGTATGTGTGTGTGGAGAACCATGGGCAAGCTCCTTGAGGAGATCTTCTTCTTGATGATGCAGGGCGGGCATGGCCCCTTGTATCGTGGAAGAGGAACTCAGCTACTCGTGTGGGAGGGGCCGCTAACATGGAGATGGGGCCTACAGTCGACATGCATCAAATCAGGAGAAGACGGGCTAAACAGGATCGCAGGGCATCGGTGGTGATTTCTCAACACAGGGCTGAGCTCCGGTTTGAAAAAACATGTGCGGCTTGCACACCTTCTCCCCTTGCGCAAAGTCTACCGCCTGCCATCGCTGCGCTCTTAGGTTTTTTTTTTCCGTTTTCCATTTGGGGGGCCGCCCACAGTCAAAAGGTGGCCACTCTCCCAAGGCCTTAAGAGGCCTATCCCATAGTAGCAGTAGTCAAACACAGAACACTTGCAAGGTGCTGACATGGAACACATGTAGGGTGCATGGTGTCGACGATCATTAGAACTTGCATTCCGTAATTTTGCGGTAGGTGCAAAACTTCCTCACAACTAGGCATGCGGCAAATTGCAAGAAGTGCATCAAAACAAACTATGCAGGGCAAGAGATTTTTGGCAACGGTACGGCATGCAAGGCATGCGGCAAATTGCAACAACACGTTTGCAATTTGCAGAACTTTCATGCATATGATGGATGTCGGGGTTATCAATTTGATGACTGCTGCATATCTGATGGAGATGGCAATATCAATGTTTTCGATGGACAGTAAGTAAAATAAACTTGAAATTGATGTTTCTTATTCATTTCAATTTTGCAGAAGCTTTTTCATCCGTTAACACAAGCTTCGAGACCATTTCTTATGGTGGAAGGGGAGCTTGTTCCAAGAGATGTTTCTCAAGGACAAATGTCAAGGTGTAAGTATGACCGACACTAAGTGCAAACAAAGTTGTTTAGTAGTACATGCATGTACAGGCAAGGCGTGTGGTTTGAACGATAAACTTGTGTATATATGGTCAAAGTACCGGCAAGGCTGATCATTAACTGCATTTCAACAAACTGTCAAGCCAGATGCTTGGGCTTGACTTCGAGGCCAGTTGTCTACCATTCATGCAATCAGGCAATGAAATAATCCACCCATTTTTGTCAAGTGTGATCCGACATCATGGGAGCACAGCTCCACCTACAAATCCTCAGGTTACCCGTAATCACGCCGAGCAGATACAAGGTACCTCTCTTGCAAGTATTTTTCTGTTTTTTAATATAGTGTACAATTTGACAAGGTCAATTATCTGTGAATACTCGACATGGTCGACTTTCTTTTGCTATGCCATTGTAAATCGGCATGAGTATCTGATAGCTATGCACACCAGAACTACATACGTACTTACGTGAAGCAAGGCTTCCCGTTTGGTATTTGGCATCACGATTTCCACAGTTTGGAATATGCTCTTAGCATACGCACTTGGAGAACTTGCCATGACATCTACAGTTTTTTTTTTAAAATTACACGAGGGCATGTATCTGAAACATCTGCTACCTCACTCAAGGAGTACATATGGCTACGAGCCAGCTTCGCGCAAACTACCAAAAACCTCGCCATAAGTGGGCGACAAGGTTAGTTATGTTTGTTCTTGTCTATGTTTTTTTTTTTTTTTTTGGAACAGACTCTCTCTGCTGTGCAAAGCCAAGTGCTTGGGTAGACTCCATACGAAGGAATTGTAGAAGCAAAGTGCTTTCCCTCTCTTCATGTGAAGACGGCTTCTCTTATGTGCCATAGTCTTATCGATTGACTTTGGATGAATGATAATGGCACACATCTTTGACACTATGTGGATATAAGCTCATAGTTTACGCAATAGCGCACTGTGATGTATCCATGCCAGTGTAATTGTGCAAGGCATGTCTACCTGCAACTCACATGGTTGAGACTGTTATTGAAGCCAAGGGCTTATCATTTCATTTTTTGATATGTATGCATGGCATACTAGTACGATGGTCATACAACACCCATCATTGCATACGCTTCCGCTATAACACTACATACTCTATCAAGGACAAGGTAAGTAACTGATCCCTTGAAACATTTTTTATGCTATTCACAGGCAACATGTCGTGTTTAAAGTTACCATGGTACAGTCACGCTCACATACAAGGTCAGTGGATCATGATGTGACTTCTGGTATCTCTCTCTACGCGAGCGTGGTACAAGTACACACGTGTATGCTTATAGGATACGCTACGCCTCTCTCTAGGAGAGCGTGTAGTTGTACACTTATAGGATAAGCTATGACACAGCCATGGTCTACACGGGATCATATGCACGGGATATACAACACAATCACCTCGAGGGATTTCCTCAACCCATCACTCTCTCTCTCTTTCCAACTTCTATGCAGGAAAGGTGAAATCAGGCATGATTTTTCTAAAATCTTTCTATGTCAATATGGTACCCGCATGTGGAGAATATGAGTCTTTAGGATTGACATTGGCGCCCACTATTTCATGTATATGTCACCACAAAGTCCCTAGGTGCTGGTCAACTCTGTTCTCTAGACCATTTTCAGCACGACGTATCAAGAGCAATTTCGGTGGCCAGAAATTGTCGGATACTTAGAATAACTTGTTACGGTACAAGTGCATCTAAACAACATTACAGATGGTTGTTTTTGCATATAGCAAGGCTATGAGTTGTTAATGAAAAGATTTTATTGTTTGTACCTCAAAGTGTTTTAGAAGTGATCAATGTTTCATATTCTATTAGGGTTCAAACATTTGCAACTGATTGTAGCAAAAAGTATTTAGTTTCTGTTCAGAACTATTTACATTCCTCTTTAATGTGTGCTAGGAGCATCACATTCGCCATACGTATTGGCAAGGATGGTCATGGATATACAAGTTCAGATCTATTTTTTGCTAAATGTATGCACACTAGGTGTTATGGGTCCTAGTGTTTATCGACTGCTAATTTGGAGCGGCATGCATATTCATCACATTAGTGCTATGAAGCATTTTTCACTCTATGTACAGTATCTCTATGAGATTACTTTTGGGTCTACCAATCAGCAATAGAGGTCATGGCTCGGTTTGGGTGCTTGTGGATCTTTCATGTTAACCATGATGGTTATTCAGGACATTGTTGATTCCTCAACAATGTTGTACGATATTGTGCTCCCCGTTTACCAGTCATCTGGGAAGACTGTCTGTAAATCGTGGGGGAAACACACCTCAGTATTGTCAATTCTCAAGGGGATAGGCAGATTACAAAATGTAATCTTGTGCTAAAGGATATGCAAAGTGCATACATTAGCGCCAAGCAATCCAATTAATAAGCATTTATTACTCTACTTGGAGTTTGCTAACCATAAGTTAAAGCATGTTTGCGACTAGGTTTAGTCTCTCCATGTATAAGTCAGGTTCTCAAGCTCGAACACTAGCTATGGTGGGGTTGTTTACTGATGAAATTTGAGAACAAGTCAAGGACTTAAACTTAGTTGATGAGTTATGTCAGCAAGTTACTTTCATGGAAAGTGAAAAGTCAAGGACTTAAACTTAGTTGATGAGTTATGTCAGCAAGTTACTTTCATGGAAAGTGAAAAGAGGTTCTCTTTCAGGTATATATTTGTTGTGATAACTCGTTTAGCATACTCATGTGCGTTCTAAATGGAGTCTACAAACTATGATTGGATGGGAACCGGTGACACAAGAGGGACAACAATGTGCAATATTGAGATGATTATTCTTGATTTCATTGGACTCGTTTAGCATGCTCATGTGCGTTCTAAATGGAGTCTACAAACTATGATTGGATGGGAACCGGTGACACAAGAGGGACAACAATGTGCAATATTGAGATGATTATTCTTGATTTCATTGGACCTCCTATTGAACCGTGCTTTGGTCACACAAATAGCTCGCTCCTTCAGGGATGCCACTCTGGAAAACATTAGTGTTTTTATGAAGATTCTCCACTTCTCTTTTCGTGGACGAAAACACTTCTCCAAGGGGGGAGTAATGTAAGGCCAAGGGCTAGAGGTCACGGCCCGACCTAGGGGGGTTAGGGACCTAGGCCAAGGGCTAGGCCAAGGGCCGGACTGAAGGTGTGGACAGGGGATCCATTCAGTCTCCCCTCGGCCTTTCATGAATACTATGGTGAGAATGCCAAAAAACTGTGGCAAAAAACTTGGTAAAATTTGTATGATCCCTTCATTCCCATTGCAAGGCAAAAGGTACACATAATTGTTAGTACTAAGTTGCAATTTCAACGTGTCATTCGTAGAATTTTAGGTCCTCTTAGGTTGGCCGAGATAAACGCTTCAGTAAATCCTTTTATTTTGCCTCTCATTAGGTACGACCTTACTTTGGACGTCTATATTTTTGTTTTGTTTTAAGCATTAGGTCATGCATAGACCATGGATAATGGCCCAGGAATAGAGGTTTTCCCCTTCCATTTCACTCCACACATTAGAATAAACATTGCAATTAGTAGGAAAATCCATTTTCAACAACGTATGGTGTTCATGTTTGGTGCCCAAAGAGTAGGAGAAATTCTCGCATCACCAAACCCTGTCATCCTACCTCTTATTGATTATCATAGGTCGTTTGATGTGAATATCTTTATTTTGTTGTAGAATAGATTGCAAGCTAGAAAACATTATTGTGTAAATCTTTTTAAGAAAGAAAAACAAAAAACGGGTGTCACTTTGAAATCAATTCAATGGAAAGCCAACGCCAAATGTCTGGGTATCCTCTTTTCTTTGGAGAGCCTGGAGAGGATGCAGAATTAGTTTTAGCGAATTTGAAGATGTCTTGCCGTATCAAGAGGATAATAACTGATCAAGAACGTGTAGAAATGTTTGAGGTGGTCCTTAGGAAAGATGCTAGCACTTGGTTTGACTCTTTGCCTGAGGAAGTTAAGGGGAATTACACAGAAGTTTTGAATTGTTTCAAGAAATACTTCTTTGATCCCCAAAACACTCAAAAATTATGGCAAGACATTGTTTCTCATAAGCAAAAAGACTTAGATGACTACTACTTGTACAAGCAAGAGTTTCTACGTCTTTGGGCTCTATGGATACGAAATGTTGCTAACCCTGGTGATGGTGCAGAATTTCTAAAGAAGGAGAGGTTCATAGCCGGACTCTTTCCTGACCTTAAGGTAAAAGTTGAGGCGGGTGCACCTGCTACTTTTGATGCAGTTGAAACTAGGGCTGCTGAGAAGTATAGGAAACTCAAGTGCTTAAGGGGAGAGGTTCCAATAGAAGGTCTTAGACCCAAAGGTAAGTCACAAGCATCAACATCTAGGGAGCTTCCTGAGGTAACGACTGAAGTGATTGAGAAGTTAAATGAATCTTTAAGCAGCCTGTCAATTCACCTTACACAAGCCGTAGGTCCGAAGGGACAAGCAAAGAAGTCAGAAGAGAGAAAGCCACGAACTAGGAGAGTCTTGCAATGTTGGAATTGCGGAGAGTCTGGACATGGGATGTATAATTGTCCTTGGCCCCGTGGAGAGCCAGGGAGACCTAACTTGAATTACCCAGTGATGAATGCAGGAGAAGGAGCTGGTCAACAACCAAGGCTTCTACAAAGGCCAAATGGACCAAGACCACCTCCACAAGGGGTAGAAGGAGTTCCACCTTTGCCAGATCCAAATGTGCATGTGGTAGAGGTGACAAATTCAAATGAGGTTGACATGGAAGCCAATGGCATTAAGCGTGGCCGAGGAAAAGGTAAAGAGAAAGAAGGAGTCACATCACAGAGTGACCATGGACAAGGCAAGAAGGCAAAGGAGACCAAGGAAGCTAAGAGGACTCGACGTCGTATCAATCTCCAAGACTTCCCTCTTGGACATGGTATGGCTCCATACAACCTGTTGGAAGACATGCGAGGTAAGGGTCCTGATATCTCATGGCCTCAGTTTCTTGCATTATGCACACAAGTAAGGAGGGATTTAACAAGGGCAGTTAGCACTAGGAAAAAGGTAAAAGAGAGTGTGCCTGTTGTAAAAATTGCACAAGCTGAAATGAATGAGGACATTACACCGGTGCTAGACTGTTACATCAAAGGAAGATTGGTTAGGAAAGGTCTAGTGGATGGGGGTGCACAAATTTGCATCATGACAGAGGGACTCATGCAAAGACTAGACATGCACATCTATGAGACACCTGAAATCAAAGTCAAGATGGCAAACAATAGCAAGGCTAGGTGCGTAGGCATTTGTAAAAATGTTTTTGTGGAGGCCTTTGGCATTAAGAAGGCAGTGGATTTCTATGTCATGTCTACCAAGGGAAATGGTTACCCATTTATCCTTGGAAGACCATGGCTAATGAAAATGCGAGCTTTGCAGGATTGGGAGAGTGGAAAGCTAATTTGCAGGAATGACAATCACAAGAAGGTTGTCTTTGACATGAAGGAGCAACGCCAAGAGGAGCTCCATGAAGAATCATCTCAAAGTGAGACGGAAGAAGGTTGGACCGATAGCACTTCAGAAGAAGAAAGTAGCGGCAGCATTACTGAAGAGGAGTCTTCCATCGAAGTCATGGGGGTAAGGTTTAAGCCAAGCAACCAAGAGACCTCCTGTCAAGGCTTGGAGGAGGTAGGTCCTCAAGAGAACGAAGGTGTTCAAGATGAAGGGATGCTGGAAGGTATGCTATCAACAACACTTACAAAGGATGAAAGAGAGGCGTTCAAATGTGTGCTAAGGAAGTTTCCTAGGCTTTTTGCTAAAGACTACACCGATGTGCGTGGAGTAGATGTTGTTCAACACAAGATTGAGTTGAAGCCAGAGGCCACACCTAAGGCTCAAAAGCTACGAAGGCTAGGAGTCATTAAGGAGCAGGCTCTACTCAAGGTGGTAAGAAAGCTTCTAGTAGCAGGTTTCATTTATCCAGTGGAGAATTCAGAGTGGGTCTCTCCCGTTGTTGTCACTCCTAAGAAAAACGGCAAGTGGAGGGTGTGTGTGGATTATCGTCCACTTAATAAGGCAACAAAAAGAGATCACTTTCCCCTCCCATTTCAGGATGAGATACTAAATGAAGTAGCTGGTCATGAGAAGTACACTGTGTGTGATGGCTACTCGGGTTACTTTCAAATAGGTATCGCATTGGAGGATCAATTGAAAACAACCTTTATCACTCCTTGGGGTTGTTATGCTTTTAGAGTCATGCCATTTGGCCTGACAAATGCTCCTGCAACTTTCCAACACTTCATGAACATGATGCTTTGTGTGTGTATATAAAAGTCTTCACAAGTCCCTACATAGGAGGGGGCGAGCCCAAGAAGTAGGGGATGAGAGAGAAACACACACACACACACACACACACACACACACACAAACACAAGCTTCATTTGTACACAAGGGGAAAGAGGGACACATGTCAGCTCCCTAGGCCAGATGCCCACAAGGTGTACTCTGTTACCAGATACATGTGGTAGTGATGTGTGTGAACACACTAGGACCGCCGGGGCATTTTATCCCTCTTTAGGAGGTTTTTCCCCCCGAGCATTGTGTATACGCCCATCACTTTAGGGCTATCTATCTTTCCATTGCACACTAAGTAACACGCTCTCTATTGTGTGCCTTTAGCTTCCTTCATCTTCTCCAAGCTGTGTGCATTTCTCTGCAATCCTAATTCCAACAATTGGTATCAGAGTAGGTTGCGTCCTCCCGGGCTTAGTCGCAAGCTGCTCCAACATACGCCTGCTCACTTTCTCTGATTTCAGTGAGCTTTGGCGAGGGTTCGCAGGTCGAAAAATATTTCGTGCAAGCTCATAGAGCTTAGTCTGCTCAGATTTTTGATTCGGGCTCATTTTGGCCTCCGTTTCCACTATAGGAAGTACTCCACAGGCTATTTCGTCATTTTGTGCAGAATTTTTGTCAGTGCCGTTTTGTGCATAACAGGTGCCTTACAGTCTTCTACGGTTTGTGCTATATATTATAGCACGTGTTGTTCCCGCTCCATTTCTCCTATTTTCGGGCAGTTTTCACATCAGGTGCAGCATTTACCATGGCTGACAACAACAACACAGATGTGTCCAAGATGTTTGCTACTGAGGACAGGTTGGATGGGGACAATTACCCTATGTGGGCTTATATGATGCAACACGTTCTTGTGTCAAAGGGCGTCTAGAATATTGTGCAGGGCATTGATGTACGTCCTGGTTCTAAGGATGTAGGCGGTGTTGAGGATGTTGCAGGTCTTGCAGCAAGGATTGCTGCTATTAGAGTTGTTTTGCCTATAGCAGAACAAGCTTGTTGGGA
This sequence comes from Adiantum capillus-veneris, assembly GCF_014529385.1. Taxonomy (NCBI): domain Eukaryota; kingdom Viridiplantae; phylum Streptophyta; class Polypodiopsida; order Polypodiales; family Pteridaceae; genus Adiantum; species Adiantum capillus-veneris. Next base: position 37,637,825 of record NC_140931.1, read on the forward strand.
TGTAAAGGATGCACAGGCTCCTGCATTGATTGCGTTGTTTGTGAAGCGCACCATTGTTCCTCACATTCGTTCAGCAAAATCTGTAAAACAGGCTTCGGATATTCTAGCAGGTCTTTATGCAAGCCGCAATGAGGCTAAAATTGCTTTGCTGCGTAAAGAGCTGGAGTCGAAGATTATGCATGAGGAAGATGATATGGACACCTTCCTTGCTAATGTTAAGGATATCAATGAGCAACTTATTTCTACAGGTGAAGTCATTTCAGACAGTTCCCTTGTGCAGACTATTCTTGATGCCTTACCAGATTCTTACCAGACTTTTGCTAGTACTTGAGACTTATGACCCAAGGAAATCCAGAAGTTGTCAAGTTTGATGCATTATGCACATTGCTGTTGCAAGAGTCACTTTCCAGAAAAAATAGGACTAGACAACGTGCAGTTGAACAGGCTTTTATTGCTTCTCAAAGAAAGGGTGGTAACAGCAATGCAACCACTTCTTATGGTTCTACTGCGAGTGGTAAAACTAATGTTCCCAATGCTTCTGCTGGAAGCACATCGTATGGAAATTCTAGTGATAAGGGCAAAAAGAAGATGCGTTGCCATTATTGTAAAGCTAATGATCACTTGATCAAGTCGTGTCCTAAGTTGTAGGCCAAAGAGGCTAAGAAGAAAGAAGGTTCCACTGCAAATGCTGGTTCCACTACAAATGCAGCCATTATTGAGTCTTCTGTGAAAGGAGACTGTGTTGCTGATGTTGATGCAGAATGGATTTTTAGCCGAGAGTGCTCTTACAATCCTGCTGTCCATGATACATGCTTGTCAGTTGCTGCAGATTCACATGTGTGGTATTTTGACAGTGGTGCTACAAAGCATATTACCTCACATCGTGAATTGTTTATCTCTCTAGAGTCTGTCCCTCATGGGAATTCAGTCACTTGTGCCAACAATGCCTCTTATCCAGTTCAGGGACTTGGAAAGATTGTGCTTACTACTGCAAATGGCAATTCCTTCACACTTGTTGATACAGTTTATGTACCTAGGATCAAGAAGAATCTCTTGTCTTGTAGTCAAATTTATGGATGACAGATGTACAGTTCATGATCTCAGTTTTGGTGATGAAATTGTTGTATCTGGCCTTTTGTGCCGTGGGCTGTATAAGCTTACTTTGTATGACAAGTGTGGACAAAATTTTGCAAATGCTGTTGCAGATTCAAGGGCTATTTCAGATGCAAAACTCTGGCATGCACGTTTTGGTCATCTAAATTTTGCCAGTTTGCTGCGTTTGCAAAAATCTGATATGGTTACTTCTTTGCTGCCTCTTGAAGCACTTGTCAAACATGTTTGTGAAGGCTATATTTTGGGTAAGATGCAGCATTCTAAGTTTCCAAAGGATGGTTCAGTTCGGGCCACATGCCGGTTACAGCTTGTGTATATTGATGTTTGTGGGCCCATGCAAACTCCGTCCTTGGGCAATTACCTTTACTTCGTGACTTTCATTGATGATTACTCCAGGCATGCATGGGTATATCCGCTTAAAGCAAGTCCGAAGTTTTTATGTGCTTCAAACAATTTCTGGCGATGGCTGAAAATGTCTCGAAATGTACTATGGGCACCCTCCGTTCCGATCGAGGGGTGGAGTATATGTCTCATGTATTTAACGCATTTCTGGCTAGTTGTGGGATAAAACACCAATGTACAATGCCTTATACACCTCAGCAAAATGGTGTTGCTGAGAGCAAAAACGGATCACTGACGGAAGTGGCACGATGTATGGTCAAAAGTCAAGCTTTGCCGCATTCTTTTTGGCTTGAGGCCATCATGTGTGCCACTTATGTACTTAACTGGTGTCCTACGAAAGTTTTGTAGTCTATTACTCCATATGAAGTATGGCATGATAGAAAGCCTTCTATTGAGCACATGGGTTTTTTTGGTTGTTTGGCATATGCTTTGGTGCCACAAACACAACGCAGAAAATTGGATGATAAGGCTGTCAAATGTATTTTTGTTGGTTATAGTGCTGAAAGCAAAGGTTACAAGTTGTATCATCCGCAAACAAAACGTATTCTGGTTTCACGGGATGTAGTGTTTGTGGAAGATTCTATTCAGCCCTTGATGTCATGTACTAGAGACAGTAATGTAAGCTCACAGGACATCTATGACACTTTGTTGCCTCTTTTCAATGGTGGAAATACGAATGTAAGTTCCAATGAGGCAAATGTACAGCCTATGGGGGTTTCGGAAAATGTTACAGATCAGCCTATTACTGATGCAGATGTACATGATGTACTTGATGAGGAAAGGGTTGAAAATGAGCAGGCTAGAGGTATGCCAAAATCGCTGGTGCACACTTTGCGTGACAGTAAATTGGATGCACCTTTGTCTAGTCATACTCGTTCAGGCTCTCGCCATGCATCTTATGCATCAAATTGTTATGGTTTGGCTGTGTCTAGCTTACATAATGTTGAGGAGCCTTTGTCTTTTGATGAAGCACAGAATTCAGAAAATTGGATGGCTGCCATGCAATCAGAATATGATGCACTTATAGAAAATTGGATGGCTGCCATGCAATCAGAATATGATGCACTTATAGAAAATGACACATGGACTTCATGGGATTTGCCTCCTAGCAAAAAGGCCATTGGTACGAAGTGGGTTTACAAGTTGAAATGCAAGCCGGATGGTGAGATCGATCGCCATAAGGCTCGACTTGTTGCAAAGGGTTATGCATAGCAAAAAGGCATAGATTATGAAGAGACTTTTGCTCCCACTTGTCGTATGACTACTGTGCGTTTTCTATGTGCATTGGCATCTCATTTTGGTTGGGATGTACATCAATCAGACATTGTTACTGCTTTCTTGAATGGTGACATATTTGAGGAAGTTTATGTAACGTAGCCTCGTGGTTTTGCCATAAAAGGACAAGAGGACAAAGTGTGCAGATGTAAGAAGGCTTTGTATGGGTTGAAGCAATCTCCTCATGCTTGGAATGAGAAAGCTGACATTCATTTGGTTAAACGAAGCTTTCGTAATAGTCCAATAGAAAGCACATTGTATGTAAAGCGTGAGGGTGATGTACTTCTCATTATGGTTCTTTATGTCGATGATTTGCTGATCACTGGACCAAACGAGAGACATATTACTGAATTTAAGGCTGATTTGAATGCTACTTTCAAGATGAAAGATTTGGGGTTGTTGTATCATTACTTGGGTATACAATTTAAGCAGTGTGATGGTGGTATTGCCTTGTGTCAGAAAAGTTACATAGAGACATTGCTATGTAAGTTTGGACTTGAGGATTGCAAACCTATTGCCACTCCCATGGAAACTGGTTTGAAGTTGAATCTACATGATGCTGGCGATCATGCTGATGTCACTCTTTACCAAACTGTTGTTGGCTGCCTCATTTATGTATGCAACACGAGGCCAGATATTCAGTTTGCAGTCTCACAGGTCAGCAGATTTATGCATAGCCCAGGGTCTAAGCATTTGCAGGTTGTCAAGAGGATTTTCCACTACCTTAGTGGCACTTTACATCTTGGCTTGTTTTATCCCAAGGGGGGATCATTGCCGCCAGACTTACATGCTTTTTCGGACTCAGATTGGGTTAGTTGTTTTGACACGCGAGTGTCCACAAGTGGTTTTTGTTTCATGCTTGGCAGTTCATTTATATCATGGTTGAGCAAGAAGCAACCTACTGTGGCCACTTCGAGTTGTGAGGCTGAGTACAGGGCAGTCTTCACAGCTACGGTTGAGTGTGTATGGCTCGGACACCTTATGGATGATTTGGGTGTTGTACAGGACACTGCCAACACTATCTACACTGACAGTCAGAGCACATTGGCAGTTGCGAGGAACCCAGTTTTTCATGCTCGCACAAAGCACGTTGAGGTGCATTACCACTATGTCAGGGAGAGGCTCTTAGCAAGAGAGATCAGCTTGGCTTATGTGCCAACATAGGACAACCTTGCAGATCTTTTCACAAAGGCATTGTCTCGTGAGAAGCTTGAAGCTTTCCGCAAAGCTTGGGGCTTACTCCCCTTTGTGGACTGATCATGTCCTCAGGGCATGGTACTTCCCTTTACGCATGTGCTTACTCTCGTTCACCGCATCACTCCAGGGGAGATTTGTTACCATATACATGTGGTAGTGATGTGTGTGAACACACTAGGACCGCCGGGGCATTTTTTCCCTCTTTAGGAGGTTTTTCCCCCCGAGCATTGTATATACGCCCATCACTTTAGGGCTATCTATCTTTCCATTGTACACTAAGTAACACACTCTCTATTGTGTGCCTTGAGCTTCCTTCTTCTTCTCCAAGGTGTGTGCGTTTCTCTGCAACCCTAATTCCAACATACTCAACTTGGCATCAAATGTATCTATCCCTATCTATACATAGCTTATGGTGAGGATATCGTAATAGGGAACTCCAACAACCAGTATCACCGTAGGTATCTCAACATTTGGGAATACCCAAGCTCAAAGAAAACATCACCAACAAAAAGGTTAAGCAAACACGACTATAGCCCAGTCTCAGAAAGGGATATCTTCCAGACCGAGTCTCAAAAACAATCGGGCCTACCGAAACACCAAAACAATTGGCTCCACATGATTTACAATAAGCATGTCTACAACTCAATGTACATGAGTAAAAATGTGCACAAACATACATCTCATGTATAAACCACGTGTACATATCAAGACAAAAATATGTATATGGCAATACAAAGCCACTTGTTGTAATGTAGAGAGGTCAAACAACAACACCTTGTGTGCAAGCGATGTGCAAACAATATCCTTTGCGAGTGTAATACTCCACCTGCAATGTTGATGCAGAAATGAGAAACACATGGGAAATTTGGAGAAGTCGATGCCAACAATACAATGAGAAGCTGTAGATGGATGTTGAGGTTGGTTGTCAATGCAAGCTTGCAAGGAGGTCAAAGCCAAGGTCAAAGAAGTCGGTGGCAGTACACATCAGAGAGAACCTTCTCTCTTCTCAACGAATTCAAACAAGGCCGCTCATGAATGTGGTTGTGTGTGTGTAGGGAAGGATGTCAAAATCCATGGGGGTAGGACTGGTTGGAGGCATTCAAAATACATAAGGGACTAGTCCAAAAGATCAACTGGAGTTAGAGTGGTGAAAGGGCTGTTCGGAAGCTGCAAGGGGTCGTTAAAGGTGGGATAAGAACGGCTAGTGACATGGCTTCTTGGTATGCCATTGCCTTTTGTTGGTTGGGGTCAAGCAAGAGCTACCCTGCTCCTTAACGTATTGCACAAGGGTTGTTTGCCAGTTGAACAGGTTGTGTAGCCACTATGGCTGATTGATGGAGATGATGGGCCTAGCTGAGGGCTTCAGAGCCCTTTCTCTTCCTTATGCACACTTGATGGGCTATGCATCCAACAAGCGGGATGCCTAGGGTAGCGTCTCGCCTATTGATGCAACAACGATGGCACCTGTACATGACAACAAGGAATTGAATTTTCCACAAAAACAACATCTCAAGAAGTCAAGACCAATCATGTAGAAATTTGTAATGGAAGAAATTTTGCACAAACGACGAAATTACATGCACAGTACATGTACTAGTGTAAAATTATATGTCGACCTATTGATGCTCGCCATAGCTCACCTAAGTTGGAGAAAGTGACCTCAGGAGGGTGTTGAAGATAGTGAGACTAAGAGGATGCAACCTTCTCCGATACAAAATGTTGAAGTTGCAATAATGCTGCCACACAGATCTTGGAGATGGATAAGAAGCTCAAGGCACACAGTGTGGGAATACAAATATTCCTAGAGTGATGCACATATATACAAGCACTGAGGAGAAAAACCTCCTAATGAGAAAAAAAGTTCCATGGTGTTCTTTTGTGTGTTTACACACATCACCTCCATATGCATGCTAACATGTCGTTCTCGTATGTTCACAAGCTTTGGGGCCACCCCTTATGCATGATGGGTGCACACGATTGAAAATGGTACCAATGGGTTTTCCATGGTGTCGTGACAACCCAAGGAGGAGATGTTGCATGTGGGATGAGTGGATGATGGCAGAGTTTCTAAACATGGGAAATGAAGCCACTTTTTTTGTTGCTAATTTTGGTAGAACATTCAAAAAGGAAGGATGAGTGATTGTTGGGGAATTCTATGACTACATTTTGAAAGATGATTATGAGCTTCATGGTGTGTATGGTTTTTTTGAGAGTAGAGGAATGGGGAAGAAGAAGGGAAATGGAGCTCAAACGAGAAGCTCTCTTTCTTGTCCTTTCTTCTTCATAAAGCCAAAGGCCAAAAAAGACAAGGGAGATTTATTCATGCTTGAATGTTGGCGAAAGCTCTCATGGATGGTTGAAGAAGAAGGAGTTTTGACGAGCTCTTGAAGTGGGGAAGAAGAAGATAAGAGGAATTGGGGGGGATCTTTTGGCAAGCTTCCCTCTTCTCATTCTCTCTCCCTTGGTTATGAAAGATGAAGGTAGACAAGAATGAACTTGGACATTTTTTGGTAGAATGAGTTCTCTCTCAAGGATGCACTTGGATAGTTCTTGGCAGAATGATTTCTCTTTCAAGAGACTCATAGGTGAAGATGAAGAGAGGATTTCTCATAGGTAAAGAGGAAGAGAGAATTTGTGTGTGTGTGTGTGTGTGTGTCTCTAAGGCAAAGAGGACAGGAATTGGTGTGCTCTCTCAGGAAGCTTCTATTTTATCAGTTAGTTTTTGTGCGAGTTGTCATGGTTGGATGAATTTCATATTGATTGGGTTGAGTTCCTATCGATTGATTCAAGGATCGATTTTCCATTTTGGGATTTATATAGTTGAGGTGTATACCGATTGCTATGTGTATGGTCAAACTATGTTTTTGGGTTATCAAAAATTAATAATTATTTGTAGGCTCAGATTTTTCCTTCTTTCTCTATAAATTGTCATAAATTATATTATCATGTGCGATTAGCAATCCATTACCTATATTTACACTCTCTTCTCTCTATTTCATCTCCTCTCATAATTCTCTAATAGCTAGATGCCCGATGCCTACCTGGTCTCCCTTGGAGAACAACCCACTCTAGCAACGTAGGAAAACCTTGCTCCCTTGTGAGAAATTTGAAGCTTTTTGCAAAGCTTTGAGCTTACTCCCCTTTGTGGATTGATTACATAGGGCTTGACACTTCCCTATATATGAGTGCCAGCTCATGTTCACTGCATCACTCCCACGAAGGATTTGTTACCATATTACGACCTAGTGATGTGTATGAACACACTTAGGACCGGTGCAACACTTTTTCCCCTCATTATGAGGGTTTTTATATATACACTCATCATTCTAGGGCAGGCCTTATCTCTGTATTAGCACACTCTATAATACTACTTCCAGTGTTGTGCGGTCTTGAGCTTTGCCTCCATCTTTTCATCTTCATGTGCATACCTACAATAGTATTTTGAATAACTCTCTCCTCCCCTCTCTCCATTCCTTTGATTCTAAGAGTGTAAGTACAACCAAGTCAATCACTCAAATATGTAATGGGAATGTGGTGTCAAACTTACATGCTATGAAACAAGCAGAAGATGTAGATGTGGAAGAATTGAAAGAGCATGAAAGACATTTTATGAATGTTGTTAATCATGGGGATAGTTGAAGGGAATTTAAGGAGGAGGAAAGTGTGTGTGGTGACGTTGGCGCCATTATCGACACCCTTTTTTTGAGACTCACTAGAGGAATACTGCATTAGTAAGGTTGAAAGAGTTTTGTCTATGCCAATTACTGAGCTTAATATCGATCCATCAATACATACACATATGATCAATCAAGTTGATCTTCTATGTGCAAGCTCTATTCATAGCTATGGATATCAACACGGCTTATGAGAGTTCATTGTGTTTGAGTATTTTGATGGAGAGCCACCCATTGAGCAAAGATATATCCATTGCATGGGGGGCTCTCAAGAAGGCCAACATGAAATATGATTATAAGCTTCACAATCATCCGAGGTGGTCGCCATATGATCGAGTATTTCTTTCTAGTATGTGAGTATAATCATCGAGTGAAGTTTTGGATGAGTTTGTTTGAGAATACGTTCACAAAGGAAGAGGAAATTCCACACATGCATTGCTATGTCATCGTGTTCCAGCCCTCCGAGCTAGTAAATTTATTGGGTTGATCTTATGGGCAATATAACAAAACCTATTTACTCTTTGCATTATCTAATGTTGTGTTGGGTAAATTTATCGGGTTGATCTAACGGGTAATATAACAAGTAAGAAGACTTGGACCTATTTACTCTTTGCATTATCCAATGTTGTGTCCTCCATCTATCATTAATTTTTAAAGCCACTGAGGTGACCATCTCTTGAACATTGTCGTATGATGGTTTCATGATGCAATGGTTGGGCTAGCAAGTCCTACCTCTATTGTGGATTGGCTAGAGCTTGAGCTATGCAAGTGGGCACAAAGACAAAGAGACTGCTCAATCGTGCTAAGTGTAGCTTCAAGTTTTAATTCAAAAAACCAAAAGAAAAATAATTTTCTATATTTTAAAATATAAATGGCCTTTTTATGTGCCGTCTTTCTCTCTCTCTCTCTCTCTCTCTCTCTCTCTATATATATATATATATATATATATATATATATATATATGTGTGTGTGTGTGTGTGTGTGTGTGTGTGTGTGTGTGGTGGGATGACATAATCCCTTACTAAAGCGTGAAAATTCTTATCGATGAAATAATCACGTATGTCATAATCCACACGACTGTGCTAGCACTCAATGTCTAGAACAAAATGTGTGCAAAAGATTCTCCACCTACCACTCTTTATCCTCCACCTCTCACTACCTTTTTACCTGTCCACCTTGTAAAGCAATAAACTACCATGGATAGTGATACCCACTAGTGAAAAGAAATACCCACTCATGTAAAGTGACATCCACTACCTTCCCCACCAAGGCGTTACCTTGAGACTCAAGCCAAGCATCCCCTATGTAAAGGAGGCCACACTTCAATCCATCTCGGAATGAGTCTTCTCTCTCTCTCTCTCTCTCTCTCTCTCTCTCTCTCTCTCTCTCTCTCTCTCTCTCTCTCTCTCTGCCCTAACATCTCGAGTTGAGTCCTCCCACATCATATAGTAAGCTTAGCCTATCCATTGTACAAAGCTTCATTAATATAACCTTTCTCCTTGATAGAATGACCCACTGTACACTTGTGTATTTACCATTTTCTTCTACTAATAGAAATACACTCCTTTTGCTTGAAAATTCATTGTGTGTGTATCTTGGTATCAGAGCTTGTGAATTGATATAGCCTATTGCTCTTGCTCACTCTGTTTATCATTCTTGTTCTATGTGGTATCGTATCTCAATTGTGTATGAGCTCAAGTTCAACAAGCTTTCGGTCAAAGGTTACTTACTTTGAGTGTTTAGTAAGGATTAATCTTTTAAGCATTATTTATCCATCAATTTTATCAACGTTCACTTGAATCTACTTGACAGGCAAGGTAGCATGGTATCGTGGTAGCAAGGTAGCATGGTATGATGGTCATCGCCGGCGTGTTGGGACTATAGCCATAGACACAAATCCACAGTAAAGTCCTACATAAGGTCCCGTGTAAAATCTCGTAGTAAACTCCTATCTTCTGATGTTCATTCAGGTAAATTTCAATGGAATTTTTGAATAGATCTTTGTCTAAAGTGACCAAGTCTCTTGCACATCTCTCATTAGCAGTAGAAGAAGCTGAACCCTCATCTCAATGGCAAATATCACAAATAAAACCCAAACAAGTCTATCAGCATAAAAATATGCTTAAACTTCATGCATCGATTGTATATTTAGATAATAGATCAGTTGCATCTATCCCTTCTGACAGTCAAATGAATTTCATAAAACTCATCGAGATCCTCCAAAATGACAAAATGAAAGCCATATGGGGAGGAATTTCTTTTGTACAACTTGGTTGTATACATATAATGTTACCAGATACATGTGGTAGTAATGTGTGTGAACCACTGGGGCATTTTTTCCCTCACTAGGAGGTTTTTTCCCCCGCGCATTGTATATGCCCATCATTCTAGGGCTATCTATCTTCCCATCGCACACTAAGTAATACATTCTCTATTGTGTGCCTTGAGCTTCCGCCGTCTTCTCGAAGCTGTGTGTGTTTTCCTACAACCTTAATTCCAACAATTGGTATCAGACCAGGCTGTGTCCTCCCGAGCTTAGTCACGAGAAGCTCCAGCACACACGCTTGCTCACTTTCTCTGTTTCGAGCTCATTTCGGCCTCTGTTCCCACTACAGGCAGTACTGCACAGGCTATTCCGTTATTTTGTGCAAAATTTTTGTCAGTGCCGTTTTCTACATAATAGGTCCCTTACAGTTTCTACGGTTTGTGCTATATAGCACATGTTGTTCTCGCTTTGTTTCTCCTCTTTTTTTTGGGCAGTTTTAACATCAATTGTAGGCATTCGTCATGGCTGACAACAACAAAGATGTGTTCAAGATGTTTGTTGCTGAGGACAAATTGGATGGGGACAATTACCCTATGTGGGCTTACATGATGCAACATGTTCTTGTGTCAAAGGGTGTCTGGAATATTGTGCAGGGCATTGATGTACGTTCTGGTTCTCAAGATGTAGGCGATGTTGATGGTGTTGCAGGTCTCTCTACAAGGATTGATGTTGTTAGAGTTGTTTTGCCTACGACAGAACAAGCTCGTTGGGATGTAAAAGATGTACATGCTCATGCATTGATTGCGTTTTTTGTGAAGCACACCATTACTCCTCAGATTCATTCAACAAAATCTACAAAACAGGCTTGGGATATTCTGGCTGGTCTTTATGCAAGTTGCAATGAGACAAAAATTGCATTACTGTGTAAAGAGTTGGAGTCAAAGATTATGCATGAGGAAGATGATATGGACACTTTCCTTGCTGGTGTCAAGGATATCAATGAGCAACTTATTTCTGCAACAGGTGGAGTCATTTCAAACAGTTCCCTTGTGCATATTGTTCTTGATACCTTGCCAGATTCTTACCAGACTTTTGCTAGTACTTGGAGACTTATGACCCAAGGAAATCGTGAAGTTGTCAAGTTTGATGCATTATGCACATTGCTGTTGCAAGAGTTACTTTCCAAAAAAAACACGATTGGACAACGTGTAGTTGAACATGCCTTTATTGCTGCTCAAAGAAAAGGTGGTAACAACAATGTAGCCACTTATCATGGTTCTTTTGCGAGTGGTAAACCACCTATTTCTAATGCTTTTGCTGGCAGAAATTCGTCTGGACATTTTGGTGATAAGGTCAAAAAGAAGATGCATTGCCATTACTATAAAGCTAATGATCACTTGATCAAGCAGTGTCCTAAGTTGAAGGCCAAAGAGGCTAAGAAGAAAGAGGGTGGCTCCACTTCAAATGATGGTTCCACTACAAATGCAACTACTATTGAGTCTTCTGTGAAAGGAGATTGTGATGCTGATGTTGATGCTGAATGGGCTTTTAGTGTTAAGTGTACCTATAATCTTGCTGTCCATGATGCATGCATGTCAGTTGCTACAGATTCACATGTGTGGTATTTTGACAGTGGTGCTACAAAGCACATTACCTCACATCGTGATTGTTCACCTCTCTCGAGTCTGTCCCTCATGGGAATTCAATTACTTTTGCCAACAATGCCTCTTATCCGGTTTAGGAAGTTGGAAAGATTGTGCTTACTACTGCAAATGGCAGTTCTTTCACACTTGTTGATGCACTTTATGTACCTGGGATCCAGAACAATCTTTTGACTGTTTTTGCACTTGCTAGACTTGTCTTGTAGTCAAATTTGTGGATGACAGATGTATACATGATCTCAATTTTGGTGATGAAATTGTTGCATCTGGTATTTTATGTCGTGGGCTGTATAAGCTTACATTGTATGACAAATGTGGACAAAATTTTGCAAATGCAATTGTGGATTCAAAGCCTATTCAGATGCAAAACTTTGGCATGCACGTTTTGTATTGATGATTACTCCAGGCATGCATGGGTATATCTGCTTAAAGCGAAGTCCAAAGTATTTATGTGCTTCAAACAATTTTTGGCTATAGCTAAAAATGTCTCGAAATGTACTATGGGCACCCTCCATTCCCATCGAGGGGGGGAGTATATGTCTCATAATTTAATGCATTTCTGGCTAGTCATGGGATAAAACACCAATGTATAGTGCCTTATACGCCTCAGCAAAATGGTGTTGCTGAGAGGAAAAATAGGTTTCCACTTACAAAAATGGCATGATGGATGGTAAAAAATCAAGCTTTGCCTCATTCGTTTAGGCTTGAGGCCATCATGTGTGCCACTTATGTACTTAACAGGTGTCCTACAAAAACTTTGCAGTCTATGACTCCATACGACGCATGGCATGATAGAAAGCCTTCTACTGAGCATTTGCGTGTTTTTGGCTGTTTGGCATATGCTTTGGTGCCACAAACACAACACAAAAAAATGGATGATAAGACTGTCAAATGTATTTTTTTGGGTTATAGTGTTGAAAGCAAAGGTTACAGGTTGTATCATCCAAATTTTTTGTAAACATTAACTAAGATTAATTGGTGAAACCTCTGCTTCATCTTCAGCCTATTCAATACAATTTTGTATGATTGAAGGAAAAGATTTCATTATCTCTGATAATAATAAAATCTTTATTGCACCATATGTAATTATGGATGATCACACAAAACCTAAACCTGAGGATTTACAAAGCAACTATTAGATAGTGAAACTACATGCACTTGAAAAGCAATTGTCTGAGTTGTATAAGCTCGTCAATAGTATGCAAAAGCTACTTCAAGCCTATCCTCTTCCTTGCATACAAAACTCATTGTTGCTTCCTCATCTCCCATTATACCAAGCTTCTCATTCACCAAACCATCTGTGCATAAAACTCTTGGTCACTTTGACAAGCGTTTATTCTTAAATGTTATTAAGTTTACTAATGAACAGGAGAGCCAGGGTAGAAAGATTGGGAAGTCGTAAAGCAGCTTAATAACAAGCTACAAAGCATCTTGCCTAATTCTAATTTGAGGTGGGGAGAGATTTATATACTCATTGTACAAAAACCGCAACAATCTTACTGACAAAATAGGAAAAACTCCCTCCAAAGTCCCAACAAAAGTTACAGAGCAGCTTATTAACAAGCTACAAAGCATCTTGCCTAATTTTGATTTGAGGCTGGGAGAGATTAATATACTATTGCTCATTGTCACAAAAAACGCAACAATCTTATTGACAAAATAGGAAAAACTCCCTCCAAAGTCCCAACAAGAGTATCATTTGAGACAATTCATTATGCTTGGGAAGAAGACTCAGATGAGCCAAGATGGGATATGACAAATGCAAAAACTAGGGCATGAATCAAAGACTAGTTCGAATGCTACAATGGAAATTGTCTACAACTTGACTACTTGTATGAAGAATCAGTTTACAACCAGGTCTCCAAAATGAATTAATTCTTGATAATAATTTATCCCCCCCTTCCATTAGCAATGATACTAGTGAACAATATGATTGAGAGATAGATCAAGAAGTGCAACATTCATTACAAATAAAAAGTAAAGAATCTGCTTCAAATACAAATTCTTCCAATGACATCTCAGACTTTGAATTCAGCATGACAGTTGGAAGTGAAGCCTCTTCTGCAACAAAAAATTCTTCAAGCTCCGACTTTGATTCAAGCTCCGATTCTGAATTTGAAGATTATCATATGGAAGATTTCATGTCTACACCCTTCAATCCTCATAAATTAAAAAAGTATTCTTCAAGAAAAAACAGGATTGAAGAATCAAGAGCAAGTGATTCTAGTTCTTCTTCAATAACTACAAAATCAAGTAAAAAAGGCCGATCTGAAATATCAATTTTGCAAAAGCAAATAAAGTAGCTCTCAAAGAAGCAGAATAAGCCAAAGCACCATTATCAGAAAGAATGGTGAAACCAGCCCTTGCCAATAAAATGAAGATAAAGAAAGTTAAAGAATGTAAGCCTTTCTTTGATAATAGCTTCATCAGTAATCTGTCAAATGGAAAAGTCAAAGCTAAATATGTCTATGATCTACCACCAGGAAGAGAATCTTTCTCTTCGACAAATTCAGATTACAAAGATCTCTCAGCCATGGCATCAACATCTAGGCAGCCCATTCCTTTCTCTTATAATGCATTACTTCAAAAAGAAAAAGAGCTTCAACAAAGGGAAGAACTTCTTGCGACACACGAAGCATTACTCAAATGGGAAGCTGATCTCATGGTTAAAGAGCATACTCTTCACTCTTTATAGTGGGATGAAGTAAGAAAAGTATTGCCTACAACAAGAAACTAGCTCTCAACCTCAACCACAATAGTTGTACCTACAACAGGTATAACTGGTCCAATCCTTTGGGATAATTTACTCCCAGAAGAGACAACACTCAAGAAACAATTGATAGGAGAGCAGCTATCCCAAGGTAGCCCTTTTACCCCTAAAGAAATTCAAAGGCTTACAGAATTTCTAGCTTTAAAGCTAAAGGATCAGCCACAATAAAAGAAGTGCCAAAAGATTAATTCCGTTTGAACAACAAAAGGATCAACCACCCAATGAAGAATCTACAGAGTTACTGATAGTTACAAAAAACACAGAAATCAATATGGTTGATAAAAGAAAAATAGTAAATAGCAATAATGTGGCAATTCCTATAGTAGGGTTACTAATCAAACCAAAAGGCTTCCAACCTATTGCAATAGATGCACTAATGGATACATGAGCACGAGGTAGCTTTGCAAAGAAATCCCTATTTTCACAAACAATGATCCAGCAATATCTATAAGCCAAACAAGTCGTCTATAGTAATGGTTCTAAAGCCATCATTAGAGAATTTTTATATACACGGATATGACTAGATATTGCTAAACTTCCTATTAGATTATCCCTACATTCTAATAATATGTGCTGTGTATGGTAATATGTTTTGAACTAAAATCAAAATTATCCCCTAACATATTTTCAAAAAGTAATTATACTTTTCCATATATTGAAAAAATATATAGTAGCCCTATTAAGAAAAAATCGAGCTATGCTATAAATAACTCTCTATACTATCTATTAACTATTGTGATAACTGACTTAGAGAATGGTTCTTCAAAGAAAAAGCAAAATTCAAAAACTAGGTTGAAACCATCAAGAAAGAAATTATGACTCAAACCTTTGACAACCCATTAGCTTTCTGGGATCAAGAGAAATACATGATTACTCTTCCAACTATCCTTGAAACAAACCCTACGAAGGCCTCACACCCAGGCATGTCTATCAAAAACACATAGTTTTGCAGAAAGGGACTTAACGAGCTTCTACATAAAAGAATAATTGAACTTTCCACCTCAATTTGGGCTTGCAGAGCCCTTTATGTCAACAATCATAATTAGCAGAAAAGAGGCAAAAAAGATCAGTCATTGACCATAAACTTCTTAACAAATTTCTGGTAGCAAAAAAATTTCCAATCCCTTTTCAAGAAGATCTAATTCAGTGACTCCATGGTACAAAAGTATTCTCTCAATTTGATCTTAAAAGTGTATTTTGGCAATTAAAGGTACATCCCAAGGATTAGTATAAAACAACATTTGTAGTCCCTCATCTTATGTTCAATGGATTTCTACACTAATGGGATTAGCAAATGCTCCATCAGAATGTCAGCTAAGAGTAGAAATGATTTTTGGACCAATCAAAAACTTCTGCTTACTATATCTAGATGATATCTTGATATACTCACAAAATATGAAATTGCATATTCAACACCTGAAGGCATTCCACAATCTCTTAAGCAAAACAAGTTTGGTTCTATCATATGCAAAATGTAGTTTTGCACAAGAAGAAGTTGATTTTCTATGAATCACCATTTGGAATGGATGTATAAAGTTACAGGAGCATGTTTTGTCAAAAATTACCAATACTCCAAACCGGCTAAAAACTGTCACTAAGCTTCAACAATTTTTGGAGTATTTTAATTGGATCAATTGAAATGTCCCATATTTAACCACCCTAACAAAGAAGATAAGGACATTACTACAAAAGAATAGCCCCAAGAAATAGAAACACTCTCATAGCAAAACGGTGGAATTAATCAAAATGATCTTCAATCAATTACCTCCACTAAAACTTGTAGGAGCCGGTAAAGTAATACATCTCTTGACGCATGGAGTTCAATTTTATGCAAACCACTGAAGAAAATGAAATACAGGTATGTAGGTTTGCCAGTGGTTCTTTTTTCTAGCACAACAAAATTATCCATCTGCACAGCGAGAAATCCTTGCTGCTAAACTCAGTATCAAGATATTTCTGTTATTTGTATTGGAAATGAATTTTATTCTTCTGATGGACCTCGACAATTTTTTGGGATTTCTCGCTTCAAAAAATGCACATGAAGATAGACACTCATATGATGAGCATCTTGGTTTGCACAATGGGACTACCAATATGAACATATGAAAGGATCTACGAACATTCTTGCTGCGATGTTAAGCTGTTTTATTCTCGAAGCAGAATGGAATAAAACTGTAAGCCACATCCAAAAAACTAAAGGACACAAGTTCTTTAAAAATAAAAAAATATAAAAACCCAAGGAGAAACAACAGGACCAAAGCAAACGAAGATCTCACCTTCCAATGACCCGACAGATCGAGCCATCTCATTCTAGAGGCGCGGTGGGATGACATAATTGCTTACTAAAGTGTGAAGAATCTTACTGATAACATAATCACTTATGTCATAATCCACACGGTTGTGCTAACACTTAGTGTTTAGAAAAAAGCGTATGCAGTGAGATTCTCTACCTACCACTCTTTATCTTCCACCTCTTACTACCTTTTGACATGTCCACCTTCTAAAATAATAAACCAACATGCACAGTGACACCCATTAGTGAAAAGAGACACCCACTCATGTAAAGTGACATCCAGTACCTTCCTCACTAAGGCTCCTTGAGCCTCTAACTAAACATCCTCTGTGTAAAGGAGGTCACGTCTCATTGTAAATCCATCTCGGAATATATCTTCTCTCTCTCTCTCTCTCTCTCTCTCTCTCTCTCTCTCTCTCTCTCTCTCTCTCTCTCTCTCTCCCTCCTAATATCTCGAGTTGAGTCCTCCTACATCAAATGATAAGCTTAACCTATCCATTGTACAAAGCTTCATTAATATAAGCTTTCTCCTTTATAAAATGATCCACTGTACACTTGTGTATTTACTATTTGCTTTTACTGATAAAAATACACTACTCCTGCTTGCAAATTTATTGTGTGTGTATCTTTATATATATATATATATATATATATCTATACTATGCATGAAGCACAAAGGGATTCCGGCTGACACGTGGCAAAAAATGCGATGTCCGACTGGAATCTCTTGAAGTTGCCTCCTCTCTGCACTCAAATTCGACATTGTTTTCACCTCCAAGGACCCATGGGCTCCACGCTGAACCTTGAGTGTTATATCTCACTCTTTTCCTTTTGATAGGGTCAAGCCGAGTTAGTACAGCATGCAGCAACCCGTGAGCACAGCACATGAATAAAATTGCTCCTCTCTCTCTCTCTCTCTCTAAACACACACACAGACACACGTACAACGCATGAATAAACACTTACAGAGTATTGCTCCTCTCTCTCTCTCTCTAAACACGCACATACGTACGTGCAGAAACAATGATGAGCATTGGGCTCTGTGGCGTTTATGGGATGTTTCTCTCTCCAGTGTTTAGGAAAAATGTGTCTCAGCTTCATATCGTGCCGTTTTCAATTTCAAAAAATGCCGGTTGAAGGCAAGGGGAAAGGGAGAAATTCCACCCCAAAATAGAGAAACATAGTAAAAACCTTAAAAAAGAACGTATATTTAAAATTTTCCTCTTGGCAAATTCAAGGAATGGAATTTTGTATGTTTGGAAAAATGATTTTTCCGAACCACTCTCTCTCCATAGATTCCACACACACACACATGTATGCGGAAATAGTAACGAGTATTGGTAAATAGTCTGATGTTTGGAATGAGTAGTCAGGACTAAGAACAGGGATATTCTTGAGATAGTTTGGATGCGGAGGCTCAGATGAATGTAGTAGTACGAACATCTCTCTTTCTCTCTTTTTGGACGTCGATTGCAACAGCTAGGCACAATGCTGCTCTCTCTCTAATGTTGCATGGGTGGAAGATTCTCCTTCGTGAGAAAGTTTTAAGTGTACCCTTTTTTTCTTTGGTTGAAAAGAAATGCCAAGATTTCAATCGTATCACCACCAGGGTTTAATGGTTCGAACTTTGGATCAATCAACCCTCCAAATTCCTCCAAATTTGACACCTTCCGTCCCACAAGAATGACCAATAGCACCTTGCCTCTCTCTCTCTCTCTCTCTCTCTCTCTCTCTCTCTCTCTCTCTCTCTCTCTCTCTCTCTCTCTCTCTCGTGGGTGCATCCCCATTTTGGGAGACAGAGTTGAGCGACCTGCTCCAGAAGAGACATGTGTGTCTTTTTCTTCTCAAATAGAAAAAGCAACGTGCATCATGTACTATATTTTTAATCGGCTCAAATCCAGCTAGATTTTAAGCTTGCCTTGAAGAAAATTGGTCAAACTTTGTAAGTATTAGTATTACTGTAAATACAAGCAAATGATTCAAATTTTGACCAAAAAACCACGAGAGTTTTACATGTGCCCTTATTTTCTTCGCTTAGGAAAAATGTTTTTGTGGCAAGGGGTTGGCAACACCCTTCTCGATCCTTCTTGCTATACCCCCCTCTTTGTTGAACTCTTCACTCCCATAGAGCATGATAAAGGTCCTTTTACTATACCTATAGCAACAATTTCATGTATTATCTAATACTATCTATTCTACTTATGAAGGAGATTGGAATTTCGGTTGCCAGGTGTCTAAAAACCATGAATCCAGTTGGCAGCAAGTACCAGGCAACCTGAGCAAATATTGCAAGTCACCTCAAGAGCTTGGGATCCAATTGCAAGAAAATGCCTTGCACTGAGGAGTGTTGGTGACCCTTCACCTCACCTTGCAAGAATGCCTATAATAGTTATATCTATACTTCAGGTTGTTGCTATCAACCTCCTCTATTTGAATTCATGTCGATTGACTTTTCTCTCTCTCTCTCTCTCTCTCTCTCTCACACACACACACACACACACACACACACACACACACACACACACACACACACACACACACACACACACACACACACACACCACAAAGCAGATCTTCTTGCCATTATACTATAGATGAAGAGGAGAGGAATTCAGGCGACCAGGTGTCAGCATAAGCTTCATTCAAAATTCAAGCCAGTGTGCCCTGTGCTCTGTGCGACGTGAAACAGTGGACAGGTGAGAGCACAGAGACACTTAGAGAGAGAGAGAGAGAGAGAGAGAGAGAGAGAGAGAGAGAGAGAGAGAGAGAGAGAGAGAGAGAGAGAGAGAGAGAGAGAATCGTGACAGCGTGAGCCTCAGCTTCAGCACACATAATGTGGAACCCGATGACGAGGGCGATGATGATGAAGCAGGCCCCAAGGCCGATGGCGGTCAGGTTTGCTCACTCAAGTGGATTGCAATTTGCAAGTCCCTGCGTTAAGAGAGAGAGAACCCTACCGGTGTCGTCTTGAGAGAGAGAGAGAGAGAGAGAGAGAGAGAGAGAGAGAGAGAGAGAGAGAGAGAGAGCTATGCAGTCTGCTCCTTTCCTTGAATTTTTCCAGACATACAAAATTCCTTTCCTTGAATTTTCCAAGATGAATTTTTTTAAAATTACATTGTTTTATGGGGTTTTATACTAATTTTCTCTATTTTGAAGCAGAATTCTCCTTTTGTGCTTGCCCTCCACCGTCAATTTTGAAATTGAAAACAGCACGATATTAGACACATTTTTTCCCGAACATTGCCTCTGTTCAATAGGTTGTTTTGATTTTTCAACCGGCTCAAGGCTAAGTTGAGGCACACTTTTCCTCTACAGTGTCAATGACAATGACATTGTCACAAAAAGAGAGAGAGAGAGAGAGAGAGAGAGAGAGAGAGAGAGAGAGAGAGAGAGAGAGAGAGAGAGAGAGAGAGATTGTGTTCCCCATGGAGAGGAATTGATGATGACCATTGCTATCACAAAAACCATTTTCCCAAACATATAAAATTCCTTTTCTTAAATTTGTCAAGAGGAAAAATTTAAAAGTAAGGTCATTTTTTCAAAATTTTACACTATTTTTCTTTATTCTGGGGCGGAATTTCTTTACGCTTGCCTTCAACCAGCATTTTTGAAATTGAAAACGGCACAATATTAAGCTTTGGCACATTTTTCCTAAACATTGTATCGTAGTAATTAGGCGGGATGACCTACATTCCGTAGTGGAGCGGGGGAGGCGACTCGAGGGAAGAAAACTTAGGACTCGAGGTTAGCATCCCGCCTTTCAGTGCAAAAGCTGCTCTGAGGTCAGCATCCCTTTAGTGACGAGGGCAATGATGAGGAAGATGACGCTGCTGGTGATGATGATGCAGATGAGGACCCAATTCTTGCAAAGCTCCGAAGAGTTGAATAATTCCACGTGCTCAATCATACTTTAGCCAATGGCAATCACCCATTGGTTTAGAATTTTGCTATGCTTAGCTAAGTTTCTACCCAAAGACGCTTTAGGAGCCAGGTTTTTCGGTTCTAGCTCAGCATAGCAAACATAGGCTATTGGGTCACGGCTATGCTGGTAGACACACACACACACACACACACACACACACACGCACACACACACACATAGAGTGAGTGCCACTAAACGTAGCAAGTCGTGACTATAAACACGTGCGCACACTTACGGGTCCATGTTCGTGATAGATGCGAAGCAAGTTGTGAACTGGGTTGGTGCTGGAGGATATCGAGTTTGGACTTTGCAAAAGTTGTACACATGTTCCAGATTGTTACTTGCTGAATGGGGATGGCAATGGGCATGGGAAATGATCGAACACAATTGCACTGCATGGCATATAGATGAAGAGTCGGATACAATTTACATTAGGTTGCTTGATCCTTATTTAATTCCCAATCTTAGGCTCTTGGTCTTAAAGCAAGAGCTTGGGTTCATTCGTCATTACAAATTTACTTGAGTTGGATCCAAAAAATAGATTTAAGAGAAGTATGTCGAGCTCCAGCTCTATAGCTTGATCCTGTTGAAATAGCACGACTAAGAGTGGTATGTAGATATATTCCAGAGCCTTTTTGGCAATGATGTAACTTTTGAAATTTGTTTAATTGAAAAGCTACAAAATCAATTTTGGTTTGAAATCTCTCTCTTTATTGATGTGCTTTTGTGTAATTAATCTCTCTCTCTCTCTCATTGAAGGTAGAGAGAGAAAGGACAATCAATATGAAATGTTTGCAAGCATAAGTGAAAATGCACAATAATTTGCACGATAATCTTCTCTCTCCCCCCCCCTCTCTCTCTCTCTCTCGCCCAACATGGAGTGGAATAAATTGGCATTTGACATCATGTAAACAAGTATCACTAAGTTAATTTAATTTGTGTCATGGTAAGAGCGAGCGAGATCCGCCTACTGTCTCGCCGATAGGCGAGTCGCGCAAGCTAGTATATATATATGGCAACTATTAAACAGTGTCTAATAAGCTGCCCACACCATGTCTCTGTCGAGCATTTTTGTGCACTTCTGACTCCTATAGCATACACACCAATGCACAGAGCGCTCTATCAAGGTTATTAAATATATTTTTAGAGTTAAGAGTGGCGCGAACTGTATGTGATTAATGTGGGTACGCATTGCATCGAGGGGTGCCTTCACTGCTCATCAAACCCTTCACTGTCTGCGTCCCCCTTCCTTCTCGCCAGCCGTCGTTGCTCGTTTTGTTGCCTTCTCTTCTTCTTCTGCTATGGCCATGACTAAGAAAGTGGGTACCCACAATGGTACCTTCCACTGCGACGAGGCACTTGGTTGCTATATTATTCGCCTTACCGACAAGTTTGCTGGAGCTGAAATCGTGCGATCCAGAGACCAAAGTGTAAGCTGCTTTATGCATTTGAGGTGTTTTTTTCTCTTTATGCATTGCTTTACGTTATGTCCCCCCCCCCCCCCCCCCCCCCCCCCCCCCCCTCTCTCTCTCTCTCTCACTCACACACACACACACACATTTTTTACACTCTCTCTCATTTGGTCCCATAGGTCATATTTGACCTCCCAGGACGATAATAGAACTATCTATCTATCTCTCTCTCACACACACACACACACATACACACACACACTTTTAGTAATATCAGATTGAATTACTAATGGGAAACCTCAAAACGAGGAAAACCCATAGAGAACATTAAGTGCGGTAAATCAGATACAATCAAAGTAGAGCTGGTACTGAAGGGAGGAGAGCTCATCCAAGTCATGGGCAAATTTAAGAGAAACGTACGTGTCCTCCAAATTGTCCAAATCACTCAGACTCTACCAGTTGGGAGAACCTCAATGATACATCTCCACATAAACAATCGCTCTTTCAAAGGAAGCTTAGTATGCCACACTGTCATGACTTTGTTGCACCACCATGTAATACCTTTATTCATATTCCATACTATATTACAGTGTTCCTCTATCCAAGAAGATGACTGCAAATTGCAAGTTACCTTTTTTGCAGATAAAGAAAGTATCAAGGAACCAACATAATGCCAATCACCAAGTCGATCTCTAGCAGCAAGCGACGGAATGGGAGATCTGGAATCAACCATATTTTTTAATGATTTGTTACGTGTGTGTAATGTATTCCAAGAACAAAAGTAAGAGTAGCCTGTCGAAATGAAATTATATGTCCATTAGCGTTGACAACATCTGATATCACATCAATGCCTTCTCGGGAGAGAAAATATGTTTGTTTAGGAGACTGTTGGAGAAGAGTCTGATAAAAAAACAAACTCTCAAGTCTGAGTGAATTGCCACTCGTGTCATCTTGACCATGCCACAACAACTGCTCTGTGACTTGTTTCCAATCAGCTACAAGACTGGAAGCAAGGGGACAGCCAGGAATTGTAATTTGTAGCTTCAAATTTTTCAAAAATCACATCCCAGTTTAAAGGTTGCAAATGACCAAAAGCAAGTGTAGAAACCGCATCAGAACACAAAAAGGTAAACATCAATGTTCATGGTTGTTTTTGTTCGATAGTATCAATAACCACGTGGCCTTCCTCGCAATAATATGAGGACATAGATTTAAGATATTCAAATCCCCATAATACTTTGGAGTACATAGTTTATCCATAGCAGGTAGTCGCAATCCTTCTATGTGGAAGCAAGTAGACAAAAAATAGTCGAGGATGAAAGCATGAAGACGACGAGACACCAATGCAATGATGATAGAAAGGATTGCATATATGCCATCAAGATGGACTACACTATTCTGAATCGTACATGTAGGGGCCAGGTAGTCTGTAGACAATTTTCAATATTGCAATTTATACCTAATTTTATGCTTAACCCAATCCTAACGTTTGGCATTGTTCACCGACCAAGCCAAAGGATATCCAAGATGACACGTGACACATCCAACCCTATGTGTCCGTGGACAAGCTACAACACGATCAGGGTTCAGTCGGTCCAGTCAGTCTAGATTAGAAGTGATCTGGCACTTTTATGAGTCTATTTGTAGACCGTGCGTGCCTAGTCACTTAGTATAGATGCCATATCCTCTGGTTGCACACAACATGATCATAAGCATTCCCATCAGAATCCATTAGAATCAATTAGGGGATTTTTCCAATACATTTAGCCTATTTTACCTATTTTTGATATTTTTCACTTATTGATTTAAGTGACTTTCCAACAAAAGTAGATAGGGCAATTTGGGTAAGAAAATATAAGCAAACCAAAGTTAGCACTAAGTGGCAGAAGAGGCAACAGGAGCCAAGCTCAGCAGACAACTTCTCAGCAAGACCAAGCCTTGGTGGATTCCCTCCAAGCAGCAGATCCTTCCCATTCCTCAGCCTTAGCGTTTTTGCTCCATCGCTAGCCTCCACTTTGCCTTGGCGTTTTTTAGCAGATAAGTCTCAGTTTCAGCCCCAAAACGCAGGCCATCTCAACGTTTTTCCTCAGCTACCACCTGCGTTTTTCAGCCCTCGAAGAGCAGCAGATTCAGCCCCAAAAAGACCTCAGTTTTCAGCCATAAGACTTGTAGATTTTCAGCGTCAAAGACCTACGAAAACAGTCCCAGAATCAGCGTTTTTGGACTCGTAGATTCCAACCCATAGCGTTTTTGGACATCAGTAGAAAGATTGCAGATTTGAGCCCTTAGGTCGGTCTCGTCATCACCGTCGTCATCGTCAACATAGTCTAGACTTGCATCAGTCTCATGCATCACCATTGTACCAGATTGTGCAATCATAAGTAGACCACTCTCACCGACTAGAGTGGGCCTTCGTAGGAGGGTCTTACAACGTCTCTGGTGTCGTATCTCTCTTCTCTCTCTATCTCTCAGTCTTATACACTTTCACGCACAGTGTCCATTCACTTTGTTTGTGATCATAGCATTCTCTCATTAAGAACGGAAGGCTCTCCCTTCCATAAGAACAAAAGGAACCTTGAGCACAGTTCGGAGCACTCATCTTGAGCAAAGCGCAAACATTCATTCCATTGCACCTAACATTGGTATCAGAGCTTTGGCAGTGTTCTGTATCACTCAAGGAAAGAACCACAAGAATCACAAGAAGTTTTTTTGCTTGTTGCGGTCTCACGAACCCAAGTTTGCTTGGGCGTGTCGATTCCTAATCGTGTTTTTGAAGAGTGACAGGAATCCCATGAAAGAAGGGCTTGTCCAGCCTCCCCTTGTGTCTCTTTTCACTCATTGAGAGCGGACCGTGCACTTAGCGGCCGGCCCATCGACGTGAGGTGGGAAAAAGCAACCTTGGTGTGAGCGCAAGGCAGCCAAGGGATGTACCCGCGGAAAGGAGTAGAACTCGGGTGAAGAGACAACATGAAGCAAAGCAGAACAACATGAAGCTAAGGACCGCGAGCGCGACGAAAGAAACGAAAGAATTGCTGCACAACAAGAAGCAAATCGCATTGCTAAGGACCACGAGCGCGACGAAAGAAACAAAAGAATTGCCGCACAACAAGAAGCCAATCGCATTGCTTTAGAACGCGAGCGCGACGCATGAAAAGAACGAAAAGAACAAAAAGAACTAAGAAAGGAGGAAGCGGCAGCACGAAGCGCGGCCCTGGAGATCGAGCGAGAGGCTCAAAGAGAACTACGAAGTCAAGAGTTGGTTCGACAAGTACTTGCCTCGAAGTCTAAACCAGCCAAAGATCGTGGGAGTTCCTCAAGTGGCACAAGCCACGATGCGGATTCCAACAACCGAGTCACAGAGAAGTTGACTTTCAGTAAGTATGATGGTAAGATGGATGCTACAGTTATTCATTCTTGTTTGCATCAATTTAATGCTTATTTTGCGACAACTAAGAAGATAGGAAATAGCAAAGTTTTGACGGCAGCTATGTACCTTGCCGTTGATGCCATCAATTGGTACCACACATGGCAAGAGGCACAGCTAGCCGCGCACCTAGGGGCAGTCGAGGAACTCACGCCCCTTTCCTTCAATTGGGCTTATTTCCAAGACAAGCTCAAGGTGCGGTTTATGCCACCTCAGTACCTCGCAGGATTGAAGGACGATTGGCGCGCTCTCAAGCAAAATGGTATGCCGGTTATGTCTTTTTCTAATCGTGTTTTGCTGCTAGGTACCTAATTACGCAAGTCGGATGATGAACGCTGTAACAGACTTGCACACTCCAAGTCAAGAATCAACCGCGACAGCACCAAATAACCACTTCAAAACAATTCACAGATCACAATAGATTTGCACTGGCCCGGCGGAGTTCCGTGCCTAGAGATATTGGCCCCAAAGACTGGCGCCCCTTTTGGTATTTCTTTTTGTATTAATCAATTATCAAAGTACAAGAGAGCGGTCAGGGTTTCACTCTCAGACTCTGCGTCCAGATGCTCTGAGAAGTCATTCCCTCACCACTAATTTAAAGGTTACAAGGGATGCCCAAAAGCAGAGCCCCAAAAGCTTTTAAAATAAAAAGCATCAGTTCTCTTTCTCTCTTAGAGAGTCTTTTTCTCTTTTTTTTTTAATAAAAAAAAAGCAAAATTCGAGTTGCTCATCATTTTTCAAATTTTTTTTTCAACCTCCTCGATTTTGGGAAATTAAGGTTTCTGGCAGAAATTAGGGTTTGCAGGAATTTTAGGGTTTCTGGTAGAAATTAGGGTTTTTGCTGTCCGCCACGTCATCACTTTGTGACATACCCCCCTCTTGAAAGCATTGTAATCGACCGCGATTACGCCTGCAAAACCGACAAAAGCCATAAACTGTCTTAGCAGACACTGACTGTTAGTACCTACGTACTAGGAACACACATCTAGTACATGTACAAAATCGATAGTCACATCACAGGACATCACAGGACATCACATGACATTCAACATTCATTCGGATCTTAGACCATGATTTATCGGCAATGTAGCTAGCAATCACATCTAGGTCCAATCGGGACCTCATCGATGTCCGATTGACTAATCCCTATTGCAACCATGTCTATTCGAGATCAATCAGACCAAAATGTTGCAGTCATTTCGGCTATTAGTTCTTGCACTCACAAGAAGTCAAGAACAAATCAATATCATTATCAGGAATTCCATTTCATAAAGTCATCCAGCAGAATACTGTCAGCTCTCAGTATCCTTGAAGCTCAAAGAGACATCAATGACTTTAGTATCAAAATCGAGGCATCTGTTGACAAGGGAGCGGAGTGCCAAAATCTGTTCAGGAACAAGGATCTCCTCGTTTTCTTCCACTTCGGGTTGCTCATCAGGCTCCCCATCATCAGGCACATCACCCTTAACAGGGTTCAAGAGATTCACATGCAATGCATTGTGAATCCTCCAAGTATCTGGCAGTTTCAATCGGAAGGAGACATCATTTATCTTTTCAATAATCTGGAAAGGTCCGTAGTATCACATACTAAGCTTTGGAAAAAGCCTCTCCTTTCCCTTTTTCTTTCTTAGGCGTGCCTTCTCAAAAGTAATCCTCCTTCAATTTCAAGTCGCGACGATGGCGATCCGCTGCCTTTTTCTGTCGTTTTTGAGACTTCTCCAAAGTCTCGCGAACCTTGGCAAAAGCCGTATCCAAATCTCGCGAATATTCATCCGCTTCCAATATCTAATCTTTCGTGCTCAGGAAGGATGGAACCTTCGCAGCACTTTCAACAATCTCACATGGCGTCTTCCCCGTCGAAGAGTTTATCGTGTTACT
This sequence comes from Adiantum capillus-veneris, assembly GCF_014529385.1. Taxonomy (NCBI): domain Eukaryota; kingdom Viridiplantae; phylum Streptophyta; class Polypodiopsida; order Polypodiales; family Pteridaceae; genus Adiantum; species Adiantum capillus-veneris. The sequence goes on from NC_140931.1 coordinate 37,665,112, forward strand.
GTAGGCAAATTCCACCAAAGATAGGTTCTTTTCCCATTGAGTCTTCTGATCCGAGATACAAGACTTCAATAAATCTAAAATCACTGAATTGGCAATCTCAAATTGCCCGTCAGTCTGCAAGTGGAACGATGACGAGAACTGCAACTGCGTGCCAATGTTCTCCCAAATTGCCTTCCAAAACAAACTCATAAATCTGGGGTCTCTGTCGGAGACAATCGTCTCAGACGTGCCATGTAATCGGAAAATCATCGTGATCATTCTGTGTTCTCGGGAGATCAAAAATGAAATCCATTGCAATACTTTCCCAGGGGTGGGTGGGTATGGGTAAAGGTTGTAACAATCCGTGTGCCTTATGCTTGTCAAACTTGACCTTCTGGCATACCAAGCAACTGCGCACAAACTCTTCCACATCCTTTTTGAGTCTTGGCCCAAAGAAGTATCTCTCTACCTCCTTCATGGTGGTAGCAATGCTGCGGTGACTCGTAAAAGGTGGACAGTGGCATTCAGTCATAACCTTATCCCTCAACAGTTGTGTAACGCACAACATAGTCTTTTTCATCAAGTAGCCTTTCTGAAGGGAGTATCCAGCTACTGTCTCCCCATCCCGTATCCGTGTGAAAATATCTGCAAAATCTGTATCTGTGGCATACTGATCGACCATATCCTCGAAGCTCCTATGATGTATCGCGGAAACAGCCAGAACCAACGGTTTCTTAGACAAAGCATCTGCCACCACATTCTTCTGTCCCTGCACATGGACAATCTGGAAGTGAAACTGTGACAAGATGTTCGCCCACCGCATCTGCTTTTCCGAAAGCTGCTTCTGTGACAAGAAGTAGCGCAAACTCTGATGGTCTGTAAAGACAATAAAATCCGCTCCTAGTAGGTAATGCCGCCACTGAGTAAGAGCATGGATAACCGCCAAAAGCTCTTTCTCATAGATCTGTGCTGTCATCTCCGGCCTAGAGAACAAACGGCTCTCGTAAGCTATGACATGGCCTTCTTGCATCAAGACTGCACCCAAACTACGACCACAAGCATCACAATATACTTCAAATGACTTCTGCAAGTCCGGCAAAGTCAAAATAGGTCTCGTAGTCAATTTCTCTTTCAGTGTCTGAAAGGCAGTCACCTCTGTGGGTCCCCACGAGAAAGGTACTCCTTTCTGTGTCAAGGTATGCAAAGGGGAAGCAACCTCTGCAAACTTTCATATGAACCGCCTGTAGTACGAACACAGTCCCAAGAAGCTTCTAACTTCATGGACATTCCTCAAATCGGGCCAATCACGGATAGTCTCTATCTTGGCCGGGTCCATTTGCACTCCTGCCTGCTGACACAATGTGTCCCAAAAAGTGTATCTCTGGTAGGAAAAATTCACTTTTCTTTGCATTAATCACTAACGTGTGATCTCGTAATGCCTGAAAGACTTGAAGCAGATGATCTTTGTGTTCTGCCTCATTCTTGGAGAAAACAATGATGTCGTCAAAGAAAGTGCCAACAAATAGCCTGTACTCTCGAAAAGTCCTGTCCATCATCCGGTTAAATGTCGTAGGAGCATTGGTTAAGCCAAAAGGCATCACCAAAAACTCAAATAACCCAAAAGTCGTCCGAATTGTTGTCGTGTAGACATCTCCTGGCGCTATCCTGATCTGATGATATCCACTCTTCAAGTCAATCCTGCTAGAGCACGAGGATCCCTGCAACCTGTTGAGTATATCATCGATCCTAGGAATCGGAAATCTGTTCTTGATGGTGATTTCGTTGAGAGTGCTATAATCGATGCACATTCTCCAAGATCCGTCTTTCTTCAAAACCAACAACATTAGAGACCAATACGGTGAAGTACTAGGTTGGACAAGACCCTTTTCTAAGAGGTCTTTCATTGGGTTCATAATCTTTTCATTCTGTAGTTGGCTCACACGATAAGGTGGCCGATTCGGTGGCGTGCTTCCAGGTATCAGATCAATGGTTTGATCTTCAGGCCCTCTGAAAAGCAATTGGCATGAGTGTGTAGAAAAATCTTGGTGTTCTTTTGATCAGGTCAAAACATATTCAACCTTTATCCATCGTTCAGTTCTCTCCCAAAAGAATGAGTAAGAAACTGAAGTTCATCAAGTACAATCTCTAAGCCCATCATTTATCAAAGTCGCTTTCTCGGCCCGGTAGTCAACCACGGCGTAGTTCTTGTGGTACCAAGGGATCCTGAGTAGAACGTCACTCGCGTGCCCTGAACACCCCTGTCATTGCAAACAAAGTTTGCCAATGCTCGGTGTAATGGCAATATCCCATCCGGGTGCCAGTCGAACTACCTCTGCCTGTGGCGTCAGTCTGTCGGACGTAATTCCAAATCGAGCCGTCAATTCCAAGTGAAAAGAAGTTGGCCTTGGCTCCTTCAAAAGAGCTTCTTGATCCTTCACTTTGCCCCAAAAGCGGAAAAGTTTGTACTTTCATCATTAGATTCGGTGCAGGTCCCACGCCATGTGGTACCAGTTCTGCTTTTCTATCTGCCTTTTCTGCCACATTCCTCAGCTGCTCTCGAACTCTCAGGCTTGTCGTCGTTCTTATCATTCTGTTCTTTCTGTGCCTTTTTAGAGCACTTCGCGGAGATATGTCCATGTTCCCCGCATCCAAAGCACTTCCCCTCTCTGATGAAGCGAGCTCTCTCCTCAGGAGTAAGCTTGGGTCGTGCATCATTTTTCTCTGGGTTGCTCTTTTTCTTTCTACTTCATTCCCAGAAGGCTGTTTGGCTCGTTGTGTCATGGCCTCATCTGTGGGGTAGGTCAGATTGCCAGAGTGAATGGCAAAGCACCGCTTCGCATGACTCATCAACTCCTGAATAGAAGCTGACTTCTGTTCCAAGCAGTGATCTTGGATCTCTGTAGGTAGACCCAAGGTAAACCGCTCAATCTGTTCTCTGAACGAGATCTTCTTGAATGAAGAGGCGGGTAGAAAAGAGCTCCGGAATCTTTCACAATAAGCATTGATTGTATCTTTCTTGGTCATCCGAAGATGGTTCCAAGCAGCTCGTACATCTTGTTCATATTCTTGCGTCAACCAAGAAGAAATAAAAAGCTTAAATTTCAGCCATTTAACTGGCGCACTCTTGTTAAAAGAAGCGTGGACCACCAAGTACGAGCATTCCCCTTGAGGTAAGAGGTAGCTCTCCGAATCTTGGAGTGCTCTGAATAGCGTCCTCCCGCGAAAGCGATGTCTAACTGCTGTATAAAAGACAAAGCCTTCGAAGCATCTGAGTATCCTGAAAAGTATCAAACTTGATCGAGTGGCCACCTTCCTTAAACTCTCGGACTTTCTTGCTTTTATCTTCGAGAAAGTCATACTGGTTGGCTTTGTAAAAATTCTTCTTGTTCGCTTAAAACTTTCCGTCATCGGAATCTGAGCTGTCTGTAGACGAGTCCTCAGTAGAATTGTCAGTGTCTGGGCGAGATGTAGCCTTCTTCTTGCCCTTTCCGAAGCTTTGTTTCTTGCTTCGCTTTTTACCTTTTCTGTCTTCTTTGCTCGAATCTGAAGAGCTAGAAGAATTGTCAGAAGAAGAAGAAGAAGAAGAACTGGGTACTTCTTCAAATCGAACATGCTTCTTTTGTTTCTTTGCCTTGTCAAATGTGGACCGACGACCCAAATATCCCGGGAAGTCAGTGCCTTTCTTCTGCTTTTTGCCGTGCTTTTTGCCTTTCTTTTGCACGTCGAAAAGCTGAGCAATCCATGCCTCAACCACGTTCTCCAGTTCCTTCTCCGTATATTTCTTGGAGGCAGAAGATTTCTTGAGAGCGGGTTTCGGGAGTGGTGTTGTGGTTCTCTGCCACTCCATTTGTACCTCTTCCAAAGAGGTCTGGTTCATATATTTTGCCATCTTCGGGTCCTTGGCAAAATTGAGCATCATCTTTGTTGCATCGCTAATCAATTGACGACGCTCCATCTCTCGTTGCTCCACCTGAGTAGGCCGAGGTGGGCCATACTCTCTGTCTGAATCTTCGTTGTGATCCCAGCCCGCATTTCCAGATGCAGAGGGAGTCGACTGATCATTGCCTGAAGTCATAGGTGTCGCGGAAAAAAATTTTCGGGGATTGGATTTCCCGTAGAAGAGAAATCAGCCGTGCTCTGATACCACTGTAACAGACTTGGACACTCCAAGTCGAGAATCAACCGCGACAGCACCAAATAACCACTTCAAAACAATTCACAGATCACAATAGATTTGCACTGGCCTGGCAGAGTTCCGTGCCTAGAGATATTGGCCCCAAAGACTGGCGCCCCTTTCGCTATTTCTTTTTGTATTAATCAATTATCAAAGTACAAGAGAGCGGTTAGGGTTTCAATCTCAGACTTTGCGTCCAGATGCTCTAAGAAGTGAGGCCCTCACCACTAATTTAAAGGTTACAAGGGATGCCCAAAAGCAAAGCCCCAAAAGCTTTTAAAATAAAAAGCATCAGTTCTCTCTCTCTCTTAGAGAGTCTTTTTCTCTTTTTTTTTTTATAAAAAAAAAAGCAAAATTCGCGTCGCTCATCATTTTCCAAATTTTTTTTTTCAACCTCCGCGATTTCCGGAAATTAAGGTTTCTGGTAGAAATTAGGGTTTGCAGGACTCTTAAGGGTTTTTGGTAGAAACTAGGAAATCTGCTGTCCGCCACGTCATCACTTTGTGACAAACGCAAAGAGGCATTCCTTTATGGATTGACGAGTATATCAAGTACGATGTCGAGGTGCTCGATCCAATCGATCTCAACAAGGCGGTAGCGATTGCTCTCGCACAAGAGATAAAGCACAACAATGGAAAGCCTAAGGAGAACAAGACGTCCACAAGTATCTCGCAGACTTCTCAAAACCCTCAGAACTGTAAGAACGGTAAGAATGGTAACTTTTTTAACCAATCTTCCAATAGTCTCTCTCAGAAAAGAATTCTTCCAATGAATCTAAGGGTAAGGCTCAAACAATTGCTAAACCTAAGTTTACTTCAGATGAAAAGGTAGCATAAGGAATTGTAGGAGGATACATCACGTCGGAAGAGCAAAGCACTTATTCTAAGGAAGGTCGTTGTTTTCATTGTCACATTAAGGGTCACATAAAAAAAACATGTCTTAAGCTTGAATCGAATGAATCTAAAGAATCCACAGAACCCACTTTGTCCATGCAATCAATGATAACACGAATGTGTCCCAAGTTTCTCATGACACTCCCATTGATGATTCTCTCATTAAATGTTATGGTCATATGATGGGGCAGCGTTTTGTCATATTGTTTGACCTAGGTCGTATGCATGATGTGATCAGTCCCTCTCTTGTTGAGAGAGCCCGCCTAGAAGTTAGTCAGAGATCTTCTATGGAGGTCTCTGGCTTTGTTCCCGGTATGGACGCTCTCATCACGGAGGAGTGCTTTGATGTGTTGTTTGCAATTCAAAAAGCTGCCTTCACTAGAAGATTTGTTGTCTCTCCTCTCTCAGGATGTGATATGATTTTGCGCATTCAATGGTTTCGTGATGCTAACCCTCTCATTGATTGGGAGGCTAACACTTTCACTCTCAATGCCAAAAGTGATTCTCCCATTGTCATTCATGGAGAGGACATAGTTCATTCTCCATCTCTCATTGCTAATATGCAGGACAAGATTGAACGGATTCATGAGAAGGAGACTCTCAGTCTCTTTTTCTCCAAAGCATGACACACAGGATTTGCATGATTATGAGAAGCATGATGAATTGAATGACGATGATTTGCATGATCAAGATGTGATTTCTCACAAGCATGATGAGTTGCATGAAAAGGATGTGATTGTTCACAAGAAGGATGATGTGTTAGTTGATGCTTTTTCTAGCGAAGCTAACCTCGTTGTAGATTCGATCAATCACGAAGAACCGATCTTGGATTTCGAGTCGAGGTCCAAAGAACCCCCACAGGACGATTCGATCATTCAAGAAGAAGCGATCTTGGCTCTTGAGCCTAGGTCCAACGAACCCTCACAGGAAGTATTATGTGTTCGCATGATTAGTACGCGCGCATTGTTCGAGTGTTTCATTTGAGATCGTTTCGTATATTTTAGTCAGCATCTTTATGTGATTCCTTTTCCTAGGCATGACATATTGTATGTTGAGCACGTTTCTCTCATGGATGAGCACGAATGTATGCGGATTTCTCATGAAAAGCTGAAAAGTATGTATGTAAGGAAGTCACATTCCATGTCTCTTCCTTGGCATGACACAGTTGTAGAAAGAGCACATAAAAGTATGAGCACGAAGCATGGGCATTTCCGTTGTGAATTGCCAAAGTTGATTGCTCTAGATCAAAAGAGAAAGATGCGATCTCATTGTTTGCATGTGTTTGATGAATGGTTTGGCACTCTGTCTCTCTGTTCATCTACATTGCATGCATAGTCTTTGAGGAAGACACGATTTTTTCCACTCACTTTACATGGAATAGGTATGTTCATGGTTTTGTGTTGGAAATGGTTTCAGGGATTTTCAGCTATGGAGATTCTTGAAGAAGAAGGAAGCATGACTCTCGACGAAGTTGAAGCATTGAAGGAGTCACAAAAGACTTTATGTCGCTTTCGGTGCGGCCCAAAGAAGCAAGCGTTGCAGACCTTTATGAAGTTCAAGTACCGCACGACCCACACATCAGAGTGGGCCGGCGAAGAGTCCCTTCTAGGATTCCGGATGCTATTGGCGATCTCCCTCGACGCCATATAGTTCGGTACCAGTACCGCACTTTGAAAAAGAGGGGATGTAACGTGACACATCCAACCCTATGTGTCCGTGGACAAGCTACAACATGATCAGGGTTCAGTCAGTCCAAATTAGAACTGATCTGACACTTTTGTGAGTCTATTTGTAGACCGTGCATGTCCAATCACTTAGTATAGATGCATATCCTCTGGTTGCACACAACATGATCATAAGCATTTCCATCAGAATCCATTAGAATCAGTTAGGGGATTTTTCCAGTGTATTTAGCCTATTTTACGTATTTTTGACATTTTTCACTAATTCATTTAAGTGACTTTCCAACAAAAGTAGGTAGGGCAATTTGGGTAAGAAAATATATAAGCAAACCGAAGTTAGCACTAAATGGCAGAAGAGGCAACAGGAGCCAAGCTCAGCAGGCAACTTCTCAGCAAGACCAAGCCTTGGTGGATTCCCTCCAAGCAGCGGATCCTCCCCATTCCTTAGCCCTAGCGTTTTTGCTCCATCGCCAGCCTCCACTTTGCCTTGGCGTTTTTCAACAGATAAGCCTCAGTTTCAGCCCAAAACGCAGCCTATCTCAGCGTTTTTCCTTAGCTACCACCTGCGTTTTTCAGCCCTTGAAGAGCAGCAGATTCAGCCCCAGAAAGACCTCAGTTTTCAGCCATAAGACTTGTAGATCTTCAGCGTCAAAGACCTATGAAAACAGTCCCAGAATCAGCGTTTTTGGGTTAGTCGCATATTCCAACCCATAGCGTTTTTGGACAGCAGTAGAAAGATTGTAGATTTGAGCCCTTAGGTCGGTCTCGTCATCACCGTCGTCATCGTCAACATAGTCTAAACTTGCATCAGTCTCATGCATCACCATTGTACCAGATTGTGCAATCATAAGTAGACCACTCTCGCCGACGAGAGTGGGCCTTCAGAGGAGGGTCTTACGTCTCTGGTGTCGTATCTCTCTTCTCTCTCTATCTCTCAGTCTCATACACTTGCATGCATAGTGTCCATTCACTTTGTTTGTGATCATAGCATTCTCTCATTGGAACGGAAGGCTCTCCCTTCCATAAGAAGAAAAGGAACCTTGAGCACAGTTCAGAGCACTCATCTTGAGCAAAGCGAAAACATTCATTCTGCTGCACCTAACACAAGATGCCGCACAAGCTGATCCGGCTTCACTATCTCACCTTGCCATAATATAAAATGCCAATCCATTTGATGCAATGGCAAATGTTAGATTTTTGAAAGTTAATACGTAGACCAATAAATGTGTAAGGATTCCATGATACACTGAACATCATCAGGTGATTTCTAGGTAGAACATTGAATCATCAGCATACGTTTGTGTCACAAAATGATTGCAAAACGGTAGTTTCAATCCATGTAACTCACCAGATGCCATCAAGGAGTCCCAAATAAAGCAGTAGAGGATGAGTGGCAATAACACACAACATAGCACTTAAAGGACATCCTTGCCTGACAGAATGACAGAGATATTACAACCGAGTAAGCTCACTAGCAATTATCTGGGAGGATTCACTATGTTCATGAAGAAAGTTGACTACACGACATATTCTAAAATCAAAGCCCAAGCCTGCCATGATTTGTGCAATGAAGTTGCAATGAATAGTGTCAAATAGTTTCTCTATATCAACCTGCATGATAAGTACATCTTGTTTAGTATATTTTGCATACTCAATGCAGATAAAAGCATTCGCCAATATTATCCATAATTTGTCGACGAGGAATGAATCCATATTGAGCGGCATATATGTCAGAAAACAAATGATCTTTATTACGTGTAGCAATCATTTTCGACATTAGGTTGTAAATGACCGGTATTAGTGTAATTGTAGGTGCAGCGGAAGTGAATGTTGAACTTTGCTCAAGATAAGTGCTCCGAACTGTGCTCAAGGGTTCCTTTTACTTGCGGAAGAGAGAGCCTTCCGTTCCTTTAGTGAGAGAGTGCAATGATCACAAACAAAGTGAATGACACTGTGAATGAAGGTGCTGAGAGAGAGAGAGAGAGAGAGAGAGAGAGAGAGAGAGAGAGAGAGAGAGAGAGAGAGAGAGAAGAATACGACACCAGATGGTTCTCAAACCCTCCTCCAAGGGCCCTCCTCTCTATGGCGAGAGAGGTCTATGCTATTGATTTCACAAATCTGGTACAATAGTCTAGATGCAATGGACTTTTTGACGATAATGATGACGAGGACGGGTTGAAATCTGAAAACGCTAGGGACTGAAATCTGCAAATCTGCTAATTGCTGAATTCTGACACTATGACAGTGATGGCGACGACGCGACGACGACGCGTTGGAAACGCAGATGCTGAAATTTTGGACAGTAGGCTGAAACTGAAAACACTAGCTGATCTGATGCTAGGGCGAGGATCTGCTGCGGGTAGGTGAGATCTGCGAGGCTAGGGGCTGATTCAGCGGTGTCTAAGTGCTGATGCAAGGGGTTGATCTGTCGCCGGGAAAGTGCAAAACGCTAGAGGTCTTTGCAAGATGCAAAAACGCTAGGCCTGATTTGCAATCTGCTAAAAACTCTAGGTTGGTTTTGTTGTAGAAAACGCTAGGCCGATCTGCAACCAGAACGCAATCTGATTCTTGTTGGCTGGAAAACGCTAGGCCTCTTGCCGGTCTTGCTGAGAAGGTGCACTACAAGTTGCTGGGACTTCTGCTGCCTCTTATGCCAGAAAGTGCTAGCGCTAGGTTTCTTATATAGTCACTTAGCAAATTTGCCCTACTCAGTTTTCCAACAAAAGTCACTTATTAATAATATGTGAAAAATGGTTCTGTGACTGTAAAACTGACTGTCATGCTGATGATCATGCTGTGTGCAACCAGAGGATATGCAACTACTCCTGGACATGCACGGCCTACGCACAGGCTCACAAAGTGCCAGAACACTTCCTAAACTGATTTGAACCCTAGACTTGAAGTAGCTTGTCCACATGCACATAGAGTTAGATGTGCACGTGACATCCCCTCCTTTTCAAAGTGTGGTATTGGTACCGAAATGTATAGCGTCCAGGGAGTGCGCCAACAACTCCGAGAATCCTGCGAAGAACGCTTCGCCGGCCCACTCTGATGTGTGGGTCGGGCGATACTTGAACTTCATGAAGGTCTGCAATGCTTGCTTCTTTGGGCCGCACCGAAAGCGACAAAGTGATCTATTGTGGCTTCAATGCTCCAACTTCGGCTATGGTCGTGGATCTACCTTCTTCAAGAATCTCCAAGGAAGAAAATTTCTGAAACCATTTTCAACACAATCTTGAACATACCCATTCCAAGTAGAGTGACTGGAAAAATACTATGCTTCCGACAAGACTGTGCATGCAATGCAGATGAACAAAGTGACGGAGTGCCAAACCGTTCACCAAAACACGCAAAAAATGGAATCGAAACTTGTCTTTCCAACCTAATCAACTGTGGCAAATCACAACGGAAATGCTAATGCTTGATGGACAATTTTTCTTTTGCTCTTTCTAAGACCGTGTCATGCCAAGGAAGAGACATGTAAAAGCGATTGACAAAACGGACAATCAGCAAACAAAGGTGAATTTCTTGAATGCAAACTTAGTTTCTTTTCGAGAGAAATCCGCATACATCCGTGCTCATCCATGAGTGTGTCATGTGCATCGTACAATACGGCATGCCTGTGGAAAGAAAACACATAAAGACGGGGACGAAAATACAAGAAACCGTCACGAAAGAAAAACTCGAACAATGCGTGCTGACTAATCATGCAAACACACAATACTTTTTGAGTGGTTCTTTGGTCCTCGACTCGAGAGCCAAGATCGATTCTACGTGTTTGATCGTATTTGCAAAATGAGGTTGGCTTCACTGGCAAAAGCATCATCTAAACCATCATCCTTGTGAACAATCACATCTCTATCATGCAAAACATGTGTGTCGTGCTTCGAAAAAGGAATGACTGAGAGAGTCTCCTTTTCTTGTTCTTTTTCGTGTTCCATTTCATGTGTCTTTTCTTGTTCTTTGTCATGCAACAAATGATGCTTCTCTAGAATGAGACTACGTGTTTTATCCTTGTCCAAAACATAAGAGTGAGAGATTAGTGACAGATGGAATCTTAGTGTCACATTGAAGAACCACGAGAGGTGCTCCTTCAACTGCGAGACTGAGAGTGTTTTCTTTCCAACAAACTTGTGGATTATGACCTTTAAACCATTTAATCCAAAAATCACATCGTATTTTGAGAGAGGAGAAATCAAAAACTTTCGACGAAAACAGACATTTTGAATGGACACGGTCACATCAGGACATTCATGAGTTAACGAAGAGTGCATGCCAAGAGCAAACCCATAGGCCGCAATGGGATCAATGGGTCGAGCTTCAAGACGTGTGCTCTTCACGAGAGTCGCTTATCACATCATGTATACTACCGGAATCAAAGAAGACCACAATGCGTTGACCATTCACATAACCATAACAATGCATGAGAGATGCATCATCATGATTGTGAGAAACTTGGGACACATTAGTGTGCTCTCTCATTGCATTAATAAAGATGTGAATTCTGTGGGTTCCTTTGTGGGTTCTTTAGGTTCGTTCTTAGGACAATCTCGTCTTATGTGACCCTCAGTGTGACATTGATAACATCTTCCTTTCTTAGAATAAATGACTTGTTCTTCTTAAAATTCCTTATGCGGCTTTTTCATATGGGGTGAGCTTAGGTTTAGCAGGTGTATTAGCTTTACCCTTAGATTCATTTTGAGAGTTCTTTTCTGAAGGATTAGAGGAAGATTGGCCAGAAGAGTTACCGTTCTTACCGTTTTGTGGGTTTTGAGGAGTCTGAGAGGTACTGTGAGAAGACTTGTTCTCCTCAGGCTTTCCCTTGTTGTGCTTCATCTCTTGTGCGAGAGCAATTGCTACCGCCTTGTTGAGATCTACGGGGTGGAAGACTTCAACATCAAACCTGATACAGTCGTCCAATACGAAAATAAAAGCCTCTTTGCGCTTCGCATCCGATTTGTGTAATTGGGTGCCAAGCTGCAAAACACGGTTAGGAAAGGACATGATTGGGGTACCATTTATCTTGAGATTGCGTCAATCTTCCTTTAATCGCGCTAGGTACTGAGGTGGCAAGAACCGTGTCTTGAGCTTGTCTTAGAAGTCGGCCCAATTGAAAGAAAGGGATATACCTTCCTCGGCTTCCTCTAGGTGTGCAGCCAACTGTGCCTCTTCCACGCTTGATACCAATCAATGGCATCACCGGCAAGATACATGGCTGTCGTTAAAACTTTGCTATTCCCTGTTTTCTTAGTTGTCGTAAAATAAGCATTAAATTGATGCAACCAAGAATGAATAACATTAGCATCCATCTTACTGTCATACTTACTGAATGTCAACCTCTTCGTGACGGGGTTGTTGGAATCCGCTTCTCGACTTGTGCTACTTGATGATTCATTGAGTGGCTCGGACTTCAAGGTGAGTACCCGTATGACCAACTCTTGCATGCGTTGGTCTCTCTGCGCCTCACATTCTAATTCCAAGGCCGCTCGTCTTTCTTCGGCCGCCATGCGCGCGTGCTTACGCTCACGCTCCAAGGCTACCCTTCTTTCTTCAGCCGCCAAGCGCGCTTGCTCGCGCTCGCGATAAAAAATGGCGCGTTGCGCCTCTTGTTGTAGCATCATGTCCATCATCGTCTTGACCAAAGCCTCCATAGGATTTGGTACAAACCGTGGCGTAGATGGGGAAGGGGGAGGGTCGGAAAAACCTTTTGACGGGGAAAATTCTTCTTCACCACCTCCATGCTCATCACCCTCATGCAAAGTATCCTTTTCGCTTCAGGTGATGACCATACACTGAGATCTAGGGTTCTTAAGTTCGCGAGGAACTTGGGTTCTTGAGGTTCTTGGGTTCTTGGGGTTCTTGAGTTCTTGAGGTTCTCCAGTTTCTTAGCTTGCAATCGGTGTTTGAGAAGGCTTTTCTCTTACCCGAGCTCGACTCTTCCTTGCGGGCGCACCCCTGGGCGGCCTTGCGTTCACACCAAAGTTGCTTTTCCCCACCTCACGTCGATTGGCCGGCCGCTAGGTGCATGGTCCGCTCTTAATGAGTGAAAAGAGGAACAAGGGGAGGTTGGACAAGACCTTCTTTCTTGGGTTATGTGCCACTCTTCAAAAACACGATTAGGAATCGACACGCCCAAGTGGACTTGGGTTATGTGCGGCCGCAACAAGCAAAATTTTTTCTGTGGTTCTTTCCTTGAGTGATACATAACACTGCCAAAGCTCTGATACCAATGTAAGGTGCAGCGGAAGTGAATGTTGAACTTTGCTCAAGATGAGTGCTCCGAACTGTGCTCAAGGGTTCCTTTCACTTACGGAAGGGAGAGCCTTCCATTTCTTTAGTGAGAGAGTGCAATGATCACAAACAAAGTGAATGACACCGTGAATGAAGGTGCTGAGAGAGAGAGAGAGAGAGAGAGAGAGAGAGAGAGAGAGAAGAATACGACACTAGATGGTTCTCAAACCCTCCTCCAAGGGCCCCCCTCTCTATGGCGAGAGAGGGGGGCCCTTGGAGAGAGAGAGAGAGAGAGAGAGAGAGAGAGAGAGAGAGAGAGAGAGAGAGAGACGAATACGACACCAAATGGTTCTCAAACCCTCCTCCAAGGGCCCCCCTCTCTATGCTATTGATTGCACAAATCTGGTACAATGGTCTAGATGCAATGGACTTGCCGACGATGTCGACGACAAGGACGGGCTGAAATCTGAAAATGCTAGGGACTGAAATCTGCAAATCTGCTAATTGTTGAATTCTGACATTGTGACGGTGATGGCGATGACGCGATGACGACGCGTTGGAAACTCAGATGCTGAAATCTGCAGACAGCGGGCTGAAACTGAAAACGCTGGCTGATCTGACAGTATTGCGAGGATCTGCTGTGGGTAGGTGAGATCTGCGAGGCTAGGGGCTGATTCTGCGGTGTCTAGGTGCTGAAAACTGAAAACGCTGATGCAAGGGGCTGATCTGTCGCCGGGAAACTGCAAAACGCTAGAGGTCTCTGCAAGATGCAAAAACGCTAGGCCTGATCTGCAATCTGCTAAAAACGCTAGGCTGGTTCTGTTGTAGAAAACGCTAGGCTGATTTGCAACCAAAACGCAATCTGATTCTTGTTGGCTGGAAAACACTAGGCCTCCTGCTGGTCTTGCTGAGAAGGTGCACTACAAGTTGCTGGGACTTCTACTGCCTTTCTGCCAGAAAGTGCTAGTGCTAGGTTTCTTATATAGTCACTTAGCAAATTTGCCCTACTTAGTTTTCCAACAAAAGTCACTTATTAATAATAAGTCACTTCTCTCTCTCTCTCTCTCTCTCTCTCTCTCTCTCTCTCTCTCTCCCCCCGCCCCACCCACACATCTCTACCGCTCTATCTCATTCCCTCTCTTCAGGGAAAAGTAAGACGAACCATCACTCAAGCTAACGGCAATCACTAATGCATGGAAAATACGTAAAGGATTGTGGAAGTGTAAAGCCTAGATCTTCACCATTTCAATTCCACTACAGCTGACATCTATATCTTTGGGTGTTTGCCCTATCCACACCTACTTTACTATATATGTGCTTAGGGTGGGTAGTTACTCATCATGGTTTTGAATTGCAGAGTTTGCTCACACTCTCTCTAGTATTCTCTCTATCATGCTTTCACACTCTCCCAAGTACATGGATCAGTGTGTATAAATTATATTGTACATAGGTAGATTTAGAAAGCTACATTACAAAATCATATATGTATCTAACCTTTCATTACTCTCGAAAGCTTTGAATAGCTGAATATTTTACTAACGATGAGTTATTGCATCCTCACAAAAATATAATAATGACCAATCAGGGAAGGTCTTGTGGAATAGACACAACACTTACGTACATAAGAGACTTGTCTTATAGAATAGACATTAGAGATGTGTGCCATTTGACCCTGAGTAGTGACTTTGTATCAAACTTGGTGCTATGATTTTTTACTTACTTTTAACACTTGTACAACTTAGAACTGTCAAAGCGACGATGAAGAAGCATAGAGCAACGGGCATGAGAGAGAGAGAGACTGCTGAACCAACCAACCTTGGCAATAAATTGATATCTCTTTACAATGGGGGCTTGGTGTGTTCATATACTCACCTTAGCAAATTGCCCTACCCAAGATTTGACAAATAAGTAAAAATAAATACCTAAAGCCAAAATAAAAATTGGGATCATATTGGGCTATTCATTTGAAATACTAAAACTTTAACAGCCTCTTTGCAGCTCATAGTGGACATAAATAGTGAGACCAAGTTGATGAAGAAGCTACCATGGACACTCCAACAGAAGGCCTTGGACTATTGGATACACCTCGGTTATGCTACCCCCAACATTTCACATTAGAAGATTACCACCTTGAGCACCGATTCCCTCATAAAAATTGAATTGTAGACCACACTATTTCCAAGAATCCCCATTTGTGAATTGTGAACACATCACGTCCAAACTTTCCTAGATAATGAACTTTGAAACACACCTTGTCCATAGTCTGACCAACAACAATGAATTGGTGCGCACATCCGAAGTGTGGATACGTTGATTGGTTCCTTGCTAGATGCATGTGCCTTGAACTCGGATCCACGGGTTCAAACACCAATAACTTGAACTCCAGCACATAGGTCAAAATTATTTGTAAGGGGCTTCATTTTGCCCCTCTCTGCCGCTCACAAGCCTCTCCCTGGGTGAAGCTAGTTGCGACAACTGCCACCTGGTTAGAAATCTGGCGTCGTGGCCATTATGGTCGTCACCTTGTGTGCCATGCCAATTTTCTGTCGAGCATAGGCTGCTAACTGGGTACTGGTCGATCCACTTTCCATAGCCAATCGTTGATGTTGGCTCTAGAGCTTCACTAGCACAAGGCGCTGCCTTTGGAGGCTCCCTCTCAAAGTGTTTCAAAAAGCACATCATTTTAAAGCATTCACCGAAGGCAACTCTCAGTGCAGTGTCTCAGAACGCCAATCCAAGAGATCCTCACGCTACCAGCAAAGACTCCTCAAGCTACTACGAGCTGCATCTCAAAATGCAACTGCCAAGGGCTGTCGTGTGCGTTTCAAAACGCAATGCCGAGGGGTCTTCTGCAACCGCCGCCAATGTCCTAAAACACATTGTTGTTTTAAGATGCTACCCGCTAACGCTCTGTGGCTCCGTGAGCTCAAAGCTCTTCTCTTCAACACGTTGCTCCTCCCCACGATCAACGACCATGAAGCTCTGATACCTTGTCAAAGGTGTCGATGCGAAAGCATAGAGCAATGGGGAGAATACATGAGCGAGAGAAAGAGAAATAATGCTAAATGATACTTTGCGTATCTTGGGTCCTTCGAGTATTTAACCATACGTTTGGCACAAGTGTCAGTCTATATGACACCGGTGTTCCATCTTGTCGAGATCTCTTGGCGGGAACAAACCATCGTCTTCCCCCGATTACTCGGAAGGATCGGCCCCCGTTGCAATCTCTGTTGGTTTCTGCAACTCCCCCACTGGGATTGGGATTGACTTCATCTTCTTGAAGTCAGATAGTCAGTGGTTTCTGGCCTTGAATAGGTAAGTCCAAGTTGCCATTAAAAATACATGGCATAAAAATCAGAGTCGGGCAGCTAAGCCACTAAATGAGCAAGGTGTTAGTCCCAAAGCTTCAAGTAATATCTTCTGTGGTCTAAGTGTCTGAGCTAGTCTAGGTACATATGCTTGGGAGCACTACTGAGAGAAGGACCCTTGAACATTGAACTTTGTGAAGCATTAATAATAAAGAAATATCGAAAGGGCACTAGTCTTTGGGGCCAATCTCTCTGGGTGCGGAACTATGCCGTGCCGTGTCGTCTCTCTGTCAGTTTTGTTTTGTTCAGTTCTTCAGTTTGCTCTCATATGTTGTGGTAGATTCTCAGCTTGGAGTGTCCATGTCTGTTATTGTAACAGACTTGGACACTCCAAGTCAAGAATCAACCGCGACAGCACCAAATAACCACTTCAAAACAAGTCACAGATCACAATAGATTTACACTGGCCCGGCGGAGTTCTGTGCCTAGAGATATTGGCCCCAAAGACTGGCACCCCTTTCGGTATTTCTTTTTGTATTAATCAATCATCAAAGTACAAGAGAGTGGCTCGGGGTTCACTCTCAGACTCTGCGTTCAGATGCGTTGAGAAGTGAGGCCCTCACCACTAATTTAAAGGTTACAAAGGATGCCCAAAAGCAGAGCCCCAAAAGCTTCAAATCAAAAGCAATTGCTCTCTCTCTCTCTCTCTCTCTCTCTCACAGAGAGTCAAAACTTGAAAGCAAAAGCATTCTCTCTCTCTTTCTCATTAGGTAGAGAAAAAGCAAAATTTGCGTCGCTCATCTTTCTAAATTTTTAATTTTTTTAATTTTTTAATAAGCCTCCGCGATTTTCAAAAATTAGGGTTTTTGGCAAAAATTAGGGTTTGCAGGAATTTAGGGTTTCTGCTGTCTGTAGCCACGTCATCACTTTGTGACATACCCCCCTCTTGAAAGCATTGTAATCGATCGCGATTATGCCTGCAAAACCGACAAAAGCCATAAACCGTCTTAGCAGACACTGACTGTTAGTACCTACGTACTAGGAACACACATCTAGCACATGTACGAAATCGATAGTCACATCACACGACATCACAGGACATCACCAGACATCAGAGGACATCACATGACATTCAACATTCATTCGGATCTTAGAGCATGATTTATCGGCAATGTAGCTAGCAATCACATCTAGGTCCAATCGGGACCTCATCGATGTCCGATTGACTAACCCCTATTGCAACCATGTCTATTCGAGATCAATCAGACCAAAATGCTGCAGTCATTTCGTCTTTCAGTTCCTGCACTCACAAGAAGTCAAGAACAAATCAGAATCATTATCAAGAATTCCATTTCATAAAGTCATCCAGTAGAATACTGTCAGCTCTCAGTATCCCTGAAGCTCAAAGAGACATCAGTGACTTTAGTATCAAAATCAAGGCATCTGTTGACAAAGGAGCGGAGTAACTCCCCTCTTGTGCATCCCACTGCACCATATCTTCGGCCAAGCTGAATTTCTGGGTTCCGTTTGGAGTAGACTTATGCTAAACCAAAACATCGAGGTAAAGTTTCACAATCCGAGGAGTATTTGCTAAGTCCTCCTCCTCCATCCACTTCGCATCAAATGCAGGAAAGTTCTTGAACTTAAGCAAGAACCGCCTTCGGACTTTACCTTTCTTCGTATCGTTATGTGCCAAAATCTGTTCAGGAACAAGGATCTCCTCGTTTTCTTCCACTTCAGGTTGCTCATCAGGCTCCCCATCATCAAGCACATCACCCTTAACAGGTTTCAAGAGATTCACATGCAATGCATTGTGAATCCTCCAAGTATCTGGCAGTTTCAATCGGAAGGAGACATCATTAATCTTGTCAGTGATCTGGAAAGGTCCGTAGTATCGCATACTAAGCTTTGGAAAAAGCCTCTCCTTTCCCTTTTTCTTTCGTAGGCGTGCCTTCTCAAAACGTAAGAGCACTTAATCATCCTCCTTCAATTTCAAGTCGCGACGATGGCGATCCGCTGCTCGTATATCTCATTCATATTCTTGCGTCAACCAAGAAGAAATAAAAAGCTTAAATTTCAGCCATTTAACTGGCGCAGTCTTGTTTAAAAGAAGCGTGGACCACCAAGTACGAGCATTCCTCTTAAAGTAAGAGGCAGCTCTCCGAATCTTGTAGTGCTCTGAATAGCGTCCTTCCGCGAAAGCGATGTCAAACTGCTGTATAAAAGACAAAGCCTTCGAATCATCTAAGTATCCTGAAAAAGTATCAAACTTGATCGAGTGGCCACCTTCCTTAAACTCTCGAACTTTCTTGCTTTTATCTTCGAGAAAGTCATACTGGTTGCTTTGTAAAAATTCTTCTTGTTCGCATAAAAGTTTCCGTTGTCAGAGTCTGAACTGTCTGTAGACGAGTCCTTTGTAGAAGTGTCACTCACTGGGCGAGACTTAGACTTCCTTGCCTTTTTCTTGCCCTTTCCGAAGCTTTGTTTCTTGCTTCGCTTTTTGCTTTTCCTGTCTTCTTCGCTCGAGTCTGAAGAGCTAGAAGAACTGTCAGAAGAAGAAGAAGAAGAACTGGGTGGGTCTTCAAACTTGACGCACTTCTTCAATTTCTTTGCCTTGTCAAATGTCGACCGACGACCCAAATCTCCCGGGAAGTTAGTGCCTTTCTTTTGCTTTTTGCCGTGCTTTTTGCCTTTCTTTTGCACGTCGAAAAGCTGAGAAATCCGTGCATCAACCACGTTCTCCAGTTCCTTCTCCGTATATTTCGTGGAGGTAGAAGGTTTCTTGAGAGCGGGTTTCGGGAGTGGTGTTGTGGTTCTTTGCCACTCCATCTGTACCTCTTCCAAAGAGGTCTGGTTCATATGTTTTGCCATCTTCGGGTCCTTGGCAAAACTGAGCATCATCTTCGTTGCATCGCCGATCAATTGACGACGCGTCATCTCTCTTTGCTCCGCCTGAGTAGGCCGAGGCGGGCCATACTCTCTGCCAGAATCTTCGTTGTGATCCCAGCCCGCATCTCGAGATGCAGAGGGAGTCGACTGATCCTTGCATGAAGCCATAGGTGCCGCGGAAAAAAAAATTGGGGATCGGATTTCCCGTAGAAGAGAAATCGGCCGTGCTTTGATACCACTGTAACAGACTTGGACACTCCAAGTCAAGAATCAACCGCGACAGCAACAAATAACCATTTCAAAACAAGTCACAGATCACAATAGATTTACACTGGCCCGGCGGAGTTCCGTGCCTAGAGATATTGGCCCCAAAGACTGGCGCCCCTTTCGGTATTTCTTTTTGTATTAATCAATCATCAAAGTACAAGAGAGTGGCTCGGGGTTCACTCTTAGACTCTGCGTCCAGATGCCCTGAGAAGTGAGGCCCTCACCACTAATTTAAAGGTTACAAGGGATGCCCAAAAGCAGAGCCCGAAAAGCTTCAAATCAAAAGCAATTGCTCTCTCTCTCTCTCTCTCTCTCTCTCTCTCTCTCACAGAGAGTCAAAACTTGAAAGCAAAAGCATTCTCTCTCTCTTTCTCATTAGGTAGAGAAAAAGAAAAATTTGCGTCCGCGATTTCCGAAAATTAGGGTTTTTGGCAAAAATTAGGGTTTGCAGGAATGTAGGGTTTTTGGCAGAAATTAGGGTTTCTGTTGTTCGTAGCCACGTCATCACTTTGTGACAGTTACAGTGGTATCAGAGCTCAGACGATTCTTCTTCTATGAAGGATCCGATCCCTTTACTCACAACACACATGGATTCAATTGACAAATCCCAGCAAGAGGCAACTGTGGCACCCGACCATTCCGTTTAGGCGAGAACAATGACGATTCCAACAGACATCGTCCATCTTTTGAAGATTCGGAACAATACAGGCCATCTTCAGTCATTGAGTACGAAAGGATGGAAATGCAGCGGCAACCAGTATATGCTTCAGTATTCCAAGGATCCTCAGTATGCAAAATTTTTGGCCAAGCATCCGCTTGACGAGATGCATTGTAGATGGCGTTCCACCATTAGATCACCTCTGAAGTTAGCACTGAAGAAGCCGACCACACCTAGGACTCTCGATCAGAAGGTGGATTTAAAGGATGAGTTTAAAGAAGCAGTAGAACGATGAGTCAACAAACTAATGGAGACCAAGAAGTCGTTTGAAAAGGAGAGTCGAGTAGTAGACTATCTAGGCTACTTGGGTCAGAGATCTTCTTTTGAAAACGCCAAGAAGGCAAAGAAACAAGTGAGATTCGAGGATGTTTCCAGTTCGTCCTAATCTTCTTCTGATAGCTTTGACAGTTCTTCGACCTCCGAGTCTAGACAATGGAAGAAAGAGCAAGAAGAGGAGAAAGAAGTGTTGTTTGATATGTCAGAAGGTCAAGTTCGACGAACATAAGGCACTAGGTCTTTTGCAACCTTTACCTATACCTAGTCGACCTTGGGAAAGTATAGCAATGGATTTTATCTTTGATCTTCCCAAGACTCAGAGTGGGCACGATGGCAATTGGACAGTCATTGACAGATTTAGCAAGCAGGCTCACTTTATTCCGGACAAGAAAACGATTAAGCCATATCATTTGCTAAATTGTTTGTCTCGCAGATATTTCGACTTCATGGCATGCCTCACTCTATAGTTCTAGATAGAGATTCGCATTTTACTAATTTGTTTTGGAGGGCAATCTGGGAGAATATTGGTACTCGGTTACAATTCTCGTCCTCTTTCCACATGCAGATAGATGGGCTGTCGGAGATTGTGAATTCAGTGGTTCTTGACTTGTCGAAGTCTTACATCTCTGATGAGAAATCTCAGTGGGAGATATGTTTGCGCTTGGAGGAGTTTTCCTACAACAATATAGTGCATATGTCTACGGGGAATGCGCCATTTGAGATCATTGAGGGTGCTAAGAAGGTTCCACTTATTTTAAGTACCAAGGATAAGATTTTTGAAGCGGATTAGTATGTTCAGGGTCTTGAGACTGCTTTTGCAAAAGTGCGCGAGGCTCTGGAGAAGTCTCAAGCAAGGCATAAGAATGCAACGGACAAGCATCGACGTGACATGCAGTTGAAGGAAGATCATTGGGTGTGTCACGATTGTGACTATGTTCACAGCATTACATCTACTCCTAGTTGTAGATACGCGAAGTGCCATGCCAAGGAGGACCCCTGCGCTTGGATGGTCACAACCCTTTCTCCGCCAAGAGACGTGACTCTTCGTCAAAAGCCACACTCCTTTGATGACTAGTCACACCCCTTCGCTCTACGGATGCGACTCTTCGCCCAATGGTTGCAGCTCTTCGCCGAAAGGATGTGTCTTTACGTCTAAAGTCATGTCTCTTCACTAGGAGACGTGTCTTTTCATTTGTGTCTCTTCATCTCCTATATAAGGAGCCTATTGTACTCAGTTTCAAGCGGTCATTAATCAAACACAGAGTCTTTTGAGTCTTGTTTCTGAGTTCAGTTCAAGTTTCTTAAGTCTTAATCATGAGTTTAAGTACTTAATCAAGGATTAGCACCTAGAAAAATCCTCACAGTGGTATCAGAGCAATTTTTTCTCGGGACTTAGGGGTTTTGAGCCTTTCACCCTCGCCGCTCCCCTCTTCACCCTCTCCCCTTCTTGGAGTTCAATGGAGGAAGAAGAAAGGCGTCTCAGGACAATATCTAACAGGTGCATGTAACCCTCACCCGCTCTTGAAACAGAAACTCACACACAGAGATGGTGTGCACCTTTATTGGTGGGGAATCGCATAGGCATGGCTGCTGGAGGTTTTACGCAGGTGTGAACAGGCACTCTAAGTTGCTTCCTCATGCTCTGCCTCCTTTTCTGCATCTCTGTTGGCACCCCTTGGTGAAGGGGCGCACCCCCCTTCAAGCTTCGCACCTCTCCATGTGTCTGTGTGCACCCCTCTGGAATTCGTACGCTGGTTCGATTAATTTCGCTGGTAACATTCTTTCGCATGTGCCTATTGCACACTTCACATTGGTGGCTGGCCTTTTTCTCCACTCGGGCCACTTGATGACATAGCGATTTTTTAAATCAAGCAAACTGCCCAGCGCATAAACAGCCATCGAACACAAATTTTGGGGTCTGCAGCGTATTTACCAACACAATTACAAAAAAATAAAAGGAAATTGTGGGCAGCAAAAAAAAACGTGGGCAGTGTGGGATTCCAGCTTCGAACCCCCATCATACCCCTGGTTTGGGCGATTACCACCCTTAGCAACAACATGGTTTCGCTACCCCCTTGGTGCGTGGTTTGCAGACAAGCAGAGCCCAACAATGGTTCAACACACTCTCTTCTCGCAGTAGCTATTGCTACATAATCGGCGATAGAGACAAGATGGCGACGACAATATATATTACCGAAGATCCGATAGGAGTTTTCAAAAAGGAGATGGTAGCAATTTCATCAAGCTTCGTATTGATTCACACTCGCTTGGATCAGATGCAAATGCAAACCTCTTCTCGGAGTCACCCAACAGCTTCTTGGACAATACATGCATCTTCTTCCAACGCTTCAGTGGTCGACCAGAAAGAACCACTCAAACATAAGCCTTCAGAACCAAAATTTTCTCACCCAAAGCATGGTTTCTCAGAGACAACTAGACGCAAAGTACCTTCGTGCGAGCAGCAAAAGTCTCAGCATGAATATTCTTGGAAATGTTACAGTTCTCAGCAACCAACTTCTTATTCGAATCATCAGCAACAAAAGCAGCAATATGAAGCTTCCAACAGATCATCAACAATATCAAGATGGGCTTACTTAGTGGCACATATATCCGACCCTAGTCGTGTACTCGATCGTGAACGCTGCGATGCTGGACAAGTTCCCCCTCGCGAGCCATGCCCTACATTTAAGCCTTTCTTATCTGATGGTGGTAAAGTTGAAGATTTATTGATCCTTTTCTTGTGCAAGAGGGTCCTGCAGAGGTCTAAGCGGCAATCTCCCCCTTGTCAATTGGAAGCCTTAATACCCGCTGAGAAAGCTGAAGATTCAGAAGATTCCAGTTCTTATGTGACAACCAACAAGCATATAAACTCTTCCTTGGCCGTGATCCAAGCAAAAAAATTCGCCTCATCATCGCCCTTGCAGAATACAGTCTTTGTTTCTAAACAGATACCAAATGTAGTGGTGAATGATAATTCTTCAAAGTTGAAGACTCCACTCCTTGCCTTCAACGATGCAAAGGATAAAACAGATGCAGACACTTGCAGCACGACTTTAGTCGCTGCAATTGAATCGTCGAACACAATTTGTTCCACAGATAAACCTTTACAGATAGAAATACCTCCAAAAACTACTCTGTCTTATTCTATGACATCCCTTCAACAGGATCTTACTGTTCCAAACAAACCAATGGAATACCTTATAGATTTCCAACCAGTGGTCATCACTCAATAGAAAACTCAAGTCAATCTACCAATAGTTTCACTTGAAGCAGATAAAGATTCAATCTTTTCTTGGACAAAGCTCGAAGTTACAAATGACTTTGACAAAGGCACTTATCAAGTTGCAGATATGATCATTTTACAGTTTGGAAAAATAGTCATGGTCAGTAACAGTGCCATGACATGGGACTTAACAGAAAGAGATTTGGATGCAGAAGCACTACAACAATACATTTCCTTCTCTCGGAGTTGCTTCAACTACCCTGAGTTTTATTTAAAGAGGGAGGGAATTTCACAATTATGACTATGTTAACAACATTACATCTACTCCTAGTTGCAGATACGCGAAGTGCCATGCCAAGGAGGACCCTTGCGCTTGGATGGTCACAACCCTTCGTCCAAGAGACGTGCCTCTTCGTCAAAAGCCACACTCCTTCGACGACTGGTCACACCCCTTCGCTTTACGGGTGCGACTCTTCGCCCAATGGTTGCAGCTCTTCGCCGAAACGATGTGTCTTTACGTCTAAAGTCATGTCTCTTCACCAGGAGACGTGTGTTTTCATTTGTGTCTCTTCATCCCCTATATAAGGAGCCTATTGTACTCAGTTTCAAGCAGTCATCAATCAAACACAGAGTCTTTTGAGTCTTGTTTCTGAGTTCAGTTCAAGTTTCTTAAGTCTTAATCATGAGTTTAAGTACTTAATTAAGGATTAGCACCTAGAATCCTTACAGGGTGCTTCTACGGTTTGAGAAGGCGGCACGCCTACGGAAACGAAAGGGTAAGGAGCGACTTTCCCCAACGTTGAGTATGAGATACTATGGCCCTTTCCATATTCAGGAAAAGATAAATGTTGTATGCTTCAAATTGAAGCTACCAGATACTTGGTAGATTCAAATGCATTTCATGTGAGTCTGTTGAGAAAGGTGAGGTGCCAGTGGACAGGGAGCTTGAGGAGCAACTTGAAGTGGAAGAGACAGAGGAGACAGAATAGATACTGACACACAAGGAAAGGAAAGTGAAAGGTAAGCTGATACGTCGGTATTAGTTAAGTTCAAGAACAATCCGGCATTGGATGTGAAATGGATGAAGGAGGAGGACCTAGGAGATACTCCTCGGGTTTTAGAACTTTACCTTGAGGCGTTTGGTCTAGCTTCAACTATTCCAAGAGTTACCGATTATCATCGGGTTGAATTTGGTGCAGTGCAGACTGCACACGAGGGGAGTCACGCCGCTCCTTTGTCACATACTACCTAGATGCATTAAAGTCAGCGAGATTTCAGGGGTACTGATGGGATGACAATATTCTGCTGTATGACTTTAAGAAAAGAAGTACTTTGAAATGCGAATTTCTTAAATGCGAATGTGAAAGGTAAGCTGGTACGTCTGTATTAGTTAAGTTCAAGAACAATCCGGCATTGGATGCGAAATGGATGGAGGAGGAGGACCTAAGAGATACTCCTCGGGTTTTAGAACTTTACCTTGAGGCGTTTGGTCTTAGCTTCGACTATTCCAAGAGTTACCGATGATCACCGGGTTGAATTTGGTGCAGTGCGGACTGCACACGAGGGGAGTCACACCACTCCTTTGTCACATATTACCTAGATGCATTAAAGTCAGTGAGATTTCAGGGGTACTGATGGGATGACAATATTCTGCTGTATGACTTTAAGAAAAGAAGTACTTTGAAATGCGAATTCCTTAAATGAATTTGATAAATGTGCTCTCTCATATGTGTGATGTTTGAGTGCATGATTGAAAGACGAAATGACTACAACATTTCATTCTTGTTCACTTGAGGGGTGATATGGATATGATAGTAACAAGATTTAGCCAATCCAAACATCGGCTAGAGATTGGTGAGGTCTGGATGTGATTGCTAAATACGTTACAATGATCATAATTCTCATCAAAGATAGCGATGGGGATAGTGATGTGAATGTTGAGTGAGTGACTGTCGTCTTTGTGCAAGTACTGGATATGTGTTGTCTAGTGCGTCAGTGCTTAGAGTCAGGGTCTACTAAATTGGTTGTTGTCCTATGTTGGTTTTGCAGCCGCGAATTGCACTGTTGACGTGGCACCTGTACGGATTTCCACAAATCGCGCTGATAGCCCTAGCGCTAGCTTTTGGGACCCAGATGCTTTTCATGTACATCGCTTTTGGAAGGCCCAGGGACTAAAAATAAAGTGCCAACGCCTCAGTCTCAGGTAGATACGCTTGAGAGCACTACTGAGACAAGGACCCGAAGACATTGTACTTGTGAAGCATTAATAATAAAGAAGTACCGAAAGGGACGCTAGGCTTTGGGGACAATCTCTCTGGGTGCGGAACTACGTCGTGCCGTGCCGTCTCTCTCTTAGATTTTTTCAGTTCAGTTCTTACAATTTGCTCTCGTGTGTTGTGGTAGATTCTCGGCTTGGAGTGTCCAAGTCTCTTACAACAATATTCATGCAATTTTTTTTCACAATGTTGTAATGTGGATTGCAGGTTCTAGATAATATGGATGCTGTGCTAGATGTTGGCGGAGTTTTTGACCTTGAAAAGGACAGGTTTGATCATCATCAGAGGGGATTTGATCAGACATTTGGACGGGGTTTTGTCACTAAACTCAGTAGCGCTGGCTTGGTGTACAAGGTATTTGATCATTTTTTGAAAGAAGAATAGTCATTCATGGAACCTAAAAGCTATATTGAAGCATACAATGTTGTAAACTCTGTAGATGCCTCCATAATTCACTTTCTTGACAATTGCATGTGGTTGTTCCTTATCCCAGTCTAGTGTTGCTACATACTACGTGATATGGTAATATTCATCTCAATAAATGGATCTCATCCATCACTGATTGGAACTTAGGTTTTCTGGTTTTATAAAGTAAAATATAACGAGGAACTAAATTTGTACAAATATGCACCTACTTTGTGGAATAGAAGACGTAATTAGGCATGTCATGGCTATTGCCAGCTTATTCATGATGAGTTGAGGTTGCGTGTTTTTTTTTTTGTTTTTCAAATCCGTTGTGTAATACTCCATTCTAGGTCCTCACTTTGTTTAACTTCATTTCATTTTATAGCTTATTTTAACAGTTAAGAGGCTGCAATGTTGTTTTATCCTGTTGCTGCTGTAAGTCTTTGCACTAGCTGATGTTTTGCTGTGAGTGCGCATAGAGTTTAGTTTTGGTAAAAGGTTGTGCATTTTATTCAAGTAAGATTCTCTAAATTTTGTTTTTCCTATCCCTTTTGTTAAGTCATTCCAAGCTCTTGCTCACAACTAGCGAATGGAAATTAGGGTTTTTATGTGATTTGAATTCTTTCTCGCATGGGTGTATGTGTCTTGCTCTATTGTCTGTCTTCTGCGAGTGTTTTAGCCGCTGTCATTGTTCTTTTGGTCGGAAAGGCCCTGCTCATGGTTCATCAGTTCAGACCTTGCTGACTTTATGAAGAGATATATGTGGTACTTGTACATGGCTTTGTTGTTTGTTTTGTTACTTGATCAAAAGAGGCAATTTTCTATTCCAAATTCAAAGAGGGCATATTTCAAGCTATCAAATTGGTAGCTCTATTTTTTTTGTACTTCCATTACATTGAACATCATTCACACCTTGCAATTCCCCATGCTGGTTTCAAACTTCTGACAGACTGCATTATTGGATCCCTTTCGTGATGAGTGGGCACATCTGTCCCTTTCTAATTTGTGCACAAGCACACGAACTTTTAAGCTTGCAAAATTTAACCCATAGGCTACTGTACCTTTTCAACAAAAAGATTAGTTGTTCAGCTTTTGTATCATTTGTTCAAAATTTTTGATGATTGGTTAGCATAGTAAGGAGATAAGACTCTGGGTAGTTGGATTAAGCTGAGAGAGCTCTTGCAAGGGTGTATCAAGAAATCTTGGCCACAAAAGCTATCTTAAAATTCTTGGCTTTATTCCAAGTGAATTTCTAATAAATCTCCTATGCTTAGGAGGAGCCATACACATAGACTTGCCAATAAGAAAAAGGTTTAATATGTAATGACTTCCTTGTTTGACTATTGCTAGACACAATTACAGAAAACATTTGTCAGTGTTCATGATTAACTTTCTGTGGGAATCCATTTCCATGTTCCCCGTGTTTCTAAAGTTAATTCTCTTGCTGAATGCCTGTTGTTTTGAAAGCCAGATTGCGTTGACTACACTTAAAACTGCATGATATGCCTGCTAATCTGGCTTTATCTTTTGCTTTTTGAATTTGATGTGTGATTATTCCACAATAGTAACAGCTTAGGCACCTCTGATCTCTAAAGCATCCAATGAATGGCCCAAAGCAATCTCAAGAGAGGCAATCGGATCTCATTATACTTTGTATAATGGTGTATATAATGCTCCTCCAATTCCACCTCATGATGACACATTTGGCATACAGTTTTTGTGATATAACCGGTCTCCAATCTTAAAATGCGGGGCTGTACACATCTATTGAATAGCACTCTTGATACCATGTGAGAGGTGCGTGTCCATGTATATAGGACTATGTAGAAAATGTCTATGGCAGGGCGCATTTTTGTGCTCCTCTGTGAAACTAAGATCAAGGAAAAGGCAGTTAAGGCTGGAATCAAAGGGATGCACTGGCTGTTGTAGCTTGCCATGTCCCCCCCATTACAAATTGGATGATGTGGCATGGCCGAGCTCAAGAGGGAAGTGGAGAGCAGAGCCAGGCCAGAGCTGAGAACAGATCTGAGCCAGATCTGTACGATATGGCCCACAATTGCACCCGATTCTCTGGACATAACGGATGCTGACGTGGCATTGTACAGTCAGAGCTCGCATGGTTGGTTTGTGCTGGAGATGCTTTCTGGTGTTGGTTATTGAAACCAAATGATCTTTATGCTTTTGAGCTTGAGATATTGATATGATGATTCAATGTGCATTTTGGCACTCTGTAAATAGAACTAGTGTTTTTTAAGTTGCTTTTGAGTTTTTGCGACGGGTGTATGTTAAACGAAGGTAGGGGTGCCATTAGTATCAGATTGCAACTGAGTGGATGACTTACAAGAAGTCATCCACTCAGAAGTGGATGACTTCTTGTAAGTGGATGACTTACAAGAAGTCTGTGTGCACTCCGGCTGTTGTAACTTCTACAGTTGTCAATAAATAAAGAATATGGCAAGGGGGGCCCTGTTGAGGGGCCAAAACTCTCTGAAAGGGAACCCCGCCTCTTCAATGTTGACTCATCTTCAAGTGTTGGAGTGTGACCTATTAAATAAATTCTGTTTTTAACGGTTTAAAAGTCTCTACAAGTTGTTCTTCCTGTTGGCACATTGTGCCCTCCAATGACATTGGTATTAGAGATCAGCAGTTCTCTTTTCCAATGAGCAAATTGGTCCTACTTATCATATAGACTTGCAACATGGAAGCAGAACTGAAGATAAAGGAGAAAGGATACGACTGCAGTAGTGGATAAAGAAGAAGAAGCTTCATATGCGATCAAAGAGAGGAATAAGCTAAGAAATTGAGATGTTTTTTTGCACGACTTTATGTCTTATAGATATATGATAGTAGATGAACAAAGAAGCAAGGAGGCAGTAGGTTTCACCGCTATTTGACAAGTTTGACCAGTTTGATCAAGGGTTGACTTACAATTGACTGATGTGAAAGTCCCTAGAGCAACGTGTGGAGACCTCGAGAATCATCTCCAAATCAAATCCATGGCTAAATAGCTCGTTTTTGCTCCAAAAAGCCTAGTAGGCAAGCTTTTTGTGTTTCAAAGAATTCTATTTTTTTTTTTCAATAGTTGAGAGTTTGCAAACGCTCTAGAAGTCAAACTTGATGCTCTACGTGAGCATTAATTTTGACTACCTTGACAAATTAGGGCTACGGTAGCAAGTTTTCAGCATGTGTTTAATTGATGTTTCTTGATACTCCTGCATTGATAACATGGAACTGGATTTTCTTGGATGAGGCTTTACAAGCATTTGGAAGCATGCGGAGATGGACATCCACTTCTATGTATATGAGAAGAACTATTTGTTTGATAATCGGTTGACTTATTGTTTGAGGCCTTGTTTGGAATCATTGTTTGAACTTGTTTGATCCTGATAGACATGTTTGAATCTGTGTGAACATGTTTTATTTTCACTCAATCTTTAACCATGAGTCATGACTAATGCACCAAAAGGAACGTATGAGTCTCACAATCTCAATAAAACAAAAGAAATGATCATGCATCAATGCTTGCCATAGTCTCATTTGAACGATGACCTTTCTTTCAACCAAAGAAAACAATATAATCGCATGGAGTTGTAATTTGAAAGAGGGACTTGAACGTGTATGGTACGTATTGTACGCACGATTTATGTCACAAAGTGATGACGTGGCTTATTCCATTGAAGAGGCACTTGCTTTAAGAGCCCAAGAGTGGGAGAAGTTTGAAGATGTACACGTTTCACAAGAGATTCACTTATGACATCAAGAGAACTTCCATAATCAAATTACACAATGAGCCTGTGACCATTAACACGTCCATAACATTTTATGAGTTCATCCTCTTCGAAAGTCCCTCCTGCTTAGCTTCTTGCTCTACAATACTCATAGCATTCACTTGAGGGGTAGAGTCAGAAATTGACATAGTAGAGGTTTCCTTTTTAGATTCTTTCTTAGGACAATCCTTTTTCATGTGACCTACTACGCGACAATGGAAGCAACTACGTTCCTCTGCATACAATGCTTGTTCTTCTCTACGTGATTAACCACCTACGACTCCTTGAACATTTTTTTCATCAGGTGTGAGTTGAGGTTTATGATATTTTCCTTTACCGTTATTCTTAGATTTGTCGCTCTTTGCTTGAGATGTAGATGGAGAATTAGATTGAGAGGAAGAATTTTGAGAGTTCTTTTCATTGTTATTATTCCCATTAGAATTTTTATCCTTGTCCTTAGAGGAGTCCTGAGAGGAAGAGTTACCATTACCGTAGGCCGTCTTGAGCTTACCCTTGTTGTGCTTCATTTCTTGGACTTCAACCAAACTTTAAATCACTAATCCAAAGAGAAGGCCTCCAACTTTTCCTCATCCGATTTCCTCAATTGTCCACCTAACTAAGACACACGATTAGCATACGACATTATAGGTTTACCTTGTTAAGACAAAGCTCGAAAATTTTCCAATCCTTTCAGGTATTGTGGAGGCAAGAAGCGAGTCTTTAGATCTTCCTCGAACTCCTCGCAACTAATCTCGAGAGGGTGAACGAGGAGAGATTTGGGATAGGCCGCCTTGTGGCCTTCCTCTTTCTTCTCCATCTACTTATCCTTCTAGGTAATGGCATCACTTGTGAGATGCATTGAAGGCCAGAGAACTTGTTATTACTAGACTTTTTAACATCCGCAAAATAAGATGTAAATTGATGCAACCAAGAATAAATGACAATAGCATCCGTCTTACCGTCATACTTATTGAACGTTATCTTCTCTAGAATTGGTTCGTTGGTCGTCCGTGTAGCATTGTTCGCCTCCGCAATGGTCTTGGCTAGCTTTTCATAATTTGTCTCCAAAGAAGAGGTATTGGAGCGGACCACCAAAGTTGTGATGAGATCACGCATGGTTTTCCTTTCTTGCCTATGCCTCGACCTCCGCCTCGCGCTCGTGTCTACGAGTCTTGACATCTCCCTTGCGCTCTTGTCTACGAGCCTTGGCTTCGGCCGTCAATTGACGTTCCTCTCGCTCCGCCGCTTCCACACGCTGTCGTTGACGTGCCTCCTTTGCGTCCACATGCTCTTGTCAGCACGCTTCGTCTTGTGGGATCATCATTTTCATCATCATCCGCATCATGGAATCCATGCGATTGGTTGGCAAGGATGGAGGGGTAGGGGGAGGACCCATGGGAGGATACGTAGGTGGAACTTGCTTGCCTTCTGAATTGGTGAAGGTCTCCATACCGCTACGAGTCTTGACCATGCAAGGATTTCTGCTCTGGGTTCAAGGAAGGTCGCAAACTAATCTGCGGGAGACTATCCACCCCTCTTCGGTGCACCCCACATACAACACCCGTATACAATTGGTTGCTAGTTTTCGAGCTCAAAGTGCACGGTCCCTCGCGCAATGGCAGGCCTGCTGTTCCAAGAGTGGGAGGAGTATCATCGAAGGGTTGCAAACACAACCAAAAACGCAAGAGAGAAAAAAAAAACATTTTGGGGATTAATAAATTAATGCAAAATCTTCAAAGCTTTGATACCAATGTCAGGTGCAGCGGAATTGAAATGGTGAAGATCTAGGTTTTACACTTCGACAAATCTTAACTTCTTTCCTTGCATTATTGATTATTTTAGCATGAATGTTGGTTCCTTTTACTTTCCTTGAAGAGAGGAAATGAGAGAGAGAGGTAGAGATGTGCAGAGGGAGGGAAGAGGAGAAAGACACCCTCTGGGCTCCAACCAACCTCTTAAGGGCCCCCCACACCGTAGCTGATGTGGTATTTGCTTTTGATTACGTAAATAGAATGTATACACATGCAATACCTCAAGTACAGACTCTATTGACTCGAATGGGGAATGTCGCCTCAATAACTCGTCAAGATGAAGCACCTCTGATTTGATGCACCTTTGAATTCTTCTCGATGTGCAATTGCGGATGGCCACTGTGGGGTAGATCTGGGGCTCCCGGTGTGAGAGGAATGAAGAGCTGAAAACGCAGATGATGTTGAGGCCGACGATGGACAATGATGGGAGCACTCAATGCGGCGAGGGAATGGCCGAGGTGAGGCTCAATGGGTTGCCGAAGTTATCGGACCGCAACGGGAAGCCTAGCGAGTGTAGATTTGAGCCGGCTCCGGCGAGGGAAGTGTTGGAATTTGAAAACGCTAGGGCGGACTGAAATCCACAAACGCTTGGGCTGATCTGGTTTGTCACAAACTGCTGACGTGTGAAAGCCCTTGTCACGTGACACATCCCAACCCTATGTGTCCGTGGACAAGCTACACCACAGCAGGGTTCAGTCAGTCCAGTCAAGTCTAGATTAGCAGTGATCTGGCACTTTTGAGAGTCTATTCGTAGACCGTGCATGCCCAGTCACTTAGCATAGATGCACATCCTCCGGTTGCACACAACATGATCATCGGAATTCCCATTAGAATCCATTAGCATCAGTTAGAGGAATTTTCCAGTGCATTTAGCCTATTTTTCCTATTTTTGGTTATTTTCTTATTATTTTTAAGTGACTTTCCAACAAAAGTAGATAGGGCAATTTTGCTAAGTTAATATATAAGCAAACCCAAGTTATCACTTTCTGGCAGAAGAGGCAGCAGGAGCTTCCCGCTCAATAGGCAACTTCTCAATAGTATCCCCCCTCAACAGTAGACCATCGCCATCCTCTCCCATCCCTTGGCGTTTTCTCCCATAGCTTCCCAGATCAAGCATCTCCTACAAGTCCTCTTGCCTTGTGTTTTTCACCATGAGCAGTAGACCCAGCCCATAGCGATTTAGACTCAGCAAAAACACTAACGCCAGCAGCGTTTTTCAGCCTTGGAAAGCCTGCACTTCTCAGCGTTTTTGCAGCCAACTACTAATGCTAGGATTGCTGCCATGCCAGCGTTTTTGATCATCAAATTCGGTGTGCTCAGAATTTCATTCTGAGGTCATCTCGGTCACTGTTCGGCTTCGACAAAGTTCTGCGCAGGCCATTTTCGACTACGTGGTCTCAACGGGTGTAGATCCGACTCTGCAAATTTGGGATTTTTTTTCGGCCTACGACTGCAGGTGCTGAGGATATCGACACTCCTAGAGTGTTGATTTGTGGCTGTCTACACATCGAAGGACGGCTCACACTTCTTGGAGGCGTCACATACGACAAGCGCGCATCTACACACAGACTGTAGGCGACATCCACTAGTTCATCAGGTAGCTTGTGTTTGCTGCTTGATATTCCAGATTTCATCCTGACATTGCAGATACTTCCACATGGGATGTATTGTCAGAGATGATGTATGTCTGTTGAGGGTTTGCTGGCTGTGAGTCACGCAGCAAACAACCGCCGCAGCGGTTACAGCATACAGTGGGAAATTTGTGGATGTATGACTTTGTGGGAAGTCTATGTAGTGTCAGATTTACTGTAGCCTTTGTTGAGGATCGAGTGAGGTTTTATTGAGCTGGGGGATTCTCGAATGTTGAGATCCTTTCGGTGATACAGGTCTTGGAGCGATCCCTCGAGTACCCTTAGATAGGCAGCTAGGATGTATTGACTGTGAGTTAGACAGTTGGGATTGCATCTTTGCTTTACTGCCGTTGAGGCATTGTCGCAGTCTATGCTTACAGGTGCAGGACAGGTTTACCCGCAACTTACAGTGTCAAAGAGATTGTTTTTTGAGCTGTTTTTTGGTCTGTTTTTAGTACACCAGAGCTATTTTACAAAGGAGACACTGCCAAAATTTCTGCAGAATCTGAAGCTTTCTTGGTTCATTTGACAGGTTGATATTGGTTCAGAGGTCAATTTACAAGGGAAACTTTGCCGAATTTTTCCCAGGAAAGTAAACTACTGTGAAGCGTAGCTATGGCTGGATCACAGGACACTGCTCTTTACAATATCAAGAAGCTGGATGGAACCAATTTTCCATTGTGGAAGAAGCAGATTTGGCACGTGTTGGTACAAAAGAAGCAGATAAAACCTATAAAGCTCAAGGGGATAAAACCAGAAGATATGGACGAAGATGAATGGAGCGAAATGGATGAATTGGCACTTTCTACCATTATGCTGACTTTGGCAGAAAGCGTTTACTTCAATGTAGCAGACGAGATGTCGGCTTATCAAGCATGGTTAAAGCTGAGTGATCTTTATGAGAAGCAGAGTGCAGCTTCACAGGTATACTGGCTTAAGAAGCTTGTTGACTTGAAGATGAAAGAAGGGACACCTATGTCCAATCATCTGAATGAATTCAACACAATCTATAGTCAGTTGTCAACTCAAGGCGTCAAGTTTGATGAATCTGTTAGAGCTATGTTCCTGTTGATTACATTGCCGGAAAGTTGGGACACTTTTCGCACAGCTTTGAGTAATTCTGCACCTCTAGATGGTTTAAACATAGCAGGTGTAGAAGGAACTCTGCTTACTGAAGAAACCAATAGAAAGACAATGGACAAAGGCAAAGGAACAGCCTTAGTTGTCAGGGGAAGGACCAAAGAAAAGTACAAAGGTGGAAAGAGGAATCAGTCTCGTAGCAAGTCCCGCAGTGCTAAAGGCAAGAGTGACATAGAATGCTACCATTGTGGCAAGAAGGGTCACATGAAAAGAGACTGCAGAGAATGGAAAGCAGAAAAAGGCAAAGAGAAAGCTGAAGACCATGGTGAGAAGAACAAGTCCTCAGTGAAGATTCAAGAAATAAATGTGACAAACACTGTTGCAGAGGATGACAGTCTAGTGTCAGGAGACATCTACTTCTTGAAGAATACAATGGACTCAGCTCTTCTTACAGCATCTGATGGAAATGCACTGAGTGACTGGATTATAGACTCAGGGGCATCACTTCATGTGTCTCCAAACAAGGAGTGGTTTACCTCTTATGTGACCACTAAAGATCATGTTCGGCTAGGCAATGGGCAGACATGTGAGATCTTAGGTGTTGGAGATGTTCAATTGAAGTTTCAGAATGGCTCTTCTTTCACGCTGAAGAATGTGAGACATGTTCCCGCAATTACAAAGAGCTTGATCAGCACAGGTTTACTTGATGATGCTGGCTACGTCACCACTTTTGGATAGAACATGTGGAAGATATCCAAGAGTTCTATGATAGTAGCACATGGAGTAAAGTCTGGAGGACTTTACATGATTTATGTATCAAATGTCTCTAAAAATGTAATCAATGTAACCGAGCAGCCGAACGTTTCTTTGTGGCATAGCCGGTTAGGACATATGTCCAAGAAGAGAATGGAAATCTTGTCTCGTTCTGGTTATTTGCCTGGCTTTTCATTTAATGATTTTGAATTCTGTGAACATTGTCTGTATGGTAAGCAAACACAGCAGCCACATAAGCATAGAAGCAGTAGAAGAGATACACAGTTGGCACTTGTTCATAGTGATTTGTGTGGACCTATGCCTAACCTATCTCTAGGGGGAGCTTCTTACTTTATGACATTTATAGATGATTACTCGAGGAAAGTATGGGTTTACTTTCTCAAGCACAAGGATGAAGCGTTTAGTGTTTTCAAAACGTTTGTGACACTTGTGGAGAATCAGAGTGGCAAGAAGCTTAAATGCTTACGTACTGACAATGGTGGAGAGTATGTTTCAAAGGCCTTTCACGACTTTTGTGAGTCAAAAGGTATAAAACGTGAACTTACTGTTCCTTACAATCCTCCTCAAAATGGTGTTGCTGAGAGGATGAATAGGACCGTACAAGAGAAGGTCAGAAGTATGTTGTCTAATGCACAGCTGCCAAATGGGTTTTGGGCTGAAGCTGTATCAACAGTTGTTCATCTTGTAAATAGATCTCCTAGCAAGGTTTTGCAGAAGGATTCAGTGCCAGAGATGGTATGGTCAGGCAAAATGCCCTCATACAAGCTTCTCAGAGTCTTTGGCTGTGAGGCATATACTCACGTTCCAAAGGAATTTAGGAACAAACTTGAGCCAAAGAGTGGAAAGTGCATCTTTCTAGGCTATGGTAATTCTGGTGAGATGGGGTACAGACTTTGGGATCCCGAATCCAGAAAGGTTGTCTGCAGCAATGATGTTCACTTTAATGAATCCAAATATCATTCTAAACCAGAGAGGGTTGAGGAGATTATAAGAGTTGTCTTCCAAGAAGATGGACCTGCACGTGCAAGACAAAATGTCAGGGCTCAAGAGGAGCAAGGACAGGATAGAGTGGAACCACAGGTTGTGGCTGAGCCTGAGCCACCTATTGTGCGTAGATCTGGACGTGTCACGCGACCTCCTGATAGGTTTGTTCCATCTATGAACTATGTCATGTTGACTGATTGCAATGAGCCTTCATGTTACAAGGAAGCAGTGCAAATGAAGGACTCCGGGAATTGGCAATTGGCCATGCAGTCAGAGATGACAGCTCTGCATAAAAACAAGACATGGAAGCTAGTTAAATTACCACAGGGCAAAAAGGCTCTACCTTGTAAATGGGTTTACAGGTATAAGATCACCGCTCATGATAGTCAGCCAAAGTACAAAGCAAGGCTTGTTGCCAAGGGCTTTAAGCAAGAACAAGGCATTGACTTTGATGAAGTCTTCTCTCCGGTGGTCAAGATGACTACATTGAGATGCTTTCTTGCATTGGTTGCCATATTAGATTTGGTGTTGCACCAAATGGATGTCAAGACAACGTTCTTGCATGGTGATTTAGATGTGGAAATTTACATGCAGCAGCCAGAGAAGGGTTTGTTGAGAAAGGCAAGGAAGATTGGGTATGCCAGTTGCTAAAGAGTCTTTATGGCTTAAAACAATCACCGAGGGCATGGTACCATAAATTCCACAAGTTTATGCTTTCTTAAGGCTACAAACGTAGTGAGTTCGATCACTGTCTATATACAAAGAAGGCTAAGGATGGTAGTTGGCTGATCCTTATTTTGTATGTGGATGACATGTTGATTGCTGGCAAGCACTTGGAAGAAATTTCAGCTTTGAAGTCAAAGATGGCAAAATCGTTTGACATGAAAGACATGGGTGAGGCAAGTCATATACTTGGTATGCGCATTGAGAGAGACAGATCAAAGAAGTTGATTTGGTTATCTCAAACAGAGTATATTGACAAGGTTTTGCAACGTTTCAATATGGAGAAGGGAAAGGCACTGAGTGTTCCATTGCCACCATATGTGAAACTTAGCAAACAAGATTGTCCTGTGTCTGAGGAAGAACATGCTGAAATGGATAAGATTCCGTATGCGTCTGCAGTGGGTAGTTTGATGTATGCAATGATTGCTACTTGCCCAGACATTGCATTTGCAGTGGGAGTAGTAAGTCGATACATGTCAAACCCAGGCAAGAAACATTGGGAGGCAGTGAAAGGAATATTGAGATACCTGAAAGCTACAAAGAGTATGCGTATATGCTATGGGAGTCAGGAGCTAAGTGTAAAGGGTTTTACAGACTCAGATTATGCAGGTGACTTAGACAGCCGAAGGTCTACGTCAGGGTATGTCTTTACATTGGCTGGTGGAGCAGTATCATGGCGTTCTAGATTACAAGATTGTGTTACTCAGTCTACTACAGAGGCTGAATATGTTGCAGCATCAGAGGCATGCAAAGAATCAATTTGGCTTAATCGACTAGTAACAGATTTGGGAATCAAAGAAGAGATGCTTGTGTTATATTGTGATAGTCAAAGTGCTATACAATTGGCTCGCAATCCAGTTTATCACTCAAAGACAAAGCATGTGGATGTGAAGTATCATTTCATCAGGGAAATGCTCGAGGATAAGCAACTTCAGCTTGTCAAAGTTCACACCACAGAAAATCCTGCTGATCTACTTACAAAAGGACTTCCCTCAGAGAGCTTTGCGCATTTTCGCAAGCAGTTAGGTGTAGGGTAGTACATCACTTCTCTACATCTCTTGTATATTAGCTTGTATAGTAGCTTCTTTCACACTTAAAGTACCACATTGGACTTTAAGTGGGAGGTTGTTGGGGTATAAAGCCCAATGTGGTCGCCCAGGTAAGTGGGCGGGCCGCCAGGTATGTACACATATTCTTTTGTAAAAACCTAATAAGAACTCACTATGCTCTACACATTACAGTAGAGCGAGTTCACCATATCGTCGTGCTCTTCTTCTCGCACTCTCTCTCGCGTCGCACTTCCGCTCGCACTCCTTCAGATTAGCCCCAGTCGGTTGCAGAAGTCCCCCCAACTTTAGCCCAAGAAAACGCAGCCAAAACAGTCATTTTCAGCCACCAAACAGTCCCCGGATTCAGCGATTAGAAGATCACAGATTTCAGCAATCAAGTCGTCGTCGTCATCACCGTTGTCGTCATCGGCATAGTCGTAGTTGCATCAGTCCATTGCATACGCATTGTACACATTTGTGCAATCAAAGTAGACCACTCTTGCCGACGAGAGTGGGGCCTTCGGAGGAGGGTTTTACAACCTCTCGGGTGTCGTATCTCTTCTCTCTCCTTCTCTCAGTCTCATTCACTTGCACGCACAATATCCACTCACTTTGTTTGTGATCATAGCTCTCTCCATAAGACGGAAAGCTCTCTCTTTCCCTAAGAACTAAAAGGAACCTTGAGCAATAAAGATCACTAATCTTGAGAAAATACAACATTCATTCCGCTGCACCTAATAGCCCTAAAGAATAAAACCAACTTGCAGATGGCGGCAGAGGGGCCTAAACCCTAAGAAGAACAAGTAACAGAAGAAGAAGTCCTACCAACCTATGGGAACCCTGTCCAATGGGCCCCAAGTGACATGAACAATTAAAATAAAGCAGGACCCACAAAGAGCCAAAAACTGATGACATGGCAGATTTCTGAAAATTCCGTTGATTGTTGACGTGGCA
Organism: Adiantum capillus-veneris; assembly: GCF_014529385.1. Lineage (NCBI taxonomy): Eukaryota > Viridiplantae > Streptophyta > Polypodiopsida > Polypodiales > Pteridaceae > Adiantum > Adiantum capillus-veneris. The sequence continues at coordinate 37,704,206 of NC_140931.1, forward strand.
GAACTGTACGGATTTCCGCTTTTTACGTTGGTAGTATTGATGTGGCAGGACTGTATGGATTTCCGTGATTTATGCTGGCAGCTTTTTGGCATTGCTTTTGGACCATAAGCTTTTGAGTTTTGAAGGCTTGTCACTGTAACTGCTTTTTAGGCCAAGGGCCTTTAAATATAAGGCTAGGGCTCATCCTTTAGCATGCTTCCTCGAGAAGGTGCAGAGTTTGGAGTACCGGCTTGTACTGTGTTGATGCAATATAAAGAAATACCGAAAGGGGCGCCTAGGCTTGGGGGCCAATACTCTCTGGGGTGGAATTCCGCCACTCCGTGTTGGAAAGATACCATGATGGTGGTCTTTGGCTCTTACGAGCTTGGAGGTTTTGTCTCGAGCAACTTTCAAAAGCCAAAGGACCTTATGGCAACAAAGTTATAGGAGCGTGTCAATGCTCGAATCCGGTCTTTCATTATCCTCAATAGTACACCATCAGTTATTCGCCACATACGATTGATGAAAGATGCAAAGTTGATTTGGGATTGACTTTTTTCACTCTATGATCGAGTTTCTCTAATGAAGCGGATAGCCCTTGAGGTGCAGTTGAGGACCTTGGATGCAAAACACTCTTCCATGCGGGATCACATCAACAAGATGTAGGAGCTTTAACAAGAGATAGTTCATATAAAGCTTATCAATTCAGAGGACATGACCATCTAGCTCCTGGCCCAATTACCTCCTTGGAACACCAACTTCTATTCTTCCTTGATTACGAGTGGCCAACTGAATAGTATCTCTTGGGACGAGATTGTTCCAATGGTATTGGACCAGGAGGAGCGATTCAATACGGGGAAGAGGTCAGGTTCCAAAGCCTTAACCGGTTCTTCCAACAACAAGAAGCAGAAGGATAAGAAGAAAAGCAACAACACCAAAGACAAGAAGAGCGATGCCGAACGGGAAGCCTTGAAGGTGGAACGACATTGCAAAGTTGTGAGAAAGGACATTATTGGAGGAAGCGTCGAAAGTGAGTTGGAGATGCTTCGACTCCTTCGGCGGAAGTGGTACAGTAACCAACCTTTGTTCATTTGGAGATTCTCCCCTCAAAGGACTCTCCAAGGACATCGGAGGTTGAGTCGTCTCTTGCGAGTCGAGATGATCGTGATTGGATTCAAGATAGCGGTTCCTCTCAGCACATGACACTTTCCAAGGATCTTTTGTCCAACATGCGTCGACATTGTGGTGTCATCTTCATTGGCGAAAAATCTAAAATTCCTATTCACAGCAAGGGATCCATGGAGCTCATTCCCGACAGTAGGGGGGGTATGCATACCTCCAAGGTACTTTATGCTCCAAAGCTAGGATTTCATCTTATGTCTTTGCACGAGGTGTGCAAGCTTGGCATGGAGGTGATCTTTACAGAGGATGCGGTATCTATTCGGGATCTGCAATCCGGCAAAGAGGCAAGAGGGAACTCGGCGGAGAATGGATAGATGATTTTTGCCCGAAGATCATTTACTATGTCAAAGCACACAAGCTAAACATTTTAATAGAAAGATTGAGAATGGACCACTACAGGCTTCATGCTCTTTCTTCAGCGACTCGGATACCCATAGGTGATCTTTGGCATTACAAATTTGGACATTTGAACAATGATGCTCTTTGGCTTGCTTTTCGTGGGTAGATGCTTACGGTCTTACCAGATGTTGGGAGTAAGCATGGAAAATTCATTACTTGCATTCGTGAAAAGCAACATCGAGCCATTACTATTTGGAGTTGATTCACACTGACCTTTGTGGACCTATGCAGACCGCTTCCCTCGGCAAGGCTCTCTATTTCATGTTATTGACACAAGTACGGGGCATTTGGCCTCTTCAAGAATTGGTGTTTACTTGTAGAGAAGGAAAGCAATCAAGTGTTGAAGACTATTTGATCGGACAAAGGTAGGGAGTTTACCTCCAATGCTTTTATTCAGTTTTGTAAGGAGTTTGAGATGATAAATCTTGGCTTGCTCAGAGGGGGGCATCTTTCTCTCCCAGGAGCGCTATATCCAAGAATTGTTGGAAGCATTTGGTATGACCGAGTGTAAACTATCTCAATCCCCATGGATCCCAATTAGAAGTTGTCACAGTCTGTTGTACCCTTGTAGCAGAAGCTACACAGTATCGGAAACTGGTCGGTTCTCTCGTTTGGATACTCAACACTTGATTTGATGTCAGTTTCCTCGTGGGACTTTTCAGTTGTTTCATGTAGAAATCTGCCAAGTCTCATTTGGAGCAGGCTCTTTGGACTCTGCGGTATTTAAAGGCGACCAAGTCATTTGGCATACGCTATGCGGCTAGAGGTAGAGCCTCCTAGATCATTCTACGAGGATGGAGTGATTCGGATTGGGGTGAAGATCCATATGGACGATGGTAAACTACAAGTTACACCTTTTCTTTTGGCTCAAGAGCAGTTTCATGGAGCAGCAAGAAACACCCAACAGTTGCCTCATCTTCCATAGAGGCAGAGTACTGAGGTGTGGATTTGGAGGTTACGAGATTTCCCTAGTTGACGACCATCATGTACTTTGACAACTAGAGTTGTATAGACATTGCGAGGAACTCGGTGTTTCATGCTTGGATCAAGCATATAGAGATACAATACTATTATGTTCGTGAGAAGACTGAGGATGGCGCTATCCGACTAGAGTACATCCCGACTTCGGATAACCTTGCTGACATCTTCACCAAACCACTTCCACAGGCGACATTATCCTCTCATGCTAGCTCCCTTGGACTCGTTTCCAGTCACAAACTGCTGATGTGTCAAGTCACTGAAGAACGGAGCCAACCTTTAGATCTTGGCTGAGGGGCCTAAACCCTAAGTGAAGAAGCAGAAGCAGCAAAATGGTTTTACCAACTTGCAAAGTCTTGCCGAGTGGCCTATTTTTAAAGAAGAGTTCCCACCAACTTATGGGACCGTGTCCTATGGGGCCTAAGTGACCAAAAGGCATTAAAAATTAAAGCGGGGCCAACACAAACACACACACACACACACACACACACACACACACACACACACAAAGCGTAGAAGATGATGACGTGGCAACTGTACGAATGGTCCGCAAAACGTGCTTACATGCTCACATGGCACCTATATGGATTTTCACGTTTTACGTTGATGACGTGGTAGCTGTACGGATTTGCGTAAATAACGTTGGGTTGCTTTTGGAACCAGTTGCTTTTGAGTTTGACTGCTTTTCATGTAACTGCTTCTCATAGGCCAAGGGCCTTTAAATATGTGCAGAGAGTTCAAGCAATATAAAGAAATACCGAAAGGGACGCCAAGGTTTGGGGCCAGTGCTCTCATGGGGTGGAATTTCGCTACTCCTCGTCTCGTGTCGTCTCTCTCTTTCAATTCAGTTGTTATTTGAAGTGCTTAAAGTTTTTCAGTTTGTTCTTTTCCGTTGGTATGTGGTGCCGTCCTGCTACAGTGGTATCAGAGCTTCAGGCGTGTGCTTTTCTAAAAGCATACCGGTCCTACCAAAGAGCAGATAGAGCAAGGTGGCGCTTCCAAAGTTTACTTGAAATTTTATTAAAGAATCTTTGTGTCCTGACCTTGGACTTATTAGCCACTCCCACCCTTACTCCATCGCGCATCGGGCGCGCTCCCGTCTTCATCGCTTTGTCTTATAGGACATAAGCCATAAAGATCACTCGCAAAGAAGGATGAAGGAATATTTTTTTCAAGCTATTGTTTTTTTCTCAGAGGTAGTGCCATGCAGTGGTGGATGTTTACAGCTACCAAGCCGCACACTCCAAGGACTTGGCAAGCTTTCAAGAAAATTTTCGCCCGAAGCTACACGCCATCAAACATCTTGCTTCGGATTGCAGCTTCTGGTAGAGTGGGGTATCCTGAAAGGCTTGCCACAAAAACCCTAGAAGATTAAAACTTGAAATTTCTTGACATCTCTCAACAAGTGTCTCTTCTCAAGCTGATAACCTTGGAGGTCCAATGTGATTGGTATATCTTGGGGCTACCATCACCGCCACAAGAACATTGTCTGTCGAGGCCTGTTTCGACTATTCGAGAGCTTATGGACCGTGCTGTGGTCGATACAACCTTATGGAAGAAATCTAACCCTAATCTTGGTGCAGGTTTCAGGATAGAAATCCAATCGTCTTTTTGAGCTCGATCGATGTCGAGATTGCTTTTTAAGTTTGAGTCTTGTTTGAGAACTTGTTTGGTGATTCTATTTGGAATTTGTTTGAAATGGATAGTATGTGTTTTGAAATTGTCTTGGTGCCGATTTGAATTATTTGACTCTGGTTTTAATACTGGTTTCAATGATTGGTGATTTTACTCCCGGGTGGACTACTGAGAAATGATGTTTGAGAATGCTTGTTCATACTCATGGCACGAACCCTTGTGGTTATTTGTGGGGGGAGTATTGAATGTTTAAAAAGTGCTGTTTTTACTCATGGCCCGGACCCTTGTGGTTATTTACGAGGGGAGTATTAAGAAGTGTGAGCAGTGGTTACTTTCAACACCTCCAAACGACGCATGTTGCGGTCTGGGGGGCGTTTGGTGGTAAAAGGCCTCTATATCTCCCGGTCTGGACCTTTTTAGGTTATGCGAGAGGAGTGATGAGGGAGTCGTTGAACAACTCATGGCCCATACCTGGATGGTTATTTGCAGGGGGAGTGCTCATCGGCGACTTCATGTTTCTATGTCTCGTAACATGCATATGTGAGCATTTGTGTTGCATTTTGATGTGCCAACCACTGAATATTCCTTATTAGATGAGATACTTCTAGGGAACCAACGATCGAGGATATCAAGAGTTTCGATATGGAATGAGACTCCTTATTAGATGATACTTATGGGAAACCAATGGCCGAAGATATCAAGAGCTCCAATTTGGAATGAGACTCCTTATTGGATGAGATTTTTTTGGGGAGTCAACGACCCAGGACATCAAGAGTTCCGATTTTGAATGAGAAAATTGATCGTCCCTCGGAATGTCCTTCGGAAATTTTTGAGCTAATTGAAGTTGTTTTGCAGATATGCTGTAATCGTGGACGATTACTCTCTTTCAAGAAGGGGGGATACCACAAACTGCTGATGTATCAAGTGACTAAAGAACGGAGCCAACACTGAAGAACGGAACCAACCTTCAGATTTCGGCCGAGGGGCCTAAACCCTAAGTGAAGAAGCAGAAGCAGCCGAAGAAGTTTTACCAACTTGCAAAGTCTTGGTGAGTGGTCTATTTTTAAAGAAGAGTTCCCACCAACTTATGGGACCCCGTCCGATGGGGCCTAAGTGACCAAAAGGCATTAAAAAGTAAAGCGGGGCCAAAACACACACATAAAGCGTAGAAGATGATGACGTGGCAACTGTACGGACTGTCTGCAAAGCCCGCTGTGTCACAAAGTGATGATGTGGCATGACCATCTGACAGAGAAATGGCCAAGTAGACAAGAGAAACTGAACGGACTAACTTGAAGAACTTATGAAGCACCGGCAGTGGGGCCCGAAACCCTAAAAGACAGAAGCTTGAACCCTGAAAGGGATTTCCGTAAAATACGCCGACATGTTGATGTGGCAGATCATATGAATGGTGACGTGGCAGGGCCGTACGGAATTTTCGCGATTTGCATTGTAGGTGCCACGTGGCAGGTTGTACGGACTTCCGCAAATTATGCTGGCGGCTTTTGGGAATCTCCAGTGCTAGCTTTTGGGCAAAACTGCTTTCAAACTGATTGCTTTTGGGCAAAACTGCTTTCAAACTGATTGCTTTTGGGCATCCCATGTACTATTTATAACAGCCCTTGGGGCCTCACTTTGCAAGGGCATCTGGACGTAGAGTCTGAGAGCGGAGGTCCGTCGGGAGTTGTACTTTGCAATGATTAATGATAAAGAAATATCGAAAGGGGCGTCAAACTTTGGGACCAATACCTCTGGGCACGGTACCACACTAGGCCGTGTCCACTCTCTCTCTCTCTCTCTCTATTAAAGTTCAGTGATTTTGAAGTTTTTGTTCGTGTGTTGCTATTGATTTCTCGCCTGGAGTGTTTAAGCCTGTTACAGTGGTATCAGAGCTCCAAAAGATTCTTCTTCTATGGAGAATCCGATCTTTTTTTGTAGTGCACACAGGTTTTTGTGAGAGAATCTTCGTCTCTCGGTTGACCCCGGACTTATTAGCCACTCTGACCCTTCATCGCGTGAAGGGTGTTGAGTGTTACTTTTACTGGCCGAGGCTCAAAAAGGATGTGGACGAGTTTGCTCGCAGTTGCTTAGTATGCAAAAAGGTCAAGTTTGACAGGCATAAGGAACCGGGGCTTCTATAACCTTTACCCATACCCTCCGCCCCTGGGAAAGGATTGCTATTGATTTCATTTTTTTATCTTCCCGAGACCTAAAGTGGGCATGATGAGATTTGTACAGTCATTGACAGATTTAGCAAGCAGACCCACTTTATTCCGGTAAGAAAGACAGTTAAGCCTGATCATTTGGCGAAACTATTTGTCTCGCAAATTTTTCGATTACATGGCATACTTGAGTCCATTGCTTTGGATAGAGATCCTTGGTTTACTAGTTTGTTATGGAGGGCAATCTGGGAGAACATTGACACGGTTGCAGTTCTTGTCCTCGTTCCACCCCAGACAGATGGGCAATTTGAGATAGCGATTTCAGTGGTTTTGGATTTGTTAAAGTCTTATATTTCGGATCAAAAGACTCACTAGGGAAAGTATTTGCCCTTGGTGGAGTTTGCCTACAACAACAAAGTTCATTCATCGACGGAGAAGGTGCCATACGTTATAGTTGAGGGTGCTAAGAAGGTCCCACCATTTCTGAGCATCGAAGACAAGATTTTGGAAGCAGAGAACAGGCAAGAAAAGCATATTTTTGAGAAAGTCTAGATGGCCTTCCAGAGGAGGAGTGCTCGTCCTTTTCTGACAGCCACCAAATGAGCAAGCAGGCCAAGGAGGTCAAGGACGAGAGTGAGGCCATCAGGTTTGAGACATTTTCAGGCTACCGCGACACCCATCGAGCCCTTGAGTTTGTACAACAGTTCGACGTCGCCTTCTCTAGAGGTCAGTTCATAGAACACTCCAAGGTGCGAAGGGCGGCATCTTACTGAAAGGGAACTGCATAGACATGGGGAACTTTTCTGTTGTTACGCATAGAAGCACTTGCCACGTGGTTAAAAATCAAGAAAAATTTTCATGTCAACTTAGATATCATATGAATATGAAAGAGATGTCATCATGGCTTGGCATCACTTGAGAATGACTAAGAAAGATACATTGGATGACTACTGACAAAGATATATTTTCCAGAGAAACCGGATTGAGCGGTTTTGTTGTGGTTTGCCAAAAGAGATTCGAGACTATTGTCTGAACCAGAAGTCTGACTATATTCAGAGACTCATGGGACATGATAAGCAACGATTTGGAGCGTATGCCAACTCATTGACTTATCCTGTAGACAACATAGTATCCACCTCAACAAGGCAAGAGTCTGCCAGTGAAAAGAATGAATTAGGGGAATCGGATAACAACTCATTACAAGATTTTGGAGAAAGTCAGATGGTAGCACATCCGAAGGTGCTAACGAACAAAAGGAACCAGATGCAAGTTTATCAGAGGATTCTGGAGAAAGGGGATCAGATGATAGTGCGTCTCAGGGTTCCAATGATTGAAACTGACGTGCCAATGGACAGGGAAGCTAGCGAAGCTAACCACAGGTCCCAGGGCACAAGGAAAGAAAGGAAAAGGGAATCAGCTGGTAGATCAGAGAATTCTCTAGACCCAGGATAAGATTGTTGAAGCGGATTAGTATACGAGAGATTTGAACACTGCTTTTACCAAGGTTCACGAGGCTCTTGAGAATTCTCAAGCACGGCATAAGAAGGCAACTGATAGACATCGACGCGACTCGCAGTTGAAGGAAGATGATTGGGTGCTCTTACGGCTTGAGAAGGCATGCCTAAGAAACGAAAGGGAAAGGAGTGGCTTTTTTCGAAGCTAAAAATGCAGTACTATGACCCTTTCTAGATTTTAGAGAAGATAAATGATGTACCCTTCAGATTGAAGTTGCCTGAATACTTGGAAGATTCACAATGCTTTTTATGCGAGTCTCTTGAAACCTTTCAAGGGTGAGGTGCCAGTCAACAAGGAGCCCGAGGAGCAACCTGAAATAGAAGAGAGCGAGGAGATTCTCGTTCCGGAACAGATACTGGCTCACAAGGAAAGAAAAGAGAAAGGTAAAGTGAATGGTGGTTCTTAGTTAAGAACTACCCGTCATTGAATGCGAGTGGATGGAGGAGGAGGACCTAGCAGATACTCCTCAGATATTGAAACTTTACCTTGAGGATTTTTGTCTAGCTTTGACTATTCCGAGAGGTCCCGGAGATCAATAGGGTTGAATCTGATGCAGACGGGACTGCACAAGAGGGGAGTCACTCCGCTCCTTTGTCATAGGTTACTCAGATGGAATAAAGTCATTGATTTTCCTTTGGATTTCAGGGATACTGATGGGTTGACAGTATTTTGCTGGATGACTTTATGAAAGAAGTACTTCGACATGGGAATTTCCGAAAATGAATCCGATTTATGTGTGCTCACTCATGTGATTGTGTTGAGTGCAAGTTTGAAAGACGTAATGACTGCAGCATTTTGGTCTTGAGATTCTATGGACATGATCGCAATAAGAATTAGTTAATCCGACATCAGTGAGGTCCGTTATAGATCTATATGCGGTTGCTAAACACGTTGCCAAGAGTCATGGTCCTAGAACTCGATAGATTCTATGTGATTTGATATGAATGTGATTTAATGTTCAATGATTGTCGTTGTTGTGCAAGTGCTGGATTTGTGTCATCTAGTGCGTCGGTACTTAGAGTCAGTGTCTATCGAACTAGTTTATGGCTTATGCTTGATTTTGTAGGCATAATCGAGGGTGATTATAATTCTTTCAAGAGGGGGGTATGTCACAAAGTAATGACATGGCATGACCATCTGGCAAAGAAATGGCCAAGTGTACAAGAGAAATTGAGCAGACTAACTTGAAGAACTTATGAAGCACTGACCGTGGGGCCCGAAACCCTAAATGACAGAAGCTTGAACCTTGAAAGGATTTTCGTAAAATTCGTTGACATGTTGACGTGGCAAATCGTACGAATGCTGATGTGGCAGGGTTGTACGGAATTTCCGTGAGTTGCACTGCAGGTGCCGCGTGGCAGGCTGTACCGATTTTCGCAAATTATGCTGGCTGCTTTTGGGAATCTCCAACGCTAGCTTTTGGGGACCATAGCTTTTGGGTGAAAGTGCTTTTGAATTGATTGTTTTTTGGGCTCTGCTCTTGGGCATCCCATGTACTGTCTATAAGGGCCCTTGGGGCCTCACTCTGTAGGGGCATCTGAACGTACAGTCTGAGAGCGGAGATCCCTCGAGAGTTGTATTTTGCAATGATTAATGATAAAGAAATACCGAAAGGAGCGCCGGACTTTGAGGCCATACCTTTAGGCACGGAACTACGTGTGGTCGTGTCGACTCTCTCTCTCTCTCTCTCTCTCTCTCTTAAAGTTCAGTGATTTTGAAGTTTTTGTTCGTGTGTTGCTATTGATTTCCCTCTTGGAGTGTCCAAACCTGTTACACGCTCACATACGGATGTGGCACATGTATGGATTTCCGCGTTTTATGTTGATAACGTGGCAGTTGTACGGATTTTCGTCAATAACATTGGGTTGCTTATGGGACCAATTGCTTTTGAGTTTGGCTGCTTTCATGTAACTCTCTTCATAGGCCAAGGGACTTTAAATATGTGCATAGGGCTCATTCTTTGGCACTCTTTTGGGTGAAGGTGCAAAGCGCAAGTACCGGCATTGTACTGGGTTCAAGTAATATAAAGAAATACCGAAAGGGATGCCAAGGTTCCACCGTGTGCACACCCTCGCGGTGTGACATCACCTACGGAGACTTTTGGTGCCCGTTTGTGGGAGGTACGTGCTAGGAGCTTGACGACGAGGAGATCCATCGCGATAGATCCGAGATCCATTGGCTGCCCGTTACGGAGAGGAGGTCTGCTCGCAGTTGCAGACAAGTTCATCACCTGATTCACCCTTTTCCGCTACACCTTTGATAGAGTACAACTCGGAGTGACAGTCAGGCTAGATGGTTCCAGTCTTGTGAACAATTTGGTGGTTTGATTGATTATGTTCCTATTTGATAACTACTCATAGGGAGTGTTTTTTACATTACTACTAGGTAAGGTTCTCGTATAGCCCAAAACTTTTAGAGTCTTAATCTAAAGTCAGAACTACGTAAAAATTTGTACCTTAGGATTTTATCCGCACAAAAGTATGAAACTATTGTATTGATTACGTACCATACACTTCATCCCTTTCCACCTTGCACAGTAGTCTTGTATGTCCAACTGGTTGAAAAACTCTCACAGATGGCCTTATTAAACATATGGACCAAGACCGCTGCTAATGCATCTTTTGCATATACAAATTTCCTGTTGGAAGGCCATCGTGTCAGCGCCTTTTTGTGTTGCTGCTAGAGTAATCATTTTAAACGTGAAGATGGCTTATAGATATAGCATTGCCAAGGTTGTAGTTGTAGCCCGTTCTTGAGTACAATATTTTCTAGTTGGATCCGAAGTTTACCTTCATCAACATTTTCTTTGCTGTTTAGGGCTTTTATGAAATTAAAAATCAACTCTCTTCACTTCCAACTCTGAATTTTACTTTTAATGAATGGTGTTATTTCAATGCATGCATTGTTTTTTTTTCGAGAAAGACATCCTTCTGTTAGTTAATGAGACTGCCCATAGGGCTACAACCACCTCTACTAGAGTGGGCTACAACAATCATAAGGGGAGACTCTCCTAATGAAAAAACAACATATATACAATGAGGCTAAATTAGGAGATGGGAGGAGGGAAAAGCCACACAGGTGGGCGGTAGTGCCATCTCAGCACACCCTGGACCATGGTGAAGAAAGGCCCAGGGCGCCAGAGTCGAAGAAAAGCCTCTCTACGCTCCCGCATGCGGTCGGAGCTGCCCTGGAGTCTCTCCAACTGTCCTTTGAGAGTGTGGATCAGCTCTAGCCAAAGATCTCGAATAGTCTTCGCTGGTTGTACATGGCGAGCCTCAAAGATGCGGAAGCAGCGGGCCCGCCAAATGAACCAGAGTGTCGGGCCGCAGATGAGCTCCCAACACTCCTCTCTCTCATTGCACCACTTCTATGGAGTAAGCTCTATACCCGGCTGGAGTATAGGTCGATCCCCTTGCATCACTATCATCCTGTTGAAGGAGGATAGCTCAAACTGAAGTGCCGGGCCCGTGAGAGTGGACCAAGCAACTGCCCCCCAAGTGTACTGCCGTGCCGTTGGAAAGAGCTGGCATCAGTCGAAGGACACGAAGCCAAACCTGCTGTGCCAAAGGACAATCCCAAAGACAATGGCGTTGAGTCTTCACAGGATGGTCACAAGCTGCGCATGCTGCCGAGAGACCACTATGTACTAGCCAGCTCCCAACTGCTGTAGCTCGATGTGCAACCAACCATTGGAACAAAGTGACTCGCCGCGGCTGTCTAGAGTCCCACAACCTCTCCCAAAAAGCTGACAAGAACTCAGGTGTGAGACCCTGCTCCTGCCAATGAGATGCTGCAGCAGGACGAGCCTCTCTCTGTGCTGCCAGTATATGTGATGTCCCAGTTGAACAGTGTATTGAAAGAAAGGGACACCTGGATGGTCGACTGAGGAGAAAGGGTCCCTCCAAAACCACTCTCCAGGATCCCACTGCACTCGTGCCGATGGACAACACTCCCAAGCCCACGACCTTCGTGGCCCGTCTCAAGAGTTGCAGGGTCGCGATCTATGACACAATTCCTCCCACAGATGCCCACAACTCGGATCCTCTAAAAACAGCACTTTGCCACCTGTGGGGCCTCTACTGAAACTCGGTGTAAAAGACCCTCACCTTGTAGCTCGAAAAATAGGGAGGGTACAGTCTTTGAGCAAGCCCGAACTGCGATGAGAACCTCCAGTTGTGTGAAGGCCCCCATCCATCTGGGTGCTGTTGACTCAAGAGTTGTGAGCCACTCAGCAGGTACGGCCTCTGTGATGTCCTGACACATGCCTTGCTGTAGCGCGGATAATGTGTCGTGCTCTCTACAGTGGGTAGTCCTCAGTGCAATGTGCGTGACAATCTCACTCAAATAGACTGAAAAGAAAGGAAACAATAGACATCAACAGAGATCACAAAGGCACAACAGCAGACCAGACATATGACTCGACTATTTGAAAGAATTGATACAAACTCCGGCGTGGTAGCACACTCAGCTCCAGCCGAGGACTCACAGGTACAATGGGGGTGTCAAGGCTCAGATGTGCAGGGATGGTGAATAAGTGCTCTGTGTATAGACTCAATCCAGCCGACTACGTCGTTGGACCGGAGGTGAAGAAGATGATACCGATGGCCAACCGCTACTACTCATATGTACCACCATAAAGAGCCACCAATGGCTCATAAATGTCAGCCATGTGGTGACCTGGCCACGATGTCCACTAGACCACCGTCGGTACCTGCCACGTGTCACTCCCCAACCCAGAGGGTCCGTCCAGTGTGAACCAGCCTAGACCAAGTGTACTAACCGTGTCCTGTGAAAGTGACACTGTAGCCTGCTACTACAGGTTGCCCGCCACAAGACTGCTCACCGTCTCGGTGAGAGGAAATACTGAAAAAACTGTGAAAGAAAACCATTAGGTACTACATCTGTACATCTTTCTTGAAGTAGGGCTAGGCCCAACCATGACCTTACATGCCTCAAAAAGTGGAGTTAAAAACACTGCACTACTTGCAAACGCCTTAAGCCTTTGAATATGCAGGAACCCAGTATGATTGCATAGTCGAAGAATCCCAATTAGCAAAACAGAACGAGGCTCCATTGCAAAGAGATATGCTCAGTTTGGATCCAGCACATCTTTATCGTCCCTAACCATAGTGAGAGGAAAATGACCTGGTCCATACTTGCGGATGAACCTTGCAACACTTTCTGCACAACACTGTTTTCGAAAGGGGAATGACCATAAGGTGTAGTAACACCTCAAATATGGTTAAGCTCTATCATGATGGCAGAACGAAAAGCTGTCAGAGCAACAAGATGGCCACCAGATGAATGCTCGATAGCCACATGCTAGTGGGCTGAATTGCGGGGTGAGGGAAAAACTGCCTGTGGGCCTGGCATATGGTGAGGATGCACAAGTGTTGAAAGACAAGAAAGTGGCATCAGTTCAGGCACTTGCTGGGATAGGTACTGTCCGCCTCTTTGCAGACTTCATAAAAAGGTTCCGACCTGAGTCAGAGGCTTACTTACCCGTGCCAACATGGTCCAATCATCACAACATCTTTAGAGATGCAAATGTGAATCAACATACCTACAGATATTACTTCGCTAGCACACGAGGATTGGACTTTGAAGGATTGAAGGAAGCTCTGAAGAAAGCTCCCAATATTGTTGCATGCATGTGCTCATAATCCAACTGAAGTGGATCCTACACTAGAGCAGAGCAGTGGAAAGAACTTTCAACACTTTTCAAGGAAAAAGAGCATGGCATACCAAGGGTTTGCGAGCGGAGACACCCAGAGAGACAACTAAGCTATCAGGATTTTTCTAGTGGATGGTCACCTGCTAGCCTGTGCACAATCATTCGCTAAGAGCATGGGTCTGTATGGGCAAAGGATTGGTTGTCTAAGTGTTGTTTGCGATGATGCCGCACAGGCTACAGCAGTCAAAAGTCAGTTAAGAGTACATTGCTAGACCGATGTTCAGTAGTCCACCGTGCATGGATCTCTGGTAGTGGCGAGGGGTGGGTGGGTAGGGGCGAGGGAATGTGGGGGTGGGTAGGGTCGAGGGGGCTGGGTAGGGACGAGGGAATGTGAGGGGGAGGGTAGGGGCGAGGGTTACTGGGTAGGGGCGAGTGGAAGGTGAGGGGGTGGGTAGGAGCGAGAGGGGGTGGGTAAGGGCGAGGGGAAGGTGAGAGGATGGGTAGGGGGGAGGGATTGTAAGGGGGACGGTAGGGGCGAGGGGGGCTGGGTAGGGACGAGGGAATGTGAGGGGGAGGGTAGGGGCGAGGGTTACTGGGTAGGGGCGAGAGGGGGTGGGTAGGGGTGAGGGGAAGGTGAGGGGGAGGGACAAGGGCGAGGTGTGGTGAGGGGCGAGGGCGAGTGGGGTAGGGGGTGAGGGGGATGGACAAGGGGTGAGGGGGAGGGACTAGGACGAGGGGTAGGGCGAGTAGGCAGGGGCGAGGGGGAGAGAGGGGCGAGATTTGGGCAGGGGAACGAGGGGGAGAGAGGTCGAGGGTGAGTAGGGGGACGAGGAGTGGCGAGGATGATGGAGCTCACCTGCAGCTGCTCTCGGCCCAGCTCCCCCTCCACTAGCCGTTGAACAACTGAATGTAGGAGCCAGCACCAATGGAGGAGGGCATGCCGCCAGTAGCCTACAGCAGCAGGGGATAGCATTAGTGCCTGCTCTCTTTTGTTTTGGTGACTCTCTTGTAGATGATGGGAACAACAATGTTCGGCGCTCTTGATGGTCTCTTTGCCACAACTGTGAACCCTAAGGATGTGGGCATTCTGATTGTGTGTAACGTCGAGGGGATAGGGGTAGATAGGGGCAAGTAAGGAGCACACAACTATCATGAGCAAGACAGCTATCATGATCTTGGAATTCATCTTGCAGGACGGGCTCTGTGAAGGGAGTTTGCTAGGCACAAAAGAGAGCTTTGTTCTGGTCGGAGAAGCAGACACCAAAGGGGTTGATGTTTGAGGGGGGGTGAACTCCTGTAGAGGGGATTTCATACTGCTTGTATGCTTCTTCATAGGCTCAGGTAGCTCATTAGGTTTAGTTACTGTGGAAACATTTGAAGAGGGTGTACCTTTAGGCCAACAGTGAATAGAGACTCCATAACAAGGCATAGATTTGGTAGCCTCCAACCACTCTAGCAGATCTTCGTCTGACCCTTCAGGTGTAGTACACTGTTCTTGTTCAGGGTTGGTTTCCATTGACAAAGAAACTTGCTGCACCATTGGATCCATACCTCCTTTTAAGAGAATGGGTTGCATCGGGGAGCCAGAAGTATGTATCCACATTGCGTCGTTTCCCCAATCATGAAGTGCTTTAGTGTGTCGCAGCCATGGTCTTCCAATGAGCAAGGAAATTCGCCCTCAACCTGGGGAAGACGAACCACAACGTAATCCAAGTTAAAAGTAAAGTCTTGTACCTACAGAAACACATTGTCCACTATGCCCACTGGATAGACTGTCCGTTGGTCGGCCAATGTAACTGTGAAGGAAGCAGGGCGAGTAGGCTGTAGACCTAGAGCTAACATAGTGAACTCGGGCATCAGGTTGATGCCAGATCCACCATCCACTATCACTCCTAAGAAATGCCGACCCAAAACGGACACTGTCAGGCAAGGCTTCTATAATCAGTGAGTGGAGCAGCGGGATACTCTGATGGTCGCACTGGGAGGTGCCCGCCACTAGGACTTGCTCCGGGGTAGAGTGATTGAATAACAACAAGGGTGTCACTTCTAAAACTTGCATCTAGCCGCAGCATGTCATAGAGGGACACTTGTTGGAAAGTGTTCTTCAAGACTGTCTCTGCTGTAAGCTTCTCTTTTGCTACCTGTTGTTCCTCTGGTACCTTGATCTTCTGTAGATCGGAAACTGCTTCCAAGAAAGCTTCATCAACATCAAAGAGCAAAGATTTGGATTCTTTTATGGCACTGGGGGATGGCTTGTTAACAGCTGTAGGCAGGGTATCCACTGGTGTGAGAATGTGTGGGGGAGTTGAACTTGATGGAATGCTAAGACCGAGAGCGGTTCTCTGGGCCCGGGTGAGGACGCCCGATGGCTCCTCTGCCAACTGCAGCGGCTTATTTTGAGGGGTAACCACGTGGCTAGAAGAGGGCGGCTGAGAAACAGTGCTCACTGCTATCAAGTCGAGCTTGGGAAAGGCAAACTCATTCTGGCTTTGACTTGAGTTCGAAGCCGTGGATGCATGAAGTTTAGGGCAATCCTTACTGTAGTGATCCTTCGTTTCACGGCAATGACGGCAAGGAGGGGACCCTTCTGGCAAGGGGCATTTGCTTTGGTAATGCCCATATTCCCTGCATCTGTAGCACAAAATGGGCCGATTCAAAGGGCGAGTCGAAGGGCGAGGTGGTCCTTGCTCCTCGTGCATTGAGTTTGAGGTGGAGGCATAGAAGCTTTGAGGTGATGTGGGAGCAAGGGTATGATAAAAGCTCTGAGACGGAAAAGTACTTGGCATACCTTGCATAGGAGGGGCGGTTAGCAAAGGTGGCATATGGTGTGGATGGCCACAAGGAGAAACCATGTTGGATGCAGGTGCTGGCCCTTGTTGAAGAGTAGGACCAAGACTTTGCTGTATTTGTCGCAATCCCTTGAGGTAGTAACAGTCCTTGTCCTCATGTCCAGATTTTTCACAGAAGTGGCAGTACACCCGAAGGGGGCATTCCTGTGGAGGGTGCCCTGGAGAGCGGCATGAGCTACACCAAACCGTAGCCTTAGTCTCTTGCTGACCCTTGAGCTCTTATAGCTCGCGCTTGATCTGTTCCAATGCCTCGTGATGTGGAGGCGTCTCCTGTCTAAGAGAGAAGGACCTCTCCTCTTGAAGAGCTCGCTGTAACTTTAGGGCTTCCAGTTCCTTGCGTAAAGAAGTTAAAGGATCAGAAGGACTTTCCAAAAACACAAAGGGGTCTCTATGTGAGGGGGGCTGGAGAACAGCTTCCTAGCCCCCTCTATCCTCATAGCAGCTGCAATGAACTCCTCCAGAGTGGCGCCGGGTCGGAGAATCTCTCGTAGTTTTTGCTGAGAAGTTTTGGGAAGCGCCTTCTCTACCCACTTCTTAACCATAAATTCACCTGGTTGCTTGGGAAGCTTGGCAACCAGAGACTTGGTTTTCGTCATAAGTTCTGCAAAAGTCTCCTGTGGCTGGAGCACCATGTTGGCCAACTCATCCAACACCTTCTCCTGGTAGTCACTTGGCCTGAAAACTGCACAGAACTGTTGTCTTAAGGTTGCCCAAGTTGCAAAATGGTTCTTTGCAAACTGGCTGTACCATTTGTCTGCTAAGCCATCCAAGGTGGATGGAAAGAGTACCAAATAAGCATCTTCCCTGTTAAGACCACGACCCCTACAGAGAGATACAAACCTCCTTGCATGGTCGTCAGCATCTTCTGAGGAGAGTCCTTTGAATGTATGGAACTTGATGTTTACCTTAGCCAAAATGCTAGCCAACGGCTCCATGGCCCCTTGCTGAGCCTGTTGCTCTGTAGCATGCTGTAGCAGAATAGGAGAGAGCTTTACTGGAGAAGGTGATTTGGAAGATGTGGAACCGGAGGGAGGAATGGGTGATGTCGTATGTGGAGGTATGGGTGATGAGGTTGATGGACTTCTAACAGGTTCCAAGGGTCGTCTTCTGTTGTAGTACTTTAGAGGACTCAGGAGTGCACTTTGACGCTCGATTGACCACCTTGTATGGGTCATGCAGGGACCACCAAACCAACCAAGCTTTGGGCAAGAAAAGCTTGAACGGGCTGAAGACTGGTCTAGACTCTACTAGACTAGGCAAGTGACTAGACCAGGCTGGACCAGGGACGAGGAGGACTAGACCAGGGTCAAGGAGGTCTAGACGAGGGACGAGGACAGGTTGGACTAGGACGAGAGATGACTAGGGCGAGAGAGGACTAGACCAGTTGGACTAGGCGAGAGGAGAACACTGCAAGGCAAGGTCATCGAAGCTAGGCAAGGTAGGCGAAGCTAGATAGACCCAACTAGCTTCAAGATTTGCACCTCACAGAGTGAGATTTCATTTGAGGTCCCACCGTGATTGCCAAAATGAGAGCACCTGTAGCACGGATAATGTGTCGTGCTCTCTACAGTGGGTGGTCCTCAGTGCAATGTGCGTGACAATCTCACTCAACCAGATTGAAAAGAAAGGAAACAATAGACATCAACAGAGCTCACAAAGGCACAACAGCAGACCAGACATATGACTCGACTATAGACATCAACAGAGCTCACAAAGGCACAACAGCAGACCAGACATATGACTCGACTATCTGAAAGAACTGATACAGACTCTGGCGTGGCAACACACTCAGCTCCAGCCCAACACTCACAGGTACAATGGGGGTGTCGAGGCTCAGATGTGCAGGGATGGTGAATAAGTGCTCTGTGTATAGACTCACTCCAGCCGACTACGTCGCTGGACTGGAGGTGAAGAAGATGATACCGATGGCCAACCGCTACTACTCATATGTACCACCATAAAGAGCCACCAACGGCTTATAAATGTCAGCCATGTGGTGACCTGGCCATGATGTCCACTAGACCACTGTCGGTACCTGCCACGTCTCACTCCCCAGCCCAGAGGGTCCGTCCAGTGTGAACCAGCCTAGACCAACTGTACTAACTGTGTCTTGTGAAAGTGACACTGTAGCTTGCTACACCTGCACCCCTCTCATGCACTGCAGCTGGATGCTCTGAAGCTCCTCTGACAAACTTGAAAACTGTAGCCAATCACCTAAAGTGCATGCTGGACCCTTTGCCACCATAGGACCCCAAGAAACATGAGGCCTACTACCAACCAAGTGGCCTCTCTGAGTGCTAATTATGGGGTTCCAAACTAGGGGCTGTCTCAGGCGCTCCTCCGTGCAAGTAGGTTGATGTTGCTCCAGGCCTCTCCGCAGTTGGAGTAGACTCATAGCGAAACGGTCCTCCAGTCTCCTGCTCAGGCCAACTTTGCGCATCTCTGTGAAAATCCATCTGGTCGAGGGTCGCCAGGGGCCTCCAGCCTGAGGTACTATAGCGCTAAGCCGCTGGAACAAAAACTCCTTCCAAGGCTCCTCCTTTGGAAGTAATCCTCTGACAACAAACTTCCCAAGAAGGGCTCTACTCTGCTGTGCTGGGTCTATGATCCCCAACCCTCCCCGAGAACAAGGAAGAGTGATGACCTGCTAGGCCACTTTGGTCCGGGCTATCTGAGAGTCAGGCCCTGACCAAAGGAAATGCCTGATTAGCCTCTCTACGTGGCTGATGCAGGAACTCGAAAAGATTCAACAAGAAGTGATGTACCACATAGTAGCCATCAACACCTGGTTGGCCACTACAACTCTGCCAGCCAAAGAAAGTCGTGCAAAACTCTAATGTAACAACTGCCTCCTGATGGACAGGAGGGGGGGAGCAATGTGCTACTCAAGAGACAAGTCCAAGCCAACCTGATAGCCCAAGTATCGAACTGCAGTCCCTGGGGGAATCCATCTGAAGCCCTCACCCGGCAGCCAATCAGGCATAGGAGCATTACCAACCGAGAAAGCCACTGTCTTTCTCCAGTTGATCCGTGCACCTGATGCACAACAAAAGGTCTCAAGGGCCTACTCACACTTGTGAAGGTTTGCCTCCTGGTCCTCCAAGTACAACGCTGAGTCGTGTGCAAACTCAGCATCTAGTAGATCTTCTCCTTGAATAGGGAGCGCTAAGCCACAAAGACCAACCTGCTCTGAAACCAAAACCCTGCTCATTGCCTCAGCATAGAAGAGAAAGAGGAAGGGGGCAAGAGGGCAGCCCTATCTGACCGAACGTGTGAGCATGAAACGATCTCCTCTACCACCTGCCAAAAGTACCTGACTGTGTGCCCGTCTGTAAAGAGCTGACACCTCTGATCCATGCATCTGAGAAGCCCATCCTGCGTATAGTGCCCTCCAAAAAGTCCCTATCAACTCTATCGTAGGTCTTCTCAAAATCAACAAGAAGCATCACCAGATCCTCACCACAGAGGCGCGCGACGACAAATGCTTCCCATAAAGTGAAGATGTTGTCAAGGATACTACGCTCCTTGACAAAACCTGTTTGTGTCCCATGTATGATGCTCTCTAGAAGTGGCTGAATCCTCAAACTAAGAGCCTTGGCGAGAATTTTGTAGGCTTAGTTGAGGATGGTGATGGGCTGCCACTGTGGAATCTCATCCAAGGAGCCACCCTCCTTGGGAATGAGGTAAATCAAGCCCTCACTCATGCTATTAGGCATCTATCCTGTGTGTAGAATGTACTGAAAAGCGTTGCAAAGATCTGAGCCAAGCAAGTCCCCGTACTCTAAAGAGAAGCTGGGAGTCAAACCATCCTCACCTGGACAGCTACCACGGGGAAGTGCTCTGAGGGCCGCGTGGAGCTCCTCTAACTGAAGAGGCAGCTCAAGCCTTTGGCGCATCTCCTCAGTCACAAGACAAGGCATGTGTGCCCACACCTGCTCTCTGCATGCATCCTTACGCTCTGACTGGGGCTCTGCTGCCAGCAGGTCACGGTAAAAGTCCTTGGCAACTGCACGTATGTCCTCTGGCTCTGAAGCAACTGACCCATCAGGCCCTCTCAACTGGCTGACCCCGGCATGCGCATGTCGGGGCCCCACTGTCTCAAAGAAAGCCCTTGTCACTCAGTCACCCGCCTGGGTCCATTGAGATGCTTGTCGATGAAAAGCAAACTCCTGGCGCCTCTCCTCTATGCTGGCAAGCTCCTGGCGAGCCTGTTGCAATTGCTCCTTCAACCAAGGACTGTCTGGATGTTGCTCGTGCATCCTCTTCAAGGAAGCAACGCCCTGTCGAATACGCTGCTGCTCCTCTCTCGCTGCAGCCAAGCGGGCCGTAGATTCCTTGAGGAATAGCCGCCGACTAAGCTAAGCAAGTCCAGAGGCCACTCTGTCAGCAGGAGAGTCCTGCAAGTCTAAGCCCTCTGTCCAAAGAGCCACCACTCGCTCTCTGAGCGCATAGTCCAACAAGACCCTCTCAGGGATGCGAAGCATGGTGCTCCCCCTCCTCTATCTATCTGTCACTGTGAGGATCACTGGTGCATGGTCCGAAAGAGAAGTCCAAGCCAAAATGCAAACCGACCCACCCAAGTCACAGAAATGGTCACTAGTATAGAAGCGATCTATCCGAGATAGATTCACTCCTCCCACTCTGCGGTCCTCATGTACAAATACATAACAAGGAGGGCTCTGAGAGTCAGCAAACAAATGCACCACAATGTGCTTGCAACCCACTGCATCTAGAGGTGTTACGCTGAACTTGGCCAGAGGCCAAAGTGTCTGCACCAGATCTGTCACCCCTAAGTCCCCTGTGTGGTGTGACAACTCGGTAGCCTGAGCCTGGAGCCAGTCAAGAACTGTGTGCTGAGTCCACTCTGTGTGATCCCTACCGCACAACGAGAAGGTGAAACCCACCGCTGTGTCCAAAGCCTCGATGCCTCTAGCTGCAAGAAAGAGGACATGGACTCGAAAGCAAGCCTCCTCTAGGTGAGGAGAAGAGTCACCCAGAAACAGAGTGAAACTGTAGTCGAAGAAGACTCAGCGTTTGCGGATGTCAAAGCTAGTCAAACCGCTAGGGACTGCTGCAAAAGGAGAAGTCTGCACCAAAAAAGTCGGCCTCAAGTGGGGGTGTCCCTCTTGAGCCACACGGCTCGTAGTGAAAGCACTACCAAGAGATCGCCTCTTGCAGATGCGTGTCCAGTCCCTTGCTTCTGAGGAGGAGTGGTAGAGGGGTTGGGAGATGAGGTTGTGGGCCCCACGGCGGAGAAAGGGGGGACGGGAGGCAAAGATGGAGGTGGAGGTGGGGGAGGGGGAGGAGGCTGAGCGGTAGCCTCTGAGGGAGGAGGAGGTGGAGGTGGAGGTGGAGGAATTGAAGTGGACGGGGCCTCCTCAGGCGGGTCCTATTGAAAGGGGTCAAAATGGTTCTCTGTTGGAACCCAATGCTGTTGAGCCGTAGAAGGTCAGCCACCAGGGGGAGCAGTGGGGCGAGCCCTCCCCTGTCTCGGCGGCGGCTAGGAACCTGTTGCCAACCGTCAGCTGTCTCATCACTCGTCTCAGTCGAGGTACCAGCCTGCACGTCCTATATGTCTGGTTGCTGGGCATGCTCAACCTTGGTAGGTTGCGCCTGCGCTGTGGGTCGAGGTCTCCTGCAAGGACAGGCCTTTGTCAAATGGCCCATCTGTCTGAAAATGAAACACTGATTAAAATGGTTTCCTGTTGGAACCAAATGCTGCTGAGCTATAGAAGGTCAGCCACTAGGGGGAGCAATGGGGCGAGCCCTCCCTTGTCGGCGGTGGCCAGGAACCTGTTGCCAACCGTCAGCTGTCTCATCACTGGTCTCAATCGAGGTACCAGCCTGCACGTCCTATGTGTCTGGTTGTTGGGCATGCTCAGCCTTGGTAGGTTGCGCCTGCGCTGTTGGTCGAGGTCTCCTGCAAGGACAGGCCTTTGCCAAATGGCCCATCTGTTTGCAAATGAAACACTGATTCGGGAGGCCCGAGTACTCCACGCTCTGATGGAACCAACCCCCACTCATTGTCACCAGCGTGTGACTACTATCTATCCTTTTTGTTGATTTCTTTCTTATTATCTATTTACTTTCACTTTTTGGAAACACCCCTCGGGAAATCTAACTGCCCTGCATTGCATAGCTAGTGTGGAGCGGTCCAGAGGGAGTCCAGGCCTGAGGGCAAGAGAGCACTAAGGTTGGACAAGGACTATGGTTAGCCAAGTGGGGTCATTGACTAGCCAAAGTGGAATCCTTTGCTACAGAGGCTACATTTCAGTTCTGGATGTGGCCGCAGTGTACAAAGAGGGTCGGATGACCTAGACAGATACAATGGCAGCATCTCCTAAAATTTAGGGAACTGCTATTTTGGGACCTGAAAATGTGTTGACGTCATTACCTCCGGAATGACAAAGGGAACATTTTCTTGCTCTGTCGTGAAGTCAACTGGGCAACCGGTTGGGAGATTTTTAGGCGGCAACCCCGAAACGGGAAAATGCTTGTAAATGTGCCAAGTGGCACATTCTGGTGCAGTTTCTAATGCAAGAGAGAGTTGGCGCTGAATTTTAAGCTGGGAGAGGCTCATTTGCAGCTTTTGTCACAGGTTAAGAGCTATGGAGTGCTTGCTTTCCCTCTTATGCACAGTGCGGTGCCAGGAGTGATGCCCTGCATGCTACGCACTGCCCTCTCTCTCCCCTTTGGCAGTATGTTATGCCCCTCTAGTGGGCTCTTCATTTGACCAATGTACAGTTGTGTGGGTTCATGCGCGATTGCTGAGGCAAGAGCCTCTTGCACAGGTACTGGATTAGCTAGCGGCTAATCCCCCCGTAGGTACAGGTGAATTCGGAGAGGTTTCACGCCAGAAATCTCGTCCGATTCAAAGGGCAAGTAGCCCTACAGGTGCGGGAGCTCGAGGACTTGCTACGGATGCGACCGGCATGCGAAACGGAGCCAGAAACAGTAAATTACAGCCTGCTGTGTATTTTTGCAGGTTTAGGGTTTTGGCCCTAAACGGACCCTAATACCCCCAGGAGGTTCGGGGACGCAAGGGGACCGCTGTACAGGTGATCTGGCGCATTTTCAGGGCTGAAAACAGAGAATTCAGCGTGCTGCAGATTCTCGCCAGGTTTTGCAAAGTGCCCGTATGCGTCGGGAAAGTCGGCCAATGCGTGGGAATACTGACTGTGAAGGGTTCTAGTACAGTTATGTTGCCGAAATCAAGCTGGAACAGTGGAAATTCAGCCGAGTTTGGGCGGGGCAGCATGTAGGGATCCACAGTGTTAATTCCCTCTTTTGAACAATAAAGAAATACCGAAAGGGGCGCCTAAGTTAGGGGCCAATCTGGTGTCGGTCTTCTCATACAGGTGCATTCTAGCATCTGTATCCCATTCCCCTCTCTTGTGTCACTATAGCGCAGGTATAATAGACGACTAATAATAGGTGAAAGCTAAATCAAGGTATGAAGTAAAGTCTACCGCCCTTTTTGGATTGAAGAGGCCGGTTTCATGGTTCCATCGACGGGATTAAATCACTTTTTCCCATAGAAGTGAGCCTTGGTCAGTTTTGGGCTTGAAGACACAGGGGATCATAGACCAGACACAGGGAATTGCAATTATGGCTGACAGACCATATGATGTGACTGAAGAGGTTTCCTCTTCACAGGGTCAACAGACACATGAAGTGGGTGAGTCCTCAAGACCACCACGGACAGATGACGATATATTCAGGACCCAGTTGGCTACTGCTGTGGCTATGTTCACACAAGTAATACAGAACCCGAGGTTTTTAGCCTTTCTGCAACCTCTTGTTCCGTCTCAGCAAGTTGGGTCACCGGATCATATTCAAAAGCCTGTCAAGGCTCGAGCACAGGTGATTCATACCGCACAGTCAATGGAAACACCTGTACACTTGACGGAGAACATGCAGTCTCCACAACCTGTGCCTAAGGTGCAAGAACAGGTGGCTGAGATGCCTTAAGCTGTACCAGTTCAGCCCGCCACCTTTCAGCAGCCTATAGCTGGTTCTAATGGGCAGGGAAGCAACTTACAGGCTATGCAACAAGTCTTCCCACCACCTTCAGTACACCCTGGCTATTTTGGAGGTGGATCCGTATTCCAGAGCATGGCTGGTCATGCACCTGGAAATCAGTTTTACACGCCAGGAACAGTGTTTGGGGGTGCTCAAACGATGATGCCTAACCCCATGTACAGTGTCATGGGTATCCAACCAGGGTTTCAGAGCACTCAGGGCCAATTTGGGATGCCACAGGCAAATTTTGGTATGGCTGGAATTACAAATCAGCAGCCAAATATGGCATTTCCAGGTCAAGTTAATAGCGGCCAAGGAACACAGATGAACCCTAATAGTGTTCCCATGTTTCAGTCACTTCCATATGACAATTTAACGCCGCTGGAGAGGCCAACTCCGTACAAAGAAGGTGGCAAAGGTGTGTCATTCACGACCTTTACAGGGTTTGATGACAGGAAGAAGGCTCTCTGATTCCTCCAGCAGTTTGACAAGGCCTATGCAGGGGGAAACTTTACAGAGGCTTCAAAGGTCCGCAAGGCAGCCACTTTCTTGACAGGGAATGCGGGACAATGGTGGACAACTTTATTGCTTCAAGGGCAAGCTCCGTCCACATGGATTTACTTTAAGCAGATTTTTGCAGCAGCATGGTTATCTGATGATTTCGAAGCAGATGTCATGACAGAATGGCACCAACTAAATGTTGCCACTTGCAGAAATCTGGATGATTACAATCGGAAGTTTTGGAAAGCTCTACTTTCAGTAACTTCCTATAGGTTTGTGCCATTGACAGAACAGATTGAAAAATACTGTTGTGGCCTACCCAAAGGATTGAGAAAATACTGCAAAAGACAAAAGTCACTACTTTGACGCAGCTCATCGAGGTAGCAAACACTGGCAATGGTTTGCTCAAGGGAGAAGATTGTGAATTTAACACTGGCGTCAAGGCAGGATCAAGCAAGAAAAATTCAGCCAAGAAGCACGTTCCCAATGAGGCTCCTAAAGGGACTCAGGAGTCGGCCAACGCAGGGAAAGATAAAGCTACGGCTGAATCAGAAAAAGGACCAGCAAAGAAATGGAAAAGACGTTTTCCTCGCAAGTCAGAAGAGCAAAAGAAGGTCCCGAGGACAGAGAACAAATGCTTTATATGTGAGCAGCCTGGCCACATTGCTTACAATTGTCCTACAAAGAAAAGGCCAGCTGATTCTGATGACAAGGAAGACAAGAAAGGAAAGAAGCCCATGGCTAGTCTAGTGCCAGATATGGTGGGCGACAAGACAAATTCAGATGCAAGTGAGCTTTGTAGAGCATGGGGAAAGGTCAGGGATCAAACAGTGCTTATCTTCTTTGATCTAGGTGCCAAAGCCAACTTTATTTCCCCAGAATTGGCTTCAAAGTTGGGAATCAGACCTGAAGAGATGGGGTATACAGCAGAGGCAGGTTTGGCATGTCCTGGCCATACAGCGGCTGTGACACCCATCATTGGAAAGTTGCGTCTACATATCCAGTCCTATGTAGATGCTGAAGAATTTTACATCATGCCACTGGACGGATGTGATGTGTTGTTAGGTATTCCTTGGTTGTTTCGTGTACAGGGAATCATGGATGCCTACAACAAAAAGATCACTGTACAGAGCAGGGGAAAGACTCACATTCTGGATGTAAAGCTTAAAGGGAAGTCTATTCCTACTGTATCAGCTTCTGCTATTACTTCTGTAATGAAAAAGCATCTTTCTGCGTACTTGGTTTTTGCACGTGAAGTGTCAGATTGTGATGAATCAAATTTATCTGTGCTAGATAAAGAAAGGTCAATGTTTTTACAACAGTATAGTGACTGTTTCTCCGATTCATTACCATCTCAATTACCGCCAGAGAGACCCGAGGACCATGCGATAGATTTGGTGCCAGGCAGTAGCCCACCAAATAAGCCTCCGTACAGGGTTAGTGTGGCTCAGCAGAAAGAGATAATGGGCCAAGTACAGGAGTTGTTAGAAAAGGGGCTGATTCAGCCCAGTTCATCTCCATTTTGTTCTCCAGTGTTGTTGGTGCAGAAAAGGATGGCTCATGGCGTATGTGCATCGACTACCGTGCACTGAACAAGAATACCATCAAAAATAGGTTCCCTATACCTAGAATTGATGATATTATGGACAAATTAGAAGGAGCAGCTATGTTTAGCAGGATAGATCTAAAGAGTGGGTACCATCAGATCCGCATTAGATCAGAGGATGTACACAAGACTGCTTTTAGAACGACGTTTGGCCTTTACGAATTTTTAGTGATGCCCTTTGGTCTCACAAATGCTCCTGCTACGTTCAATAGGATGATGGACAGAATTTTCCGTCCACACCAGCAGTTTGTTGGTACATTCTTTGATGACATGATAGTCTACTCAAAGAATGAAGAGGAGTATAGGCATCACTTGGCCATTGTGTTCAAAGAGCTATGCAGTCATAGGTTGCTCATCAATGCAAAGAAAAGTGAGTTTTTTTTGGAAGAGATTCACTTTCTGGGACACATTGTCTCAAAGGATGGTGTCAGAATGGATCCTGCAAAAGTTGAAGCGATCAAGTCATGGCCAAATTTGAAGACGGTGCATGATGAGCACTTTGCTTTCCTGTATAATTTCTGCGAAGCTTGCCACCTCGAATCCTCCTTCAAAAACACGGTGGTTCTTTGTCTACCATACATTATGGAAGAAGAAGTATATGGCGATCTAAGTGCTGACGAGGAGTGCAGGACTACCTGAATTTTTACCTCCAAGGCATAGGTCAGTCTTGAAAAAACTAATTTTCCATGTTCTCTGGACCCACTTGCATACTTTCCCTGCGAGGCCTTTTAGAGCTGGGAAGTCCATGAATAGGTGGGCCAGATCTTCACTAGCTAACCTGCACCCCAAGCATCGATCTGACCCAATCCCTCTCTCTTGAAGCTTGACCCCCATTGGTAGAGCACCCCAAATAACCTTCCATAAGAAAACCTTCCGAAGCTTTTTGGGACTATGCTTCTATTACAGAAAGTTTATCCGAAATTTCGCTGAGATTGCTTCACCTTTACATGCTCTTCAAAAGAAGGCAGTCACCTTTAGATGGACACAAAAAGAGATTTCAGCTTTTAATCTCTTAAAGGAAAAGATGACTTCAGATCTAGTCATTGTGTTGCCAGATCTTAGGAAGTCATTTGTGGTCCAATGTGATGCCTGCGGTAGTAGCATTGGTGCAGTGCTAATGCAAGATGGCAGGGTAGTAGCCTATGAGAGTAGAATTTTGCAAGGGCCAGAGATGACCATGCAGGTCTATGAGAAAGAGTTACTGGCTGTGATTCATGCGCTCTTAAGTTGGAAACACTACCTGCTAGTAGGTGCAGACTTTGTTGTCCAAACGGACCATCAGACCTTGCGGTACTTCTTGACACAGACAAAGTTATCTGAGAAGCATATGCGATGGGCAAATATCTTGTCCATGTTCCATTTTCAGATTGTGCATGTGGAAGGCAAGAAGAACGTTGTGGCTGATGCCTTGTCAAGGAAGCCACAAATTTCAGCTGTGTCAATTCCTTATCATCATGAACTTGATGATATGAGAGAACAGTATGAAAATGAAGAAGATTTTGCAAGGGTCTTTGAGCAGCTAATGCAAGGACAACGTCATGAACACTATCTTCTCAAAGATGGGTTCATGATGATGGATGGCAGATTGTGTGTCACAAAGCCATTGCGACACAAAGTTATGGAAGAGAGTCATGTCCCACCGTATGCAGGGCATCGTGGTATCGATGCTACAGTTAAAGTGGTTGAGACATTCTTCTATTGGCCTACATTGAGAAGGGATGTGGATGCCTTTGTGCGAGAATGCCTAATATGCCAAAAGGTCAAGTTTGACAGGCAAAAGGCACCAGGGTTATTGCAACCACTACCTATTCCAGATAAACCATGGGAAAGTATTGCTATGGATTTTATCTTTGATCTTCCGAGAACGCAGACAGGAAACGATGGTATTTGGACCATTATTTGCAGATTCAGCAAACAGGCTCATTTTATTCTTGTCAGGAAGAAGATAAAACCAGATCAGATGGCACGCTTGTTTATGAGCAATATTTTCAAGTATCATGGCATGCCACAGTTGATTGTTAGCGACCGTGATCCACGCATGACAAGTTTGTTCTGGAGAGGCTTGTTTGAGAATATGTGCACTACGCTCAAATTCTCTTCGTCATTTCATCCTCAAACAGATGGGCAGTCAAAAGAGGCAAATTCTACTGTCCTAGATCTGCTGAAGTGCTATGTGTCAGAGCATAAAGGAAAGTGGGAGCAGTATTTGCCATTGGTGGAGTATGCATACAATAATACAGTGCATTCATCAACTGGCAATGCACCCTTTGAGATAGTTGAAGGTGGCAAGAAAGTTCCTCCCATACTGCATACAAAGGACAAGATATTTGAAGCAGATAAGTATGTTCAGGACATGGATGAAATGTACAAGAAGGTCAAAGTGGCCTTAGAAAGGACTTAGGCAAAGCAAAAGAAAGCAGCTGATCGTCACCGTCGTGAAGTGGTATATTCACTTGGTGATTGGGTGCTTTTACGCTTTGAAAAGGCAAGGTTAAAGAAGATGAAGGGCAAGGAAAGACTGTTTCCAAAGCTCAGCATGCGTTACTATGGGCCTTTTCAAGTATGCGACATAATCAGTGATGTTGCATATAGGCTGAAATTGCCTAACAGTTGGAAGATTCACAATGCGTTTCATGTGAGTCTTCTCAGACCCTATGTGGGTGATGTGCCAGAAGATATGCCAGCTGAAGCTCAGCCGGAAGTCGAGGAACTTGACGAGATCTTGGTCCCTGAACAGATTTTGGCACACAAAGAAAGGAAAGTGAAAGGCAAGGTTGCTAGGCGTTACTTGGTAAAGTTCAGAAACTATCCACCAATGGATGCTAAGTGGATGGAAGAAGGTGAACTTGCAGAGTCACCAACTGTGTTATCACTTTACCTGGAAGCCTTCGATTTGCAACCTACCTTGACCCCTTGAGTTTCAAAGCTAAATGGATTGTCAGTGTGACAATGGCTTCTAAAACAAATGATGTACATGGTATTTAAAGTGAGCTCAAATGAAATACCTGTTACATGAATGTTAGAGCTGTACAGATTGTCAGTTTGGCAATTGCTCTTATGGAATGTCCAAAAGTTTGGTTAGTGCTATAGAAGTGAGTATTTCTTGTCAGTTTGTCAAGGATACAGTAATTGCTTCTATTAAAGAGTACATGTGTAAGTGCATTCTTAAACTGTCGGTTTGGGTATGCTCGAAAGTGTTACGGGATCCAACGTGTACTATAAGACAGTGGCAAAATGTGCAGCTACCATTTTGTCATTGGAAAGTTAGTGACTCAAATCAATGGCAGAGTGCGAAGCTACCACTATGTCATTGGGACAGGGTTCACACGCAGGCAATACATGAGTCGACGAGGTGTTGAATACGCTAGGGTTGACAATGAGCATGTATGTGTCGTATATGTGTCGACAGGTGTTGAATACATCAGTGTTGACAGTAAGCATGTACGACATAGATGCAAACGAGGACGTTTGAGATTTCAAGAGGGGGGTATGTCACCAGCGTGTGACTACTATCTATCCTTTTTGTTGATTTCTTTCTTATTATCTATTTACTTTCACTTTTTGGAAACACCCCTCGGGAAATCTAACTGCCCTGCATTGCATAGCTAGTGTGGAGCTGTCCAGAGGGAGTCCAGGCCTGAGGGCAAGAGAGCACTAAGGTTGGACAAGGACTATGGTTAGCCAAGTGGGGTCATTGACTAGCCAAAGTGGAATCCTTTGCTACAGAGGCTACATTTCAGTTCTGGATGTGGCCGCAGTGTACAAAGAGGGTCGGATGACCTAGACAGATACAATGGCAGCATCTCCTAAAATTTAGGGAACTGCTATTTTGGGACCTGAAAATGTGTTGACGTCATTACCTCCGGAATGACAAAGGGAACATTTTCTTGCTCTGTCGTGAAGTCAATTGGGCAACCGGTTGGGAGATTTTTAGGCGGCAACCCCGAAACGGGAAAATGCTTGTAAATGTGCCAAGTGGCACATTCTGGTGCAGTTTCTAATGCAAGAGAGAGTTGGCGCTGAATTTTAAGCTGGGAGAGGCTCATTTGCAGCTTTTGTCACAGGTTAAGAGCTATGGAGTGCTTGCTTTCCCTCTTATGCACAGTGCGGTGCCAGGAGTGATGCCCTGCACGCTACGCACTGCCCTCTCTCTCCCCTTTGGCAGTATGTTATGCCCCTCTAGTGGGCTCTTCATTTGACCAATGTACAATTGTGTGGGTTCATGCGCGATTGCTGAGGCAAGAGCCTCTTGCACAGGTACTGGATTAGCTAGCGGCTAATCCCCCCGCAGGTACAGGTGAATTCGGAGAGGTTTCACGCCAGAAATCTCGTCCGATTCAAAGGGCAAGTAGCCCTACAGGTGCGGGAGCTCGAGGACTTGCTACGGATGCGACCAGCATGCGAAACGGAGCCCGAAACAGTAAATTACAGCCTGCTTTGTATTTTTGCAGGTTTAGGGTTTTGGCCCTAAACGGACCCTAATACCCCCAGGAGGTTCGGGGACGCAAGAGGACCGCTGTACAGGTGATCTGGCGCATTTTCAGGGCTGAAAACAGAGAATTCAGAGTGCTGCAGATTCTCGCCAGGTTTTGCAAAGTGCCCGTATGCGTCGGGAAAGTCGGCCAATGCGTGGGAATACTGATTGTGAAGGGTTCTAGTACAGTTATGCTGCCGAAATCAAGCTGGAACAGTGGAAATTCAGCCGAGTTTGGGCGGGGCAGCGTGTAGGGATCGACAGCGTTAATTCCCTCTTTTGAACAATAAAGAAATACCGAAAGGGGCGCCTAAGTTAGGGGCCAATCTGGTGTCGGTCTTCTCATACAGGTGCATTCTAGCATCTGTATCCCATTCCCCTCTCTTGTGTCACTATAGCGCAGGTATAATAGACGACTAATAATGGGTGAAAGCTAAATCAAGGTATGAAGTAAAGTCTACCGCCCTTTTTGGATTGAACAGGCCGGTTTCACTCACCCTAGGAAGTAGGTTGACCTTCGAGAGTGTGTGGGTGTTCCAAACCAGGACACGTACTGTGGGGATGCTGGCCGCCTTGGCAGCTACAGAGGCGGCCGTGTGAGGTGTCTCCAAGACAGTCCCAATCTCTGAGCCTATCAAAGCCTATCTTGGAAAAAAGTTGTAGGTACTCCCTGCCGAAACCGGGAAAGCATACGGAGATGGGCAAGTTTGCCTCCTCTACTAGAAGATTTGTAGCTGGATCGAAACCATGCCTCCACTGTCTTAAGTGGGCTTGAACTGCTGTGTTGGCCAAGGGACTCATTGCGATGACCTTGGACGCCATCTCGGAGGTCTTGAACTCTATCTGATAGTAGCCGCATCCGAGGAACTGAATATCCAAGATCTTGCCCACCTCGGCGGGAAGGCGGGCTTGGAGAAGATCGCGCACCTCTCCTCTGTTGGGTCTGGTGCCGAGAATCTTGCAGATGACGGAAGTCGCCTGCAGGTGTTCCACCTCTTCTGCGAGGCTCGCTTGCTCTGTCGGCGAGAGAGCAAGTCGGATGGTGGGCTCTACGTGGTCGGGCGAGGGGGCTTCCTGAGAGTCCCTCTGAGGTGGAGCATGAGCCTCCATCAATGTCTGTTGCCGTGGAGAAAGGGCGAAATGTCGATGACAAGCGGGGGCCCTCTGCGAATCGAGCGAGACGGAATTGCTGACAAATTCAGCCGAGCCGGGAGAGGGAGGGGGGGGGGGGGGGGGGGGGGGGGGGGGGGGGGTTTGCGGTGCGGAAAATGTGAGTGCAAAGCTGGGGTGGGCAGCGGGCTGAGGCGTGGCGGGAGGGGGGTTGAGACGCGGCGGGCTGGGGCGGATATGCTGCGGGCTGGCTGCGCGCTGTGGCTGATGCGCGCTGGTGCAGAGTGCAGGCAGTGGGCGGGCAGGACAGGGCAGGGCGGGCAGGACATGGCAGGGCAGGCAGGCAGCGCGAGGGAGGCTTGGGGGGGGAGAGCGATGGCGAGGGAGGGGGGGGTGCAGAGCGTGTGCAGGGGAGAGGGGCGAGGGCAGCAGCGAGCGGGCACAAAGCCAATGACCAAATGCATGCATTGTTAATGCTTTGCTTGGAACCAATCATTTGATTGTTTGGTAGGTTATGCTACTTTGCTGCAATGCATCCTTGATAGCTTTGAACAATTCTTGATTTGTAACTGTTTCCAACCACTTATTTGAGAAGAGTCAGGATTGATAATGGAATTCACAAGAGCAAGGAAGTTGGTTTTTGTTCTCCTGCTATTCATCAAGAGTTGTTTGGGCTACGAAGTGCGGGCAAGTCTCTTGAGCTTTGGAGCTGCCTATAGGAATTAGCCAAACTCACCTTTATATGTGGCAGATTTAATTAGCCACAGCTTGTGTGAGAATTGTGGTTTGGGCAGCGCATCTAAACCTTAGCGTAAACTACATGTTGAATTCTTCTTTTGTTTCACCTGAACTTACTGCCGTCGTTTATCTTGTTTCCATATTTTTCTGTGTCCTGCAGACATTTTGTTTCATTGTAAGAATTTCTTTTTAAGTTTTTGGTTCCCATTATTTCATCTGCTTGAATATGTCTTGCAGTATTACGGCCCCGAAATCATTGCAAAGGAATTAAGCCTCCATGTCAAACACCCCGATGTGGACCGCGTCTATATTGCTCTCTATAAAAGTTTTGTTGAGGTATTTGTTTTTCACAAGTAGTATTCTCTTTCTGAAAAAAGTATTCTTTTAAAGGTATGAATATGTTCGTTGACAGCATGGATATCATTTTTGAGAATTTGTCATTCTCTTCAATTGTGTCTTGGTCTTTTGTGACGTGAGGTGCAGCATCACTTGCAAACTTGTAAAAGTTTGAAACACTATCTCCTATGTTGAATACCTTCAATGTAGAGAGAAGGCTCATGGTTGTGTACTTGCTTACTAATGCCTTCACATGGCAATTGTGGAGAGCTTGTTTATGACTTGTTCTAAGGTATCTAAGATTCCGAAGTAAGGAATTTTGGGACTTTTCACACAGGCCCTCCTAGGGGTATTTCTCTAGTCCCCTGCCAATTTCTGTCAGCTTAGTCTGTTTAGTGTCTATGTCTTTTCAATAGCGAGTGTTGTTTGGTAGTTTGAACTCAATTTTCTCGTCATACAAATAATTTTATTGTGTCTGTGCAGAAGGATACAAAACACATAGAAAGTTGATCTTGTTTTGGATCTAGAATGTTACAGGGTCCCTTCTGATCTCAAGGTGGAGAAGGACTCTATTCGCTTCTACCACTGGAGAAGATGGTGAAGATTGTGCACTACAAAATCTGGAAGAGAAAACCTTAACAATGCAAACATGCAGAATAATTTAAACAGAGAGAGAAAGAAAGAGGTAGAGAGTATTTTGGCACAAGGAAGATTGCGAAACTCCACGGTCAGTGCCCCTGTAGGTGATTCTTTATTGCTTAGAAATACGATACAAGAGAGATTGATGGAGTTCCAACTAGGAGGGCTCAACCTCAGCAGGAGCTCTGTCTTTCGATGATGGCCTGGGTGTGCCGATAATAAATATATTATCCCTGACACAATCTACAAGAGGACTCCCACATCGAGATCCACTAATCTCTGTCACTCTATCCAGGGAGTCTTACATGCTGAAAAGTGGTGTGTCATGCTGTTTTGCTGAGGGGCGTTGCTCTGGAAGAAATCTGTCACGTGCCTCTGAATAAGTTTTCTGCCAGAGCATGTCGAACGTTGTTTGAAGCATGTGTGTCTGCCTAGACTAGCAAGAAAAGCCCAAGGCATCTCTTATTATTGCAATCCATCACCCTAGATAGGGGCTCAAAGGCCTCTCTTAAGAGGATGAATATTGCTCCATCTCTCATAATACGCTAGACACCGACATATGTAATGCTCTGTCCTTGGCTCAACATGCAAAGCTTGCATATCCACTGTTTTCGGTAGCTACTGAAGTATACCTACCTGTCTCTATCTGTAGCTGATGGGAGGAGGTGCAAAGCTGTCCTATGACACATCAGACCCCGTTTGAGGCCATGCACTTCGATCGTAAAATAAATCCATCCTCACTCTTGTGAAGAAATTTCCTATGACAAATTAAAGCCCGTGTGAGAGGTGTGAAGCCATGTATCTCGATTGTAAAATAAATCCATCCTCATTCATGTGAAGAGATTGCACTTTGTAAAAAGCCTTTTTTCCCCCTAAATGTCGAGCGAGAGTCACCCATGTCCTCCTTATATCAATCTATGCGATATAATCCTGTTGATCTCTGGACATGTGAGTTGAGGGGTGGTGTGATCAAGGAGTATTGAGAGGGGTGGCCATCTGTCCAAAGTAAAGCCATGCAGTTAAAACCAAGCTGACGTTTTTGCATACCAACATCTATAGTCTTTTCTCTATGGCTAGCTGCTGAATGACTTGAGGGCAAGTTCAGCACAATGGTAATAACAATTTTCAAAGTGCCCAAGTGCTAGAACGCACTCGCTGCTGCTGCTCACGCTCGCGCTCGCCATCTCTCCTATCCCCTCAGCTCCCCCTCGCGCTGCCCTGTCCCTGTCCCCCCCCCCCCCCCCCCGCCCCCCGCGCTGCCCTGAGTTGCCTCCTCTTCGCGCGCGCGCGCTTGTCCGCCCACCCCTCACTCCGTGCTGCCCGCAGCCTGCCCACATTCCCCCACCCCCACCTAGTGTCTCTTTCAGTGTTGGTGCACAGCGACACCGACTCGCTTCGTTTGCAACGACGCCCTCGACTCCCCTTCGGTTGCCTTTGCAGCAGCAGACACAGAGGGAGGATTCTGCTCCGCCACAGAGGGACTCCACTGAAGCCCCCTCTTTGACCCCGCAGAACCCACCATCCGACTTACTCTCTCGCTGACAGAGCAAGCGAGCTTAGAGGCAGAGGTGGCACGCCTTCAGGCCACCTCTATTATATGCAAGATTCTTGGCACCAGACCCAGCAGAGGGGAGGTGCGTGATCTCCTTCAAGCCCGCCTTCTCACAGATGTGGGCAAGATCCTCGATGTTCAGCTTCTCGGATGTGGCTACTACCAGATAGAGTTTGAGACTCCTGAGATGGCGTCCAAGGTCATTGCGATGAGTCCTCGGCCATCCGAGCAGTTAAAGCTTACTTTCGACAGTGACGTCACGGTTTCAACTCAGCTACCGATGTTCTTGTTGAGGAGGCAGACCTTCCCATTTCGCTCTGCTTCCCTGGCTTGAGGAGAGAGTACCTTCCGCTCCTGTCGAGGATTGGCTCAGAGATTTGGACCGTCCTGGAGACACCTCGTACGATAGCCTCTGTAGCTTCCAAGGAAGCTGGCATGCTGAAAACGCTGGCTGTTCTTGTGGCTGAAAATGTTATGTCTCCTGTTCCGGGGGGGGGGTGGGGGGGCTTGCTGAGAAGGTGCATTGTTGGACACAAGTCCTTGCTGCCTTTTCTGCCAGATCTTGCTAGCGCTAGGGTTTCTTATATATCTGCTGAGTCAAATTGCCCTACCCAGTTCCCAACAAAAATTACTTAAAAATAATAAGTGAAAAATTGCTAAATAGGGAAAATAGATCTATGCACTGTAAAAATGCTCCTGATGGGTTGTAACTGTAATCTGATGATCATGCTGTGTGCAACCAGAGGATATGCATCTACACTAAGTGCCTGGACATGCACGGTCTATGAACACTCACAAAAGTGCCATAACACTTCCTAAGCTAGGCTAAGCTAACTGAACTGAACCCAACCCTTGTCATGAAGTAGCTTGGCCACGTACACATAGGGTTAGGTGTGTACGTGACGTCCCCTCCTTTTCAAAGTGAGGTACTGGTACTGAACTGTATGGCGTCGAGGGAGATCGTTAACAATGTCTGGAATCCTGGAAATGACTCTTTTTCACAACTCTATGACGTGGTTGCGAGTACACACACACAACCTCTTGGCATAGGAACAGTCTTCGGCTGGCAGCATTGCTGGAAAATGATGACGTGGTTGCATAGTGTATGGACAGGCCCGCAGAACGCGGCACACATCATGGGATTCCGTATAGCCACGTGGCAGTTGGTACGGGCAACATACTAGCTTTTGCGGCAATTTTTAAATTGCTTTTTGCTACGCAAATGAAGGCTGGAAAAACTCTACGTTGATGGATTGCTTTATTGAAGGCAAAGAGAGAAAGGGCTTAAATTTTTAAGCTGCTTTATTTTTCATAAGCCTATTTTTAGAGGTAGTTTTTATGGATAGCTTTTGAAGCTTTTGGGCTTTGCTTTTAGCATCCCTTGTAAACCCTTTAAATTAGTCTATGGGCTCTCACTTCTAGAGCATCTGGAGGTAGAGTCTGAGAGTGAGTTCCGTAGACTCGCTTGTACTTTGAGTTGGAGATTAATATAAAAAGAAATACGGAAAGGTGCGCCAGTCTTTGAGGCCAATATCTCTAGGCACGGAACTCCGCCGCGGGCCAGTGTCGAATCAATTGTGAATTGTGAACTGTTTTGAAGTGACCTTTTGAGGTGTCGCGGTAGATTCTCGACTTGGAGTGTCCAAGTCTGTTATAGTGGTATCAGAGCGCGGCCGATTTCTCTCCTACACGAAATCAGATCCTTTTTACGCGGCACCTATGGCTTCAGGCAAAGATCAGTTGACATCCTCTGCATCTGGAGATGCGGGAAGAGATCACAACGAAGATTCACGTGAGGAGTACGGCCCTCCTCGGCCTACTCCGGCGGAGCTTCAAGAGATTGAGCGTCGACAATTGATCGGCGATGCAACAAAGATGATGCTTAATTTTGCGAAGGATCCAAAATTTGCAAAACATATGAGCCAGACTTCTTTCGATGAGGTGCACACTTAGTGGC
Source organism: Adiantum capillus-veneris (assembly GCF_014529385.1). Lineage (NCBI taxonomy): Eukaryota > Viridiplantae > Streptophyta > Polypodiopsida > Polypodiales > Pteridaceae > Adiantum > Adiantum capillus-veneris. The sequence goes on from NC_140931.1 coordinate 37,741,514, forward strand.
GTAAGACCACAAAACCACCCCTCAAACTGGCTCTCAAGAAACCTCCTACTCCCAAGATGTACACAGAGCAAGAATTAGAAGAGGTGGTTGATGCACGAATTGCTCAACTTTTTGACACGCAAAACAAAGCTAAAAAGCACGACAAAAAGCAAAAGAAAGGCACTGACTTCTCATGTTATTTGGGTCGTCAGTCTACATTTGAATCAGCAAGAAAGCAGAAGAAGCGTGTTCGATTTGAAGGAGTACCCACTTCTTCTTCTTCTTCTTCTTCTTTCGACAGTTCTTCTAGCTCATCTGACTCGAGCCAAGAAGACAGAAAAGGCAAAAAGCGAAGCAAAAAGCAAAGCTTTGGAAAGGGCAGTAAAAAGGCAAAGAAGTCTAAATCTTGCCCCGTGTTTGACAATTCTATAGAGGACTTGTCCTCAGATAGTTTGGACTTTGATGACAGCAGCTTTTACGCAAAGAAGAAGAATTTTTATAAAGCCAACCAGTATGACTTTTTGGAAGACAAAAGCAAGAAAGTTCGAGAGTTTAAGGAAGGTGGACAATCAATTAAATTTGACACGTTTTTTGGTTATAGAGATGCTTCGAAGGCCTTGTCTTTTGTACAGCAGTTTGACATAGCTTTCTCAGGAGGGCGTTACTTAGAGCACTCTAAGATTCGGAGAGCTGCCTCTTATTTTAAGGGGAATGCTCGAACTTGGTGGTCCACAAGACAGGGCCAGTTAAATGGCTGAAATTCAAGTGGCTTTTTATTTCTTCTTGGCTGACTCGAGAGAATGAACGCGACATACGAACTGCTTGGAACCATCAACGGATGACCAAGAAGAATACAGTGGACGCTTATTGCGAGAGATTTTTCTATCCGCCTCTTCATTCAAGAAGATCTCGTCCAAGGAACAGATTGAGCGGTTTACCTTGGGTCTTCCTACAGAGATCCGAGGTCACTGCTTAGAACAAAAGTGAGCTTCCATTCAAGAGTTGATGAGTCATGCAAAACGGGGTTTTGCCATTCACTCAGGCAGTTTGACCTACCCCACATATGACATCATGACGCAAAGAGCCGAACAGACTTCGACAAATGAAAGTAGAAAGAGGAAGAGCAACCCAGAAAAGAAAGAGAAGGATGCACGACCCAAACTCACTCCTCAAGAGAGGGCTCGCTTCTTCAAGGAGGGGAAGTGCTTTGGATGCGGAGAAACTGGGCATATCTCCGCAAAGTGCCCTAAAAAGGCACAAAAAGAACAGAACGACAAGGACGACGAAATTCCTGAGAGCTCGAGAGCAGCTGAGGAAGGTGGAAAAAAAGGCAAGATGAAAACAACACCGGTTCCAGATTGCGTGGGTACCGATCCCAGCACGATGGACGAGAGTACAGAACTTTGCCGAGCTTGGGGCAAAGTGAAAGACCAAGAAGCCCTGATCTTCTTTGATGGAGGAGCCAAGGCCAACTTCAATTTACCGGAATTGGCGTCGCGGCTCGAGATCACTCCCGATCGGATGGGGTCACTTGTAGAGGTAGTTCTAGCGGCACCCGGCAGGGACGTAGCCATTACACGTGTCATTGGCAAACTTCGGTTGCATTGTCAGGGGTATTTGGGGCATGAGGACTTTTACATAATGCCTTTGGAAGGTTGTGATGTTCTCTTAGGAATTCCCTGGTACCACAAGAACAACGCCGTGGTCGACTATCGGGCGAGGAAAGCGACTTTGACCATAGAGAAGGGCAGAACCATTGTACTTGATATAAAACTTAAGGGCAAGTCTGTCCCTATCGTATCAACTTCGGCCATTTCAAAATTAATGAAATCCAGTGTGTTTGTTTACTCGATCTTTATGAAAGAGTTCAGTGATGAGGATAGGAAAAATATGTTTGAACTTCATAAAGAACGCCAAGATTTTCTGTCACCTAAAGTGATGACGTGGCTACCGACAGCAGAAACCCTAATTTCTGCCAAAACCCCTTTTTTTTACAGAAACCCTAATTTCTGGAAACCCTAACCCTAACTGCTGGCTGAAACCCTAAGTGGCTGAAAACCCTAAATTTTGGTGCCAGTGCCATGTGGTAGCAGTGTACAGAGGATTCCGGATTTTGCGGCAGAAAAAGCGGGTTGGAAGAAAAGCAGCTAGCGACGCATTATGGTGGCTTTTTGCTACGCTTTGAGAGAGAGAAAGAACATGCTTTATTTTACTTGCTCTCATTTGAGAGAGAGAGAATCTGCTTTTGCTTTCAAGCTTTTGGGGCTTTGCTTTTGGGCATCCCTTGTAACCTTTTTATTTGCGGTGAGGGCCTCACTTCTCAGAGCATCTGGACACAGAGTCTGAGAGTGAAACCCTAACCGCTCTCTTGTACTTTGATGATTGATTAATACATAAAGAAATACCGAAAGGGGCGCCAGTCTCTGGGGCCAATATCTCTAGGCATGGAACTCCGCCGGGCCAGTGCAAATCTATTGTGATCTGTGAATTGTTTTTGAAGTGGTTATTTGGTGCTGCCGTGATTGATTCTTGACTTGGAGTGTCCAAGTCTGTTACAGTGGTATCAGAGCACGACCAATTTCTCTTCTACGGGAAATCAAATCCCCAATTTTTTTTTTTCCGCGGCACCTATGGCTTCACGCAAGGATCAGTCGACTCCCTCTGCATCTGGACATGCGGGCAGGGATCACAACGAAGATTTCGCAGAGAGTATGGCCCGCCTCGGCCTACTCAGGGGGAGCAAAGAGAGATGAAGCGTCGTCAATTGATCGGCGATGAAACAAAGATGATGCTTAAATTTGCGAAGGATCCGAAATTGGCAAAATATATGAGCGAGACTTCTTTTCAGGAAGTGCATGCGTAGTGGCAGAAAACCACTACACCACCCCTGAAACGCGCTCTCAAGAAACCTTCTGATCAAAAATAGTATTTAGAGAAGGAATTACAAGAGGTGGTTGATGCACGGATTGCTCAGCTTTTTGACACGCAAAAGAAAGCCAAAAAGCAGAAGAAAAGCACCGACTTCCCGGGATATTTGGGTTGTTAGTCGACTTTTGACAAGGCAAAGAAACAGAAGAAGCGTGTTCGATTTGAAGGAGTACCCAGTTCTTCTTCTTCTTCTTCTTCTGACAGTTCTTCTAGCTCTTCAGATTCGAGCGAAGAAGACAGAAAAGGTAAAAAGCGAAGCAAGAAACAAAGCTTCGGAAAGGGCAAGAAAAAGGAAAGAAGGCTAAATCTCGCCTAGAGACTGACAGTTCTATTGAGGACTCGTCTACAGACAGCTCAGATTCCGATGACGGAAACTTTTATGCGAACAAGAAGAATTTTTACAAAGCCAACCAGCATGACAGGGATCCTCGTGCTTCAGCAGGATTGATTTGAAGAGTGGATATCATCAGATCCGAATCGTGACGGGAGATGTCTAGAAGACAGCCTTCCGGGCTACTTTTTGGATTATTTGAGTTTTTGGTAATACCTTTTGGCTTAACCAATGCTCCTGCGACATTTAACCGGATGATGGACGGGATTTTTCGAGAGTACAGGCTATTTGTTGGCACTTTCTTTGATGATATCATTGTTTTCTCCAAGAATGAGGCAGAACACAGATCATCTGCTTCAGAGATACACTTTTTGGGACACTTTGTCTCAGCAGTAGGAGTGCAAATGGATTCGGCCAAGATAGAGACTATACGTGATTGGCCCGATTTGAAGGATGTCTATGAAGTTAGAAGCTTCTTGGGACTGTGCTCGTACTACAGGCGGTTCATACGAAAGTTTGCAGAGGTTGCTTCCCCTATGCATGTCTTGACACAAAAAGGAGTCCCTTTCTCATGGGGATCCACAGAGGTGACTGCCTTTCAGACATTGAACAAGAAATTGACTACAGGACCATATTTGACTTTGCCGGACTTGCAGAAGTCATTTGAAGTATATTGTGATGCTTGTGGTCGTAGTCTAGGTGCGGTCCTGATGCAAGAAGGCCATGTCATTGCTTACGAGAGCCGATTGTTCTCTAGGCCGGAGATGACAGCACAGGTATATGAGAAAGAGCTTTTGGCGGTTATGTATGCTCTTTCTCAGTGGCGGCATTACCTACTCGGAGCGGATTTTACTGTCTTTACAGACCATTAGAGTTTGCGCTACTTCTTGTCACAGAAGCAGTCTTCAAAGAAGCAGATGCGGTGGGCGAACATCTTGTCACAGTTTCACTTTTAGATTGTCCATGTGCAGGATAGAAGAATGTGGTTGTAGATGCTTTGTCTCGGGAGCCGTTGGTTCTGGCTACTTCCGCGATACATCATAGGAGCTTCGAGGATATGGTAGATCAGTATGCCACAGATACAGATTTTGCAGATATTTTCACATGGATACGGGATGGTGAGACAATAGCAGGATACTCCCTTCGGGAAGGCTACTTGATGAGAAAAACCATGTTGTGCATTACACAGCCGTTGCGGGAAAAGGTTATGACTGAATGCCACTATCCACCTTTTATGGGTACTGCGGCATTGCTACCACCATGAAAGGGGTAGAGAGATACTTCTTTTGGCTGAGACTCAAAAAGGATGTGGAAGCGTTTATGCTTGGTATGCCAGAAGGTCAAGTTTGACAGGCATAAGGCACTGGGATTGTTACAGCCTTTACCCATACCCACCCACCCACCCCTAGGAAAGTATTGCAATGGATTTCATTTTTCATCTCTTGAGAACACAAAATGATCACGATGATTTTTCGATTACATGGCACGTCTGAGACAATTGTCTCCGACAGAGACCCCAGATTTATGAGTTTGTTTTGGAAGGCAATTTGAGAGAACATTGGCACGCGGTTGCAGTTCTCGTCATCGTTCCACTTGCAGACTGATGGGCAATGTGAGATTCAATTGTTTTAGAGTTATTGAAGTCTTGTATCTCGGATCAAAAGACTCAATGGGAAAAGAACTTACCTTTGGTGGAATTTGCCTACACTAACATGATACACTCTTCGACAGGGAAGACGCCATTTGAGATTGTTGAAAGTGCTGCGAAGGTTCCATCCTTCCTGAGCACGAAAGATTAGATATTTGAAGCGGATGAATATTCGCGAGATTTGGATACGGCTTTTGCCAAGGTTCGCGAGACTTTGCAGAAGTCTCAAGAACGACAGAAAAAGGCAGTGGATTGCCATCGTCGCGACTTGAAACTGAAGGAGGATGATTGGGTGCTCTTACGTTTTGATAAGGCACACCTGCGAAAGAAAAAGGGAAAGGAGAGTTTTTTTCCAAAGCTTAGTATGCGATACTACGGACCTTTCCAGATCACTGAAAAGATAAATGATGTCTCCTTCCGATTGAAATTGCCAGATACTTGGAGGATTCACAATGCATTGCATGTGAGTCTCTTGAAACCTTTTAAGGGTGATGTGCCTGATGATGGGGAGCTTGATGAGCAACCCGAAGTGGAAGAAAACGAGGAGACCCTTGTTCCTGAACAGGTTTTGACACATAAGGATACGAAGAAAGGTAAAGTCCGAAGGTGGTTCTTGGTTAAGTTCAAGAACTATCCTGCATTTGATGAGAAGTGGATGGAGGAGGAGGACCTAGCAGATACTCCTTGGATTGTGAAACTTTACCTCGATGCTTTGGTAAAGAAACCAAAGAAACTCCAAACGGAACCCAGAAATTCAGCTTGGCCGGAGATCTGGTGCAGTGGGATGCACAAGAGGGGAGTTACTCCACTCCTTTGTCAACAGATGCCTTGATTTTGATACTAAAGTCACTGATGTCTCTTTGAGCTTCAGGGATACTGAGAGCTGATAGTATTCTGCTGGATGACTTTATGAAATGGAATTCCTGATTATGATACTGATTTGTTCTTGACTTCTCTTAAGTACAGGAACTGATAGACGAAATGACTGCAGCATTTTGGTTTGATTGAGCTCGAATAGACATGGTTGCAATAGGGGTTCGTCAATTGGACATCGATGAGGTCTCGATTGGACCTAGATGTGATTTCTAGCTACATTGCCGATAAATCATGGTCTAAGATCCGAATGAATGTTGAATGTCATGTAATGTCCTATGATGTCTAGTGATGTCCTGTGATGTGACTGTCGATTTAGTACATGTGGCAATGTGCTAGATGTGTGTTCCTAGTACCTAGGTACAAACTGTCAGTGTCTGCTAAGACGGTTTATGGCTTCTGTCGGTTTTGCAGGCGTAATCGTGGTCGATTACAATGCTTTCAAGAGGGGGGTATGTCACAAAGTGTGACGTGGCTACCGATAGCAGAAACCCTAATTTTACGAAAACCCTAATTTGGAAACCCTAACCCTAACTTCTGGCTGAAACCCTTAGTGGCTGAAAACCCTAAATTTTGGCGCCAGTGCCACGTGGCAGCAGTGTATGGAGGATTCCGGGATTTGTGGTGGAAAAAGCGGGTTGGAAGAAAAGCAGCTAGTGACGCATTATTGTTGGCTTTTTGCTAAGCTTTGAGAGAGAGAAAGAACATGCTTTATTTTACTTGCTCTCATTTCAGAGAGAGAGAGAATCTGCTTTTCCTTTCAAGCTTTTGGGTATCCCTTGTAACCTTTTTATATGCGGTGAGGGCCTCACTTCTTAGAGCATCTGGACGTAGAGTCTGAGAGTGAAACCCTAACCGCTCTCTTGTACTTTGATGATTGATTAATACATAAAGAAATACCGAAAGGGGCGCCAATCTTTGGAGCCAATATCGCTAGGCACGGAACTCCGCCGGGCCAGTGCAAATCTATTGTGATCTGTGAATTGTTTTTGTAGTGGTTATTTGGCGCTGTCGCGATTGATTCTTGACTTGGAGTGTCCAAGTCTGTTACATTTTCTCCACTCTCATGCCGATTGCTTCTCAGAGGGCCTGCCAGGTGAGCTACCACCCGCTTGTCATGAAGATCATACCATTGATCTGATACCTGTATGTACACCACCGAACTGGCCACCTTACCGTGTGATCCGAGCCTAGAACGAACAGATTATGAACCAAGTGAAAGACCTCTTGGAGAAGGGTTTTGTCCGGCCTAGTACTTCACCATATTGCTCTCCAGTGTTGTTGGTTTTGAAGAAAGACGGATCTTATAGAATGTGCATCGATTATAGAGCTCTCATGGTGAAATTGACTACGGGACCAGTTTTGACTTTGTCGGACTTGCAAAAGTCACTTGAAGTGTATTGTGATGCTTGTGGTCGTAGTCTGGTTGCGGTCTTAATGCAAGAAGGCCATGTCATTGCTTACGAGAGCAGATTGTTCTCAAGGCCGGAATTGACAACACAGATTTATGAGAAAGAGATTTTGGCGGTTATCCATGTTCTTACTCAATGGCGGCACTACCTACTCGGAGCGGATTTTACTGTCTTTACAGATCATCAGAGTTTACGCTACTTCTTGTCATAGAAGCAGCTATCGGAAAAGCAGATGCGGTGGGCGAACATCTTGTCACAATTTCACTTCTAGATTGTCCATGCGCAGGGACATAAGAATTTGGTGGCAATGCTTTGTCTTGGAAGCCGTTGGTTTTGGCTATTTCTGCGATACATCATAGGAGCTTCGAGGATATGGTCGATCAGTATGCCACGGATATAGATTTTGTAGACATTTTCACACGGATACGGGATGGGGAGACAGTAGCACGGTATTCCATTCGGGATGGCTACTTGATGAGGAAAACCATGTTGTGCGTTACATAGCCGTTGAGGGAAAAAGTTATGACTGAATGCCACTGTCCGTCTTTTACGGGTCATCGTGGCATTGCTACCACCTTGAAAGGGGTAGAGAGATACTTCTTCTGGCCGAGACTCAAGAAGGATGTGGACGAGTTTGTGCGGAGTTGCTTGGTATGCCAGAAGGTCAAGTTTGACAGGCATAAAGCACAGGGATTGTTACAGCCTTTGCCCATATCCACCTGGCCCTGGGAAAGTATTGCAATGGATTTCATTTTTGATCTCCCGAAAACACAGAGTGGTCACGATGGTATCTGGACTGTTATTGACAGATTCAGCAAGCAGGCTCATTTCATTCCTGTAAAGAAAACAGTCAAGCCGGACCACTTAGCGAGACTGTTTGTGGCCCAGATTTTCAGATTACATGGCATGCCCGAGACGATTGTCTCCGACAGGGACCCTAGATTTACGAGTTTGTTTTGGAAGGCAATTTGGGAGAACATTGGCACACGGTCGCAGTTTTCGTCATCTTTCCACCCTTAGACTGACGGGCAATCTGAGATTGCCAATTCAATGGTTTTAGATTTATTGAAGTCTTATATCTCAGATCAGAAGACTCAATGGGAAAAGTATCTACCTTTGGTGGAGTTTACCTACAACAACACGATACACTCTTCGACGGGGAAGGCACCATTTGAGATTATTGAAGGTGCTGTGAAGTTTCCACCCTTCCTAAGCATGAAAGATAAGATTTTGAAAGCCGATGAGTACATGCGCCACTTGGACAGGGCTTTTTCCAAGGTCCGCGAGGCTTTGCTGAATCTCAGGAAAGACAGAAAAAGGCAGCGGATCGCCATCGTCGTGATTTGAAATTGAAGGAGGATGATTGGGTGCTCTTACGTCTTGAGAAAGAAAAAGGGAAAGGAGAGGCTCTTTCCAAAGCTTAGTATGCGATACTACGGACCTTTCTAGATCTTCGAAAAGATCAATGATGTCTCCTTCCGATTGAAACTACCTGACACTTGGAGGATTCACAATGCATTCATGTGAGTCTCTTGAAACCTTTTAAAGGTGATGTGCTCGAAGATGGGGAGCCTGATGAGCAACCAGAAGTGGAAGAAAACGAGGAGATCCTTGTTCTTGAACAGATTTTGGCACATAAGGACAGAAAGAATAAGGTAAATTGAGAAGGCGGTTCTTGGTTAAATTCAAGAACTATCCTGCATTGGATGAGAAGTGGATGGAGGAGGAGGACTAGCAGATACTCCTTAGATTGTGAAACTTTACCTTGAAGCTTTTGGTTTAGCTTAGTCTACTCCAAATGGAAACCCGAATTCAGCTTGGCCAGAGATCTGGTGCAGTGGGTTGCACAAGAGGGGAGTTACTCCGCTCCTTTGTCAACAAATGCCTCGATTTTTGAATACTAGAGTCACCGGTGTCTCTTTGAGCTTAAGGGATACTGAGAGCTGACAGTATTTTGCTGTATGACTTTATGAAATGGAATTCTCGAATATGAAGTTGATTTGTTCTTGACTTGTTTTTAAATACAGGAACTGATAGACGAAATGACTGCAACATTTTTTGGTCTAAATGATCTCGATAGACATGGTTGCAATAGGGGTTAGTCAATCGGCCATCTATAAGGTCTTGAGTGGATCTAGATGCGATTGCTAATTGCATTGCCGATAAATCATGGTCTGAGATCCGAATGAATGTTGAATGCGATTTGTCATGTGATGTCTTGTGGTGTCGTGTGATGTGACTGTTGAGTGGTACATGTGCTAGATGTGTGTTCCTAGTGCGCGGTACTAACAATCAGTGTCTGCTAAGACAATTTATGGCTTCGGTCTGTTTTGCAGGTGTAATCGAGGGCGATTACAAAGCTTTCAAGAGGGGGGTATGTCACAACTCTGTGACGTGGCTGCCCAGTACACACACACACACCCTCTTGGCATAGGAACAGTTTGTGGCTGGCAGCATTGCTGGAAAATGATGACGTGCCTGCATAGCGTACGGACATGTCTGTAGAACGCGACGCACATCACGGGATTCCGTACAGCCACGTGGCAGTTGGTACGGGCAACAATCAACTTTTGCGCAGTTTTTAAATTGCTTTTTGCTACGCAAATGAAGGCTGGAAAAACTCTACGCTGAAGGATTGCTTTATTGAACGCAAAGAGAGAAAGGGCTTAAATTTTTAAGTTGCTTTGTTTTTCATAAGCCTATTTTTAGAGGCAGTTTTTATGGATAGCTTTTGATGCTTTTGGGCTCTGCTTTTAGCATCCCTTGTAAACCCTTTAAATTAGTCTCTGGGCTCTCAGTTCTCAGAGCATTTGGACGCAGAGTCTAAGAGTGAGTCCCGTAGACTCGCTTGTACTTTGAGTTGCAGATAAAGGGGCGCCAGTCTTTGGGGCCAATATCTCTAGGTACGGAACTCCGCTGGGCCAGTGTCGAATCAACTGTGAGCTGTGAACTGTTTTGAAGTGACTTTTTGAGGTGTCGCGGTAGATTCTCGACTTGGAGTGTCCAAGTCTGTTACACTCTTCACCGGCCCACTCTGATGTGTGGATCATGCAATACTTGAACTTCATAAAGGTCTGTAATGCTTGCTTCTTTGGGCTGCGCTGAAAGCGACAGTCATATGTGGCTCCTTCTATGCTTCAACCTCGTCTATAGTCATGCGTCTACCTTCTTCAAGAATCTCCGAGGATGAAAATTCTTGAAACCACTTTCAACACAAAAACATGAACATACCCATTCCATGTTAAGTGATTGGAAAAATTTTAGTCTTTCGAAAAAACTGTGCATGCAGTGCAGATGAACAAAGTGACGGAGTGCCAAACCGTTCATCAAACGCACGCAAACAATGGAATCGAAACTTGTCTTTCTAATCTAAATCAATCAACTATGGCAAATCACAACGGAAATGCCGATGCTTGATGCTCAATCCTTCTTGTGCTCTTTCGGATACTGTGTCATGCCAAGGAAGAGACATGGAATGTGAATTCCTTGGGTGCAACATTTCATCTTTTCATTAGTAATCCGCATATATCCATGCTCATTTATGAGTGAATTGTGTTCAGCGTACAATATGTCATGCCTATGAAAAGGGATCACATAAGGACGGTGACTAAAATACAGGAAACCATCACGAATGAAACACTCGAACAATGCATGCTGACTAATCATTCGGACACATAATACTTCCTGTGAGGGTTCTTTGGACCTCGACTTGAGAGAGAAGATCGGTTCTTCATGATTGATTGAATCTGCAATGAGGTTAGCTTCACTAGAAAAAGTATCAACTAAACCATCATCCTTGTGAACAATCACATCATTATCCTGCAATTCATCATGCTCGTGAATAATCACATCTCGATCATGCAAATCATCATGCTTATCATTATCATGCAAATCATGTGTGTCGTGCTTTGGAGAAGAAAAGAGTGAGGAGAGTCTCCTTCTCCTGATTCTTGTCACTCTACGCCTGCACACTAGAAAAGAGTCGGAACAACTCTTGCATGTGTTGGGCTATTTGCGCTTTCGCCAAGCGCGCTTGGTCGTGCTCACGCTCTAAGGTTGCCATTCTTTCTTTGTGGTCACGATCCAATTCGGCCTTTCTTTCTGCTCTTCTTTCTTCACGTTCTAACTTTCTGTCCATCATCATCTTGAGAAAAGCCTCCATAGGATCTGATGCAATCCTTTGCGTAGATGGGGAAGGGGGAGGGTCGGAAAAACCTCCTGGTGGAGAAAATTCTTCTTCACCACCCTCATGCTCATCACCTTCATGCGAAGTATCCATTCCGCTTCGGGTGATGACCATACACTGAAGTCTTGGGTTCTTAAGTTCACGAGGAACTTGGGGTCTTGTGGGTCTTGGTTTCTTGAGGTTCTGGAGTCTTGAGGTTCTTGAGGGTCTTGAGTTCTTGAGGTTCTTCTTTAGGTTGCAATTTGTGTTAGAGAAGGATCTTCTTTTACCCGAGCTCTTCTCTTTCCCGCGGGCGCACCCATTGGTGGCCTTGTTGTCACACCAAGGTTGCTTTTTCCCACCTCATGTCGATTGGCTGGCCGCTAAGTGCCCTGTCGGCTCTCAATGAGTGAACAAAGAAACAAGGGGAGGCTGGCCAAGCCCTTCTTTCTTGGGTTTCCTGTCACTCTTCAAAACACGATTAGGAGGTGACACGCCCAAGAGGACTTGGGTTACGTTCGACTGCAACAAGTAAAAAAATTCTGTGGTTCTTTCCTTGAGTGATACAGAACACTGCCAAAGCTCTGATACCAATGTAACGTGCAACGGAAGTGAATGTTGAACTTTTCTCAAGATGAGTGCTCCGAACTGTGCTCAAGGTTCCTTTTACTTACGGAAGGGAGAGCCTTCCGTTCCTTTAGTGAGAGAGTGCAAATGATCACAAACAAAGTGGCAAACACTGTGAATGAAGGTGTTGAGACTGAGAGATAGAGAGAGAAGAATACAACACCAGAATGTTGTCAAATCCTCCTTCGAAGGCCCCACTCTCTATGGCGAGAGCGGTCTACTATTGATTGCACAAATCTCTACAATGCAATGGACTTGCCGACGATGTCGACGACGATGAGGACAACGACAAGACGGGCTGAAATCTGAAAATGCTAATGGCTGAAATCTACCAATCTTTATCTGCTGAATTCTGACTCTATGTCGATGTCGATGGCGATGCAACGACGACGTGCTGAAAATGCAAATGCTGAAATCTACTTTTTTCCAGGCTGAATCTGCAAACTTAGTGGATCTGACCGTGCGGCGAGGATCTGCTACGGGAAGGTGAGATCTGCAAGGTTTGGGACTTCTAAAACGGGATCTGACTGCTGTAAACTGAAAACGCTGATGCTTTCGGGGGTTCTGTCGCGAAGAAACTGCAAATTGCTGGGCTGCTCCAAAAACGCTAGGTCTGATTTGGGGGTCTGTTGCAGAAACGCTAGGTATCTGCTGAGTCTGCTGTTGCCGAGTTGACCTGCAAGTTGCAAAACGCTGGCTGGTCTGCAACTGCTGAAAACGTTGGCTGTTCTTGTGGCTGAAAACGCTATGTCTCCTGCCCGGGGGGGGGCTTGCTGAGAAGGTGCACTGTTGGACACATGTCCCTGCTGCCTTTTCTGCCAAATCTTGCTAGCGCTAGGGTTTCTTATATATCTGCTGAGTCAAATTGCCCTACCTAGTTCCCAACAAAAGTCACTTAAAAATAATAAGTGAAAAATGGCTAAAATAGGGAAAGTAGGTTTATACACTGTAAAAATGCTCCTGATGGGTTCTAACTATAATCTGATGATCATGCTGTGTGTAACCAGAGGATATGCATCTACTCTAAGTTCCTGGACATGCATGGTCTGCGAACAGACTCACAAAAGTGCCAGAACACTTCCTAAGCTAGGCTAACTGAACTGAACTGAACTGAACCCTATTCATGAAGTAGCTTGTCCACGTACACATAGGGTTAGATGTGCACGTGACACGCTCCCTGCTTCCCCACCCCTCCCTCCCCCATCTCCCTCCCCCCCCCCCCCCCCCGCTTTCTCCTCTCCTCCCGTTCCTATCCTAGAGCTTACCCATGGGGTAGGACCTTCCTTGGCTGCTAGGAGATCTCTTGGTAGCGCTTTTTCCATGAGTCGCTTGGCGAAAGAGGGACAACCTTTTTTGCGTACCCCCCTTCAGGTGTAGACGTCTCCCTTTGCAGCAATTCCTCGTGGACTTACGAGCTTCGACATTCGTCATAGGTGGGACTTCTTTGCCTATGACTTCACTCGATTTCTTGTCGACCCTTCACCTGACTTTGAGGCAACCTGCTTCAGAGTCCATGTACTGCTCCTTGCACTTGCAGCTAGAGGGATAGAGGCCCTGCACACAACGGTTGGCTTCTCTTTTCCCCTACGTGTTAGGGACGAGTCAGAGTGGACGCTGGACTCAATGTTGGAGTGACTGCAGGCACATGCCGTCGAGTTCTCTCACCACATGGGAGACCTGGGGGTTACAGACCTGGTACAGACTTTGTGGCCGTTGGCCAAGTTCTCAGTGACACCTCCAGACTCGGCAGGATGTAGACACATTGTGTATTCTTTGCTGACACGTAGAGCCCACCATGCTATGTATACATACATTAGGACTCCTGGACAGAGGAGGTTGCCCTGCGCACGGAACGCTCTTCTTGGGCCTGGGCCAGACACTCTTTTCAGTCACGCCTATCTAGGGGACGCTCGGATGCGGATTATTCCCCATCCAAGCTAGCCTCAAAGATAGCGCTGTTAGCGGCTACTGCAGCATCAGTTCTTTCTTGTTCTCCATGAGGATTGTCTCATGGAACGTGTAGGGATTAGGTGGGCCCCAGTTTTAGCGCCAGCGGGGTTGATTGCGTGAGGAGCTTCAGCGATGCCTTGTGGGCGGCGAGATTGATATTCTTATGCTGCAGGAGCAACATCTTTGTGAGAGCCGCATTAGACGTTGTGGTCAGCTTTTGCGTGGACGATATGAGACATTTTGGTCAATTGCATTTGAACTTGGTGGTAACCAAGAAGGGGTATGTATGACTATTGCGGTCTCTTGGTAGCAGGCCATTGTGGGCAGAGACATTATTGTGCCTGGCAGGCTCAGTGGATTACTTTGCAGGTTCCGGGTCGCCTCTTAGGCTTCTTGAACATCTATGTGTCCAATGTGGTAAGTGCCTTGAGTTTTGGCCTCACATTGTAGAGTGTGCCGCATGCAGAGCAATGGTGCATTGGGGGTGACTTCAACATGCTGGACGACCCCTCTAACAGGACTGGAGGTAGCCATGCTACTGTGCATGGGGCTGAGTAACGAGTTGGCATCTTGGGAAAGGCTATGTATGACTTTGAGGGTTTCAGATGTTTGGGAGCAGTTTGGCTTTGTGAGGCCCTGGACATCTTGGCCTTCTCTCGCTTGGACCGCAGAGTAGGAGGAGTGAATCTATCTAGGATAGATCGCTTTTATGCCAGCGACCACTTCTGTGACTTGGGTGGGTCAATTTGCATTCTGGTTGGGACATCTTTTTCGGACCATGCACAAGTGATCGTCACTGTGATAGGTAGACACAGGAAGAGGAGCACGATGCTTCGCATCCTTGAGAGGATCTTGTTGGATTCAGAGCTCAGAGAGTGAGTGGTGGCTCTCTCAACAGAGGGCTTGGACACACAGGACTCTTGTGCTGACAGAGTGGCCTCTGGACTTGCTCAGCTTAGTCGACTCTTTCTTTAGGAGTCTACGGCTCGTCTAGCTGCAGCTAGAGAGGTGGAGCGGCGTTTTCGTAGAGGATACAAGAGCAACACCCAGACAGTCTTTGGTTCGAGAAGCAACTGCAACTGGCTCGCCAGGAGCTGGCCAGCATAGAGGAGAGGTACTATGAGTTTGCTTTCCATCGATAGGCATCTCAGTGGACCCAGGTGGGTGACAGAGTGGCGGGGGTGTTCTTTAAGACAGTGGGACCCCGGCATGCGCATGCCAGTGTCAACGAGTTGAGGAGGCCTGATGAGTTAGTTGCTTCAGAGCCAGAGGACATGCACGCAGTTGCTACTGACTTTTGTCGTGACTTGTTGTCAGCAGAGCTTCAGTCAGAGTGTCAGGATGCATGCAGAGAGCAAGTTTGGGCACAAATGCCTTGTCTTGTGGCTGAGGAGATGCGCCAGAGGCTTGAGCTGCCTCTTCAGCTAGAGGAGTTCCATACGGCCCTTAGAGCACTTCTAGCTGTCCTGGTGAGGATGTTTTGGCTCCCAGTTTTTTCCTTGAGTACTAGGACCTGCTTGGCTCAGACTTCTGCAGCGCTTTTTAGTACATCTTGCACACAGGAGAGATGCCTGACAGCATGAGTTAGGGCTTGATCTACCTTATGCCCAAGGAGGGTGGCTCCTTGGATGAGATTCGGTAGTGGTGGCCCATCACCATCCTCAACTCAGCCTACAAAATTCTAGCCAAGGCTCTGAGCTTGAGGATTCAGCCACTTCTAGAGAGCATTATACATGGGACTCAGACAGGCTTTGTCAAGGAGTGGAGTATCCTTGACAACATCTTCACTTTTTGGGAGGCATCTGCCCTCGTGCACCTCCGTGGTGGGGACCCGGTGATACTTCTTCTCGATTTTGAGAAGGCCTACGATAGAGTTGACTGGGACTTTTTGGAGGGCACTTGGAGGGCACTCTACGCAGGATGGGCTTCTCAGATGCTTGGACCAGAGGTGTGTCATCTCTCTACAGACGTGCACGGTAGAGGAGATCGTTTCATGCTCACATGTTCGGTCGGACAAGGTTGCTCTTTTTCCCCCTTCATCTTTCTGTTCTATGCTGAGGTGATGAGCAGATTTTTGGTTTCACGGCAGGTTGGTCTACGTGGCTTAGCGCTTCCTATTCGGGGCGATGAGCTATTGGATGCTCAGTGTGTAGACGAATCAACTTTGTACTTGGAGGGCGAGGAGGCCACTTGCACAGGTGTGAGCAGACTCTTGAGATGTTTTCTTGTGCATCAGGCGCACTGATCAATTGGAGGAAGAAAGTGGCTTCTCGGTTGGCAGTGCTCCTACGCCTGATTGTTGCCAAGTGAGGGTTTTAGATGGATCCCCCAAGGGATTGCAGTTTGATTTGGGCTGTAAGGTTGGCTCGGACTTGTCTCCTGAGTAGCAGATTGCTCCTCTCCTCCTGTCCATCAGGAGAAAGTTGTTAAACTGGAGCTCGATTCGACTTTCTTTGGGAGGCAAAGTTATAGTGGCCAACCAGGTGTTGTTGGCTACTATGTGGTACATTACATCTTGCTTGATCTTTTCGAGCTCTTGTGTCAGCCAGGTAGATCAGGAACTTTCTTTGGACAGGGCACGACACTTAGATACCCCGGGCCAAAGTAGCCTGGCAGGTCATCACTCTATCTTGTTCTCAGGGGGGGTTTGGGGACCATAGACCCATCACGGCAGGGCAGAGCCCTTCTTGGGAAGTTCGTTGTCAAAGGACTGCTTCTAGGGGAGGAGCCTTGGAAGGAGTTTTTGCTTCAACGGCTTAGAGCTAGAGTGCCTCAGGCAGGAGGCCCTTGGAGACCCTCCGGATGCGTAGAGTTTGTCTAAGCAGGAGACTGGAGGATCGTTTTGCTTTGAGCTTGCTTTGCTCTTGGGAGCAGCTGCAGAGAGGCCTGGAGCAGCACCAACCCACTTGCACGGAGGAGCATCTAAGACAGCCCCTTGTTCAGAACCCCATGGTCAACACTCAGAGAGGCCACTTGTCACGAGGACGTGGCAACTGTTAACTATGTCACGAGGACGTGGCAATCGTTAACTTTGGTTGTTGGTTTCTTTCCAATGATTTTTGTTTTTTTTTTGAGACCCTCTTTTTGAAGTTGCAAATGGTCGGACATTGTATGGCCAATGAACGATAGTTTCACTTGCAGACGGGAAGTTGGTCGGCATTGGAATTCGTATAGTAAGAGGATGTCTAGGCTTAGTTCAAGATTATGTAGTTTCCCCCGTTGCACTTAGCAAGTTGGTGGATGCTAGGAAGTGAACTCAATAAAGGCATATTGCCAAGGTGGGGTCACTGAGGGAACATACGGAATGTTTTAGGTACATACGGAATGCACTACCGTACTTAACCACCTCTCAGGTACGTAATAGGTACGTACCATTTGTAAAAAACCCATGTTTTAGTAAAACCCCACAATCTCTGTTTTGCAGGCGTAATTGAGGGCGATTACAATTTTTTCAAGAGGGGGATATGTCACAAACTGATGATGTGGCATACCTAACAAGTTGTCTGAACTTATGGGCACCTGTCGATAGGGCCTTGGGGGCAGTAGATCAATTAAAGAGGCTGGCGTGCTGATTGTACAGATTTTTGCAAATCGCGTTGGGGATGCTGACGTGGCTGGCCGTATGGATTTCCGCAAAACGCGCTGGAGTTGTTGATGTGGCATGTCGTACGAAATTTTGCATAATGCGCTCGCTGCTTTTGGGAGCCATGTGCTTTTGAGTTTGGAAGCTTTTCATGTATTGCTTTTCCATGGCCAAGGGCCTTTAAATAAGTCCCTTGAGCCTCTCTGTGGCTCACTTGTGCTGACGAGCCGATGAGCAGAGAGGACCCGCGGGCAGTTGTACTTGGCTCAAGCATTAATACAAAAAGAAATACCGAAAGGGGCGCCAGTCTATGGGGCCAATCTTTTTGGGCACGGAACTACGCCAGGCTGTGTTGAGTCTCGGCTGAATTGAACTGTGAATTATTTTAAAGTGATTCTCTCTCGTGTGTCGTGCCAAATTCTAGACTTGGGGTGTCCAAGTCTGTTACACAAACATAGAGCACTAGACTTATACGTCAAGATTTGATTCAACTAGATACCAGAAGCACATGGATACAGTCGATACAAGAGTTGGGCACGAAGATGGCTTTCTATACAGAGCATCTCTCCAACTAACAGAGCATGGATATGTGATTAGACTGGCCTATATGGACACTCATTTATTTCATGGGATACAATGTGCTATTGGTCAGATGCGCACATCATCACATCAGTCAGAGATTGAGACCGGCAGATTTAGGAGAGTATCAGTAGAGGCCAGGATATGCCAGTTGTGCCATATAGAGCCAAAGACGAGTTACATCACATATGTCATTGTCCGGTATACTATAAGATACGAGGCTGCTTTCATTATCTATTCAGAGAGGGCATTGGACCGCTGACTAGAGTCATGAGATATCAGGATCAGAGATGCCTCGTGTTGTTATTCTAGAGCTGCGCAGACATATGGAGAGTCTCTTGAGGACATAAGGCAGTGGGAGACATTTACAGAGGGAGATCACGGACTTCTTCAGAGCAAGGACTCAGCAATGAGATGAGCAAGCTTCTCAGCAGACTTCAGAGCACACCTATACCAGAGGTATATTAGTTGACAGAGCCATTGAGCTCAGGAGAGCTAGGCACCCACGTCTACGAGGGTGACCACGACATCGATGGAGGCTCCATCAGAGGATTAGGACTATTCTAGCACAACATGGGAGACGTCCCTCTAAGATTGTATCAGTTTGGTCTCAATAGGTCATTTTGGCCTTTTGAAGACGTTTAATATAACATTTCATTTCATCTCTCTCTCTCTCTCTCTCTCTCTCTCTCTCTCTCTCTCTCTCTCTCTCTCTCTTTTGTGGAAAAAGTCAGGGCTTTATATTACTGAGTACAATATAATCCCCAGTGGATGCCAAAATAGCCTATCACGTGGGGTGTACAAGCTGAATGTAAGGAGGAGAGCCACTATAGTGACAACTCGACTAAAACAATCTCATGGTGGTCGGTGTGACGAGTGGAGGAGAAACCACCGAGGAGGGGCATAATGCCACGTAATCTGTCCACCTGTAAGTGTGAAAAAGAGTGGGGATTGTGCCCAACGCCGAAGGAAGGCAAAATGGCGAGCCTCGGCTGCTCGAGATACACCTAAGGAAGAATCCCACTGCCAAATCAGGGTGTGAATGATATCCAGCCAAATGGCAGTGAGGGTATCCTGAAGGAGCTGTGGAGCCGCACTGAGAATGTGGAGACAACGAGCTCTCCAAACATTCCATAGTGTAATACTAGTGATGACTGAAAAAACCTCATCATGTGTCTAAGAATCTCCCTGCCAAGCTAACCGTCCAATCTTGACAGTGTCCTCAAAGAACGATACAGGTGCACATGTAGGGTCAGAGTGAGGCCAATGCCACTCTCCTGGGTCCCAATATAGCTGAGATAGGGCACGACCCTCCCACACCGAAAGCCTCCAAAGTGCAGCATCAGCAGAAGCGAAACGAGGGTCAACACAACGACGCTTCTCGCGGGAGTCAACTACTCTGATGGCCTCCCATCGAGCTCTGGGAAGGATAGGGTGTGGAAAGGTGGCATCATATGTCAATCTAGCATGAATCCCCTCAGACTGGTCAGTATCAACTGTGAATAGCATGGTGTCTAAACGAACTAATAAGAGAGTGCTCTGAGCAAAGAGGCCTTCCGAGCCACAATGGGGAGGCATCTGAACCGTGCCTCTCATGACTGCATCCCACTGTGAAGGAAGGGCGGTATCAATCTCAAGCAATCTGTCTGCCATCCCGCGACCAATGTCATAATGCTTTGCCACAAAATCAGCATCTAGCATCCGTGTCTCATGAAACAACCGCATAGAGGCAACAGGGCCAGCGTCCCAGGCAGCCCAATCAATGCGAGTCCGCTCTCTTAGTTGACGGGGTGGATCAACCGAAGAATCAAGAACTGCAACATTCCAAATGAGAGGTTGGAGCTCAATCTCCTCACGACATGAGGGAGGTGAGCGTATGATAGCCCGTCGCATGGAAACCCAAATCTGAAGGAGTGATCGGATGAAGGGGGAGAGGGAGGTGGTGGACAAGGAGGCATCAGTAAAGGAAAACGATACCCTGTCTGCCAAGTATGACCATCTCTAGTGCCGAGTCGTGGAGTCACTGTGCAAAGAGCGGCCTAAATAAGCATCTTCCAAGGTTCTTGTCCGGGAAAAAGACCCCGAACAATAAGCTTGGTAAGAAGGGCGTGGCTCTGTAACTCTGGATCAATAATGCCAAGGCCTCCCTCTGACCTAGGACGAATGATCGTGGGCCAGCAGACTCGAGCACGGGTATCAATAGTCCCGTCTGTGCCACTCCATAAAAAGTTCCGCACTAGGCGGCGGAGCGGAGCCATCACACCAGAATGTAACATCCAACAAGAAGCCGTATACCATACTGTAGCCAGAATGACTTGGTTGGCGACCAATGCATGGCCAGCCAACGATAGATGACGTGAAGACCAATGGCATAGCTTCCTGCGAATAGACTGTAGCACGGGTGCAAACTGTTGCTGTGAGGTAACATCTAATCCAACCTGAAAGCCCAGATATCTGCATGTCTGACCCGGTCGTAGCCATGTGAAACAATCAGCTACCCCCCAAGTAGGTATGTCATCACTGCCAACCAATAACCCATAGGATTTATGCCAGTTAATGCGTGCACCACTGGCAATGCAGAAAACCTCTAGGGCCTCCCGCATGGCATCAAGAGCAGCTAGCAAATAGCGTAACATGAGCATAGTATCATCAACAAACTCCTGATCGATAAGGTCTGGAGCTGTAGGTACTTGCATGGTTAAGCCACAAAATGCATGACTCTGAGCACGAAGAAAGTCGGACATAGTTTCTCCTACAAACAGATACAGATATGCTGCTAGAGGACATCCCTAGCGGATAGATCGAGAAAGCTCAAAACTGCGACTGACACGACCGCCAATAGTAATAGCAGCTTGACGAGAACGGAAGGAATGATTAAGCCCTCTCTAAGATATGGTGTCTCATTGCACCAACTGCGGACCTCAGCTTGTTTACATTGCATTACTGATGCTGTAGCTTTGACACCCCATATGCGCATAGACATAGAAAGCACCACATCTGAGGATACATGAATGACCATAGGCAGTGAATAGCAAGCATAAACATCACTCCACTCCATAGCACCAATACATGAAGGGTAGTGAGGAGACAAAACATCAAGAGCGGAAGGAGACAAACATAAATGAATCTGAGCCATAGTTTGTGAGTGCACAAAATGTAGAACCCGATCCTCGGACCATTCCTGAGCAGCGTGGAATGGAAGGAAAAAGGAATGGGTAGGCTGAGAGCGACTGCCTACTAAAGAGGGAACACAACCTGCCTTGTGATGCGGAAGATAGAGCTGCACCCGCAATGGTCCTTCCGAGTCACCGCACATCTTAGCCCGATGAGTGCCCCAGGAAAGACGGCAATTGCTGAGAAAACTGTGTGAGACGTATGTATGAGCTGCTGAGGGAGGAGGAGGACCAGGAGGCGGAGGGGGGAGAGTAAGGGCGAGAGGAAGAGGAGGAGGAGGGAGAGGAAGTAGCGGTGGATGATCCATCTGCATAGGAACAGGGACCTCGGGAAGAGGGGAAGGAGTGGGCGGAGGAACTGCAGGTGAAGGAGGAGCTCCTAGCAGAGGCAAGTGGTGCTGCCGCGAAGAAGAAGAATGGTGAGGAGATGCAGGGAGTAAGGGGGTGGTGGAATCCTGAGAGGGAGAACACTGGGAGCTGTCTCTCTCTCTCTGGTTGCTGACGAGAACGGAAGGAAATGATTACGACCCACTGTCTGCCATGCTGCCTCAGTGTGAGCTGAAGCGGAGGGAGGAACATGGGGGGACTCGAGCTCGAGGAACGCCTGTAGACTGTTGAGGTGCTTGAGTAGTAGATGGGTGAGAAGGGAGGAGATGGTCATCGATAAAATGGAGAGGCATATCCGGGAAGGAGAGCGTCAGAGGGAATCTGGGAGTAAGGTGTCGATTGTCAAACTCCTCGGTGGAAAATTCGGGATACCACCTCGTTAAGTATATCATCCTGGGATCAGAGAGTATCGGAGAGCGAGCCAGGAGAGCTGAGGCGGTGGCGGGATCTGAAAGACGTACCATGAATATGCCTCTGCCAAGGAGTGCCCAATGCAGTCTGACACCAATCACGTATAGAAGATCGGAGTGGAGACTGTCCAATCATCCGGCCAACTAAGGCATGCTGAGCCAAGTGTTGTACTTTGGAGTCAATGCATGACAATAGGTCACCAGTGTAGTCCACGCGACAGGCAAGTGGTGATGGAGCGCCGTGAGGAGCACTCGAGACCGGCATAGCCGCCATGAAGAATGGGCGAGACTGGCAAATGCTAAAAAACAAGACCCAAAGTGTAGCTTGGACTGAAGGGAGCAATGGAAAGATGGAGGCCGAGGTTGAAGGGCAGGAGGGAGGCACGTCAAGGAAGAAGAGTCGATGGAGTAATTGCGAGGTGCTGAGATAACAGGGCAGGGGGACTGGCTGCTCTCAGCGAGGAATACTCCAAAGAAGGAAGAAAGAGGTACTTTTGTTGGCGGGAGCAAAGCTGTCCGAGAAGGACAAGGTAACGAGGGTCTGCCACAACGATGTGACGCAGGTGGGGTAGTACCTTGCTCACACAGATGATCAGGCGTGAACACTAAAACCCTATAAGGTCAAAGGAGAAATTGAGCGCAGGTGTCCTCGACTGCATCACGAACTGACAGTAGGCCTAAATGGCGGCGCTAAGAGCAGACCAGCTTCCACAATTGGTAGTGCAGGGTGTCAAGCAGGCACAACAACATACCCACGAGTTGTGGCAGGACATGCGCGAGCAGGAGAGATAGGCGCAAGTGAATAGTAGGAGCAGGGCGAAGGGAGAGCTAGGGCAGCCCTGGCTGCCTGTCAGACCACGGTGTCCTTGCACACACTCTCTCTCTCTCTCTCTCACTTGTCCCGACAGCAACAGGTGCACTACCTCTCTATCTGGTGTCACAAACTGTTGACGTGTCAAGCCACTGAAGAAGGGAGCCAACCTGCAGATCCCGGCCGAGGAGCCTAAACCCTAAGAAGAAACAACAGAAGAAGTGTTGTGTCTAAAGGTCCTCTGGCCATCTCTCTTGTATACTTATATACTCATTTATTCTTTGGGTGTGAAACACACTTAGGGTCACTTAAGTGACCCTTATACTTGTACCCTAAAACAATTATATAACAAAACATCGAAAGCGTGTGAATATTATCACACGACAGCAAGACTCTACGTCGACCTCTTTCTCTCACGCTCTCTCGTCTGCACCTTTGAATTGCGTCCCCTACACCCAGAAGGGATTTCGTCTCTTTTAAACTGGTATCAGAGTAGGGTAAGTCCCAGGATGTTATAGGCTATCAATGTGGACGCAAAGGGCATAAAAAAGCCCGATTGCAGATACTACAAGCAAGAACTTGAAAGAAAGAAACAATAGGGTAAGAGGAATAGGATTCTAATGATGCTAGAAGTGATGAGCATGACTCTTCTTCCAAGGAAATTGCCAAGGGAAACGTTGTTTCTAGTGTGGTCATTGAAGAAATTTTTGACACGGATGATGCACTTATTGTTGACTCATGCTTTCATGATGGTAGTGTGGCAATGGCAAGTGACATGTACATCACAAAACCAGAGGTAGTTGATGCACTATTTCCAGCACCTGATGGTTTGCCACAATCATGAACCCTAAAACAATTATATAACAAAACATCAAAAAGCGTGTGAATATTATCACACGACAAAAAGACTCTGTGTCGACCTCTTAATCTCAGACTTTCTCGTATGTACCTTTGAACTTCATCGCCTGCACCCAAAAGGGATTTCGCCTCTTTCAAACTAGTATCAGAGAAGGGGTAAGTCTCTGGATGTTACAAGCTATCAATGTGGACGCAGAAGGCATAAAAAAGACTGATTGTAGGTACTACAAGCAGGAACTTGAAAGAAAGAAACAAGGTAAGAGGAATAGGATTCTAATGATGCTAGAAGTGATGAGCATGACTCTTCTTCCAAGGAAATTGCCAATGCAAACGTTGTTTCTAGTGTGGTCATCGAAGAAATTTTTGACACGGATGATGCACTTGTTGTTGACTCATGCTTTCATGATGGTAGTGTGGCAATGGCAAGTGACATGTACATCACAAAACCAGAGGTAAGTTGATGCATTACTTCCAGCACATGATGGTTTGGCACAATCATGAATATTAGACAGTGGTGTCTCATTTCATATTACTCCAACTTTGGAGTCCTTTGCTTCGAACACTGCAGGTAGCTTGGGTAAAGTTTACTTGGGCAACAACCATGCATGTGAGATTGAGGGTGCAGCTAAAAAACCCATTTTTTAAATACAGTACAGAACGGGACGTTTTAAAACGTTCAGTACATTGCTTTGTTAAAAAACGTGGGCAGCTTATAGACTGTAATAAAAGTTGGCCTGCCTTAGAGTTTAGGGTCTATGGATGTCAACTTTCCATTTAATTATGTGCAACATTTGACTTCAATAAATTATATACCTTGGTGTGGACCCATATAGTACTTGTAAAAAAAATATATGTGAAAAAATTGACGTATTTATTTTGATCCTCGAAAAATACGTCTAGTACATGTATTAAACGCCCCGTATAAAACGTCCCATCTTGTACCTAAGCTGCTATGGTTGGCACTATACACTTGGCACTTGAAAATGGCCAAGAGCTGAATTTGCATGATGTTAGGTATGTCCCTGGCGGTAACTGCACTATGTTTGGTGGTGGCTCTAGGAAAGTGCTTAAAGGCTCAATGCTGATTGTAAAGGACAGCAAGAAGGGAACTCTTTATTACTTACATTGCAAGGCATTACCTGGCAAGTTTTTGACTTTAGTTGAAGTTCACTCTCACAAGGAGCTTTGACACAAAAGACTTGGCCATATGACTCGACCAATTTTAGGTGCAGCGGAATGAATGTTTGCGCTTTGCTCAAGATGAGTGCTCCGAACTGTGCTCAAGGTTCCTTTTGTTCTTATGGAAGGTAGAGCCTTCCGTTCTTAATGAGAGAATGCTATGATCACAAACAAAGTGAATGGACACTGTGCGTGCAAGTGTATGAGACTGAGAGATAGAGAGAGAAGAGAGATACGACACCAGAGACGTTGTAAAACCCTCCTCCGAAGGCCCCATTCTCGTTGGCGAGAGTGGTCTACTTATGATTGCACAATCTGGTACAATGGTGATGCATGAGACTGATGCAAGTCTAGAGACTGTCGGCGATGATGACGGGGATGACGAGACCGACCTAAGGGCTGAAATCTGCAATCTTTGTATTGCTGTCCAAAAACGCTATGGGCTGAAATCTGCTGCGGGTCCAAAAACGCTGATTTTTGGGGCTGTTTCTGTGGGTCTTTGTCGCTGCTTCTGCAGGTTTAGGGCTGAAAATAGAGACTTCTTAAGGCTGAGAACTGAGGTCCTTACCGGGCTGAATCTGCTACACTTTAGGGCTGATCTTGTAGGTCTGCTAATGTTGATACGCTGCCTTGCTGAATCTGAAAACGTTGAATCTGGGACCAAAAACGCTAGAGGTTGAAGTTGGACCAAAAACGCTAGGCTGATGTTTCTGCTGGCGAGGATGCTGATGCAAAAACGCTATATGCTGTGACTTGCTGGCGATGGTGCTGATGCAAAACGCTATTGCTGAGGATGGCTCGTGATGGTTCTTGTTGAAAAATGCTAAGGGAGGTCCTTCTTGCTTGGTGGGGGAAACCGCCAAGGTCTTTGTCTTGCTGAGAAGTTGTCTGCTGAGCTTGGCTCCTGTTGCCTCTTCTGCCAAATAGTGCTAGCTCTAGTTTGCTTATATACAAACTTAGCAAAATTGCCCTACCTAATTTCCAATAAAAGTCACTTAAAAATAATAAGTGGAAAATGTCAAAAATAGGGAAAATAGGCTAAATGCACTTGAAAATTCCCCTGACTGATTCTGATGGGAATGCTTATGATCATGCTGTGTGCAACCAGAGGATATGCATCTACACTAAGTGACTGGGCATGCACGGTCTACGAATAGACTCACAAAAGTGCCAGATCACTTCTAAATCTAGACTGACTGGATTGACTGAACCCTGATCATGCTGTAGCTTGTCCACGGACACATAGGGTTGGATGTGTCACGTGACACAGCTAGATGTCAAGGGTAACTGCACTATGTTTGGTGGTGGCTCTAGGAAAGTGCTTAAAGGCTCAATGCTGATTGTAAAGGGCAGCAAGAAGGGAACTCTTTATTACTTACATTGCAAGGCATTATTCTCTCCTCTTTGGGGAAATTTGATGTAAAAGACCTTGGCCTTGATTTTTGTAACGATTGTATGTATGGAAAGCAAATGAAGTTCTCTTATTCCTCTGGTGTCGCTCGCAAATTGTATGTTCTTGATTTAGTAGATTCTGATGTTTGCACTATGCCTGTGAATTCACATGGAGGTGCACGGTACTTTGTGTCTTTCCTTGATGATCACAGTAGAAAGACATGGGCGTACGTACTAAAGGGTAAAAGTGATGTGCTTGACTCATTTAAAAAATTTCATGCATTTGTGACCACACAAAAATGACTTAAGTTAAAAGCTATCAAGACGGATAATGGGGGAGAGTATGTATCACGTGAGTTCAACAGCTTTTGTGAGATGCATGACATTAAGCGGGAATTAACAGCCCCTTATAATCCATCATCTAATGGTGTGGCTAAAAGATATAATCACACAATTTGTAAGAGAGTGAGATGCATGTTGTCCACAACTAATCTCCCTCAAGAGTTTTGAGGATAGGCTCTTAAAATTGTAGTTCATGTGCACAATCGCTCTCCGAATGGTGCGTTAGATAATGGCATCCTTGAAGAGGTTTGGTCTGGCAAACCGGCTTCATTATGACCATTCACGTGTCTTTGGTTGCAATGCATTTGTGCATGTACCTACTGATCCGAGGACCAAACTTTACGTGAAATCTATCAAGGCCATCTTCATGGGATATGGAGATGAGGATGAGGGTTTCGGAGTTTGAATACCTCAGTACAGGAAGATAATACGCAGTCGAGATATAGTTTTCAATGAGGTTAAGTTGCTGAAAAATCCTACACATGTAGACATTGACAAGAAGAAGGTAAAGTTTCAGCATAACCAGCCAGCCATAAAGCCACCTTCAGCTGAAAATTTGATTCCTTTTAATGTTGAAAATGAGCAACAACCCATTGTGCAACTGCCAGAAGAGAATGGACAACAAGAAAAGGCACAGAAAGAACAAGATGAAGAAAGGCCGGAGAGCTCGAAAGCAGCCATGGAACGTGGACGAAAAGGCAAGACGAAAGCAGGACTAGTTCCAGATTGCATGGGTACTAAACCAAGCATGATTGATGAGAGTTCTGAACTTTGCCGAGCTTGGGGCAAAGTGAAAGATAAAGAAGCCCTGATTTTCTTTGATGGAGGAGCCAAGGCCAACTTCATTTCACCTGAATTGGCGGTGCGGCTCGAGATTACACCCGATCGGATGGGACCACAAGCAGAGGTAGTTCTAGCGGCACCCGGCAGGGACGTGGCCATTACACCTGTCATTGGGGAAGTTCAGTTGCATTGTCATGGTATTTGGGGAACGAGGACTTTTGCATAATGCCCTTGGAAGGTTGTGATGTTCTCCTGGGAGTCCCTTCGTACCATAAGAACAACGCCGTGGTCGATTATCGGGCAAAGAAAGTGACATTAACTACTGAAAAGGGCCGAACCATTGTACTTGAAGTGAAACTTAAGAGTGAGTCTGTCCCTATTGTATCGGCTTCGACCGTTTCGAAATTAATGAAATCCAGTTTGTTTGTTTACTCGATCTTTTTGAAAGAGTTGAATGATGATCATAGAAAAAATATGTCTGGTCTAGAAAAAGAACGCCAAGATTTTCTCCACACTCATGCCAAATTGCTTTTCTGAGGGCCTGCCAGGCGAGTTGCCACCGGCTCGTCCTGAGGATCATACCATTGATCTGATACCTGGAAGCACACCACCGAAACCGGCCACCTTAACGAGTGAGCCGAGCTCAGAATGAAGAGATTATGAACCAAGTGAAAGACCTCTTGGAAAAGGGTCTTATCCAGCCGAGTACTTCACCTTACTGCTCTTTGGTATTGTTGGTTTTGAAGAAAGACGGATCTTGGAGAATGTGCATTGATTATAGAGCTCTCAACAAAATCACCATCAAGAACAGACTTCCGATTCCTAGGATCGATGATATTCTAGACCGACTATAGGGATCCTCTTGATCGATTTGAAGAGCGGATATCATCGGATCCGAATCGCGCCGCGATGTCTACAAGACAACTTTTCGGACGACCTTCGGTTTATTCGAGTTTTTGGTGATGCCAATGCTCCAACAACCTTCAACCGAATGATGGACAGGATTTTCAGAGAGTACATATCTTTTGTTGGCACTTTCTTTGATGACATTATTGTCTTCTCCAAAGATGAGGCAGAACATAGAGAACATCTGCTACAGGTCTTTCAGGCATTGCGGGATCACAAGTTGGTGATCAATGCAAAGAAGAGTGAATTTTTCCTACTAGAGATACACTTTTTGGGACACATCGTCTCAGCAGTAGTGCAGATGGACCCGGCCAACATAGAGACTATCTGTGATTAGCCCGATTTGAAGAATGTCCATGAAGTTAGAAGCTTCTTGGGCTTATGTTCTTACTACCGGCGGTTCATCAGAAAGTTTGCAGAGGTTGCTTCTCCTTTGCATATCTTGACACAGAAAGGAGTCCCTTTCTCGTGGGGACCCACAGAGTTGACTTCCTTTTAGACATTGAAAGAGAAATTGACTATAGGACCAGTTTTGACTTTGCCGGATTTGCAGAAGTCATTGGAAGTATGTTGTGATGCTTGTGGTCGTAGTCTGGGTGCGGTCTTAATGCAAGAAGGCCATGTCATTGCCTACAAGAACCGATTGTTCTCAAGGCTGGAATTGACAACACAGATATATGAGAAAGAGCTTTTGGCGGTTTTGCATGCTCTTACTCAGTGGCGATATTACCTACTTGGAGCCGATTTTACGGTCTTCGCAGATCTCTAGAGTTTACGCTACTTCTTGTCATAGAAGTAGCTATCGGAAAAGCAGATGCGGTGGGTGAACATCTTGTCACAGTTTCACTTCTAGATTGTCCATGTGTAGGGACAAAAGAACTTGGTGACAGATGCTTTGCCTCGGAAGCCGTTGGTTCTGGCTATTTCCGTGATACACCATAGAAGCTTCGAGGATATGGTCGATCAATATGCCATAGATCTAGATTTTGCAGATATGTTCGGTCGAATACAGAATGGGGAGGTAGTAGCGGGATATTCCATTTGGGATGGCTACTTGATGAAGAAAACGATGTTGTGCGTTACACATCCGTTGAAGGAAAAGGTTTTAACCGAATGCCACTGTCCACCATTTACGGGTCACCGCGGCATTGCTACCACCTTGAAAGGCGTGGAGAGATACTTCTTTTGGCCGAGACTCAAAAAAGACGTGGACGATTTTGTACGCAGTTGCTTGGTATGCTAGTAGGTCAAGTTTGACAGGCATAAAGCACAGGGATTGTTACAGCCTTTACCCATTCCCATCCGCCCCTCGGAAAGTATTGCTATGGATTTCATTTTTGAATCTCCCGAAGACACAGAGTAGGCACGATGGTATCTGGACTGTTATTGACAGATTTAGCAAGCAAGCTCATTTCATTCCAGTGAAGAAGACAGTCAAGCCGGATCATTTAGCGAGACTGCTCATTGCCCAGATATTCAGACTACATGGCATGCCTGAGACAATTGTCTCTAACAGAGATCCCTGATTTACGAGTTTGTTTTGGAAGGCTATTGAGAGAACATTGGCACGCGGTTGTAGTTCTCGTCATCTTTCCACCCGCAGACAGATGGGCAATCGAAAATTGCCAATTCAATGGTACTAGATTTATTGAAGTCTTACATCTCGGATCAGAAGACTCAATGGGAAAAGTATTTGCCCTGGGTGGAATTCGCCTACAATAACACGATTCACTCTTCGATAGGGAGGGCGCCATTTGAGATTATTGAAGGTGCTACGAAGGTTCCACCCTACCTAAGCATGAAAGATGAGATTTTTGAAGCTGACCAGTACACAAGGGACTTGGATACAGCTTTTGCCTAGGTCCGGGAGGCTTTGCAAAAATTTCAAGAAAGACACAAAAAGGCAACAGATCGACATCGTCATGATTTGAAATTAAAGGAGAATGATTGGGTGCTCTTACGCCTGAGAAAGAAAAATGGAAAGGGGCGGCTTTTTCCAAAGCTTAGCATGAGATTCTATAGACCTTTCCAGATAAAAAAAAAAGATAAATGATGTCTGCTTGAGACTAAAGCTGCCCGATACTTGGAGGATTCACAATGCTTTTCATGTGAGTCTCTTGAAGCCTTTTAAAGGCGATGTGCCCGATGATGGGGAGCCAGATGAGCAACCCGAAGTGGAGAAAACAAGGAGATACTCGTTCCAGAGCAGATATTGGCACATAAAGATAGAAAGGTAAAAGGTAAAATGATAAGGCGGTTCTTAGTTAAATTCAAGAACTATCCCGCATTGGATGCGAAGTCGATGGAGGAGGAGGACGTGGCAGATACTCCTCAGATTGTGAACCTTTACCTTGAAGCATTTGGTTTAGCATAGTCTATTCCAAATCGAACCTTGAACTTAGCTTGGGCGGAATTTGGTGCAGCGGGTATGCACAAGAGGGGAGTCGCTCCGCTCCTTTGTCAACAGATTGCCCCGATTTTTGATACTAAAGTCACTGATGTCTCTTTTGAGTTTCACGGATACTGTGGGCTGATAGTATTCTGTTGTATGACTTTAAGAACTGGAATTTCCGATCATATGATACTGATATGTACTTGACTTGTTTAAGTGCAGGAACTGATAGACAAAATGACTGTATCATTTCGGTCTGATAAATCTCTATAGACATGATTGCAATAAGGATTAGTCAATCGGGCATCTGAGAGGTCCCGGCTGGATCTAGATGCGATTGCTAAATACGTTGCCGATTAATCATGGTCTGAGATTGGAATGATTGTTGAATGTGATATCTCATGTGATGTCCTGGGATGTCCTGTGATGTGACTATTGATTGGTACATGTGCTAGATGTGTGTTTCTAGTGCGTCGGTACTCACAGTCAGTGTCTGTCTTAATGGCCTCTGTCTGTTTTGTAGGCGTAATCGAGGGCGATTACAATGCTTTCAAGAGGGGGTATGTCACAAATGGGTGACGTGGCATGGCTTGGCTACGGACAGTAGATACATACACACCCTCGCTGGCCGGAAAACAGTCTCGGAAATTACGTTGCAGGGCTGACGTGGCAGTGTACGGATCTCCGTGATTTGCGGCGCATATTGTGGCAGGTTGCTGACGTGGTTGAGCGTACGGAATCCCGCTTTTTGCACTGGTTTGCGTGAGAAAAAGCAGTTGAAATTACGCAAGGCTTATTGGAAGCTTTTTGGGCATTGTTGTATTTCTGAAGAGCTTTTTACTGAGAGCTTTTGGGGCTCTGCTTTTGGGCAATCCTTGTAACCTTTCAATACGTGGTTAGGCTCTCACTTCTCAGAGCATCTGGACGGAGAGTCTGAGAGTGAGAACCCTCCTACTCCCTTGTACTTTGAGTTACACATTAATACAAAAAGAAATACCAAAAGAGACGCCAGTCTTTGGGGCCAATATCTCTAGGCACGGAACTCCGCCGGGCCGTGTCGAATCAATTGTGAACTGTTTTGAAGTGAATCTTTGCTGTGTCGCGATAGAATTTTGACTTGGAGTGTCCAAGTTTGTTACACACTAAGCACTACAGAGGCTGAATATATTTTAGTCATAGAAGCTTTGAAAGAAGCCATTTGACTTGGTCGTCGGACTTTTGGTCTTCCAGCACATGCTCCAATGCTTGGTTGTGATGGTCAGAGTGCTGTATGCCTGGCTAAGAATGGCATGCTTCATGCTCGTACTGAACACATAGATGTTCAGTGCCATTTTATACGACATGTATTGGATGATGGCCTTGTCACACTGACAAAGGTCAGAACTCAGTATAACCTTGCATATGTTCTCACTAAGTGTCTTGCTAAGACACAACATTAGCATTGCTTACACTTAGTGGGAGTTACTTAAAGGTACCACATCGGGCCTTTAAGTGGGAGGTTGTTGGGGTCTAAAGGCCCACTGGCAATCTCTCTTGTATAGTTATATACTCATTTATTCTTTGAGTGTGAAACACCCCTAGGGTCCCTTAAGTGACTGTCACAAGGACGTGGCAACTGCTAACCTTAGTTGTTGGTTTCTTTCCAATGATTTTTCTTCAATTTTTGAGACCCTCTTTTTGAAGTTTCAAATGGTTGGACATTGTATGGCCAATGTGAAATGGCCGACGGCCAAGAGTTTCACCCGCAGATGGGAAGGCCTTGTCGCCACAAGTTGGTCGGGCCGATCGGCACTGAAATTCGAATAGTGAAAGGGTGTCTAGGCTCAGCTCAAAGTCATTTAGGCCCCCTAATTACACTTATAAGTCGGTGGGTACTAGGAATTAACTCAAAAGAGGCTAAGTGGACACATGGCGGCCCCTGAGCAAACATGCCAAGCCAGCATGAAGAGGGGGCCCCAAATCAAGAGAGGAAGCTGATTTTCACTCATTGAGTGAACTATAGTGTGTGGTGGATGCAGGTTTCACAACTTTAATGGAAAGCTTGCCTTCTCCCTTGCTTTATGTAGCGCGATGATTCGGCTCTCGCGCACCTCTCTCCCCCTTTGAATACAGAATCGTGATGCCCCGCTCGAGGGCTTTTCATCTGTAAGTACAATTGTGAGGGCTCATACGTGTTCGTCGAGGCAAGAGCCTCTTGCACAAGTATCTGATTTGCTAGTTGTTAATCCTCCGTTTGTACAGGTGAATGTCACAAACTGCTGACGTGTCAAAGCCTTGAAGAATGGAGCCAACTTGCAGATCCTGGCCGAGGGGCCTAAACCCTAAGAAGAACAAGTAACAGAAGAAGAAGTCCTACAAAACTTATGGGGACCACGTCCGATGGGGCCCCAGTGACATGAAGGATTTAAAATAAAGCAGGACCCACCCACAAACACACACGCAAAAGCTGATGACGTGGCAGTTGTACGGACGCTCCGGATTTTTCGTTGACATGATGACGTGGCTCGGATTTCCACGTTTTGCACCGACTGCTGATGTGGCAGTTGTACGGAATTCCGTGAATTGTGTTGGCAGCATTTTGGGCATTGCGTTTGGACCGGATGCTTTTGAGTTTGAAGGCTTTTCATGTAAATTGCTTTTGGGGCCTAGGGCCTTTAAATATGAGGCCATGGGCTCATTCTCGTGCATGCTTCCTGGAGAAGGTGCCGAGTATGGAGTACCGGCTTGTACTGTGTTGATGCAATATAAAGAAGTACCGATAGGGGCACCAAGGTTTGGAGCCAGTACTCTCTGGGTGGAATTCCGCCACTCCGTGTCGCGTGTCGTCTCTCTCTCTCTCTCTCTCTCTCTCTCTCTCAGTTCAATTATCATTGAAGTGCTAGAAGTCTGTTCAGTCTGTTCTTTCCTATTGGCACGTGGTTCTCGTATTGTGACAATGAATTCAGAGCATTAGGCGTGTGCTTTTCTGAAAGCATACCGGTCCTATAAAATAGCAGATAGAGCAAGTCAACGCTTCCAAGAGTCACGACAATCCAAAGATTTCAAGGATGGCGGCACGACAATCAAATTTTTCACTTTTTCTAGGGTGAAAGATCAGAAGAAAGCATTGCAGTTCCTACAACAATTTGACAACATTTATGTTTTGGGGAACTATACCGAAGAATCCAAGATTTCTCGAGCTGCGGGATTTCTTAAAGATAATGCTATGCAATGGTGGAGTTCAATCGCGACACAACCGCATGCTCCAAGGACCTAGCAAGCTTTCAAGACAGTTTTTGCACGCAGTTACATGACTTCTATGTTTGAAGTCCGGATTTTGGCAGAGTGAGGCAACTTGAAAATGCTTGCCATTGAAACCATGGATGACTATAACCAGAGGTTTCTCGACGTGTACCTTCCGGTGTCCTTCTTTAAGTTCATTTCCTTGGCAGACAATTTCGAGCACTGCACCATTGGACTACCATCACCATTGCAGGAATATTGTCTCTCCAAGTAAGTCTCTACCATGCAAGAGCTTATGGACCATGCCGCAGTCGGCTACAAGTGATAAAGGGAAAGCTAGAGTTCACCACAGAAGAACCTCCGGCCACTAATCACAACTCTCGCCAACAAAGAACAAATTCTTGAGAGTCTTGTGAAAGTCAACAACAAAGGCCTCGTTTGACACCTCAACTGTAAGGTGCAGCGGAATGAATGTTGAACTTTGATCAAGATGAGTGCTCCGAACTGTGCTCAAGGTTCCTTTTACTTAGGGAAGGGAGAGCCTTCCGCTCTTAATGAGAGAGTGCAATCGACACCAACAAAGTGAATGGACACTGTGAATGAATGTGAGGTTCCCAACCCCGAGAAGATTGGGGCGACTTGATAAATGGCCTTTCTTTATTCTCATTTTCCATTGGCGACACCCTACTCTGTTTTCACAAAGTAGAGATACGAGCAATAGAAGAGAGGAAGTCCTCTAGTCATCGTTTACGTGGTTATAAGGGTCATACGCCACAAGCCAGGTCGATAAATTTAGGATTCTATTAAAGCTGTTTTCTAACATAAATATGAAATCCCATTGATATATTTAGAATCCTGACGTCTTTTTTCCCACGTTTAAGAGGCACGGCCGTCATCCATAAACCATAAATATGATATGAGACTTAGTCTAAACTAAATAGTAATCTTTGTATCACGTTGATTTGGGCCATCTCGTCTCATGGCACATTGAGTCTCTAATTTCACTTCTCTTAATAAGAGGGAGTGGAGAGTTTCTCGACTAATCGAGACTATCCATCCTTGACTGGCAACCTGAGCCGTTCCCCACTTTTCACCCCACGCGCACACTTTTTACCACACCGTTTTACATATACAAACAATGTTCCTTAATTAATTCCAAACACAGGTTCTTTTATACAGCCCTACAAACAATACCAAAACAATTCAAACGAGGCCTGATGAAGACAACCCTATTATTCAACAAAAGTAACTTTTCCAATTTCTCATGATTTGCCGCTACCCGCGGACTTTCTCTGTTTAACCAACAGAGCCTTTACAAAGGATTTATTTGCTAACCGCGAATTGCGTAACCTTCCCATCTCGTAAACCGCGAGGCATCCCGCTACCCGCGATGCATCTTGCTAACCGCGAGGCATCTCGCTACTCGCTAACCGCGAGGCATCTTGCTAACCGTCAGGCATCCCGCTAACCGCGAGGAACAAAAGAGAGCCGATAACCTCAGCTTAATATCGGCTAACTGTGGAATCATCTCGCTACCCGCGAGGAACAAAAGATATTCTTTCAACAATTCTTCTCTTTAAATGATTCTTCAAACATAGTCAACCAATTCTTCATATCAATCAGAATCCACTTATCAAACAATAACAATTTAGTAAGCAATAACAATTCAACAAACAGTGACAATTTATCAAATAGTTCTTTCACTAATCTATTAAAACATATGCTTGTTTCTTGTGATAGATCACGTTTTTCGGACGGTTTAAGGGGTTCCCTATGCTAGCTTCCCAAGTCATCATGAATAGCAATGTAGAAATTATAAATTTGTCTTACCGGATTTGTAGCGCGTGCTGCTTACTCCTGTGCTGGAGGTTGGACGGCTTCGACTTCTTCTTCGGTTGATGCTTCCGCATGAGATACGTTGAAGTAGACACCTTTCTTCCCACCTTCCTCGGTGGTGCAACGGCATGGGCGTCCTTAGAACTTCGCGTTACACGCTTCGGAGCCATAGCTTCGGAATAGAGAAAAGAAAAGCGTTTTGTTGGAGGGGGAGAGAGAGAGAGAGAGAGAGAGAGAGAGAGAGAGTGTTCACAAACCGG
This sequence comes from Adiantum capillus-veneris, assembly GCF_014529385.1. Taxonomy (NCBI): domain Eukaryota; kingdom Viridiplantae; phylum Streptophyta; class Polypodiopsida; order Polypodiales; family Pteridaceae; genus Adiantum; species Adiantum capillus-veneris. Next base: position 37,777,540 of record NC_140931.1, read on the forward strand.
GAGACGACACATCGACGATTAGAGATGGAGATGGCTTGAAGGTGAGAGGTTAAGGGAGAGAGGCTCCCTCCGACGCGTCGTTGCAAGAGAGCTTCTGCTTCTGTAGATGTGTGTGTTCAAAGTGAGAGGAGAAGGGTGCTTTATATAGGCCCTAGGGGGGTGCTAAGAATACTGAGAGGTTTCAAGAATAAGAGAAGGAAAAGCTCGCGCGTCGTCGTGGCTCTAAAAGATTTTTTTTTTTTTTTTTTTTGACGTTCGTGAATTCTATGCGCGATTTTTAAAAAGCTCTATACTTACAAGTTCTCATTCTATCTTGAGACAGAGAAAGAAAGAAGTATCCTAATTTTGACTCATCTCTCTTTCTTTCCTAAAAATACTATCTCTAAGCTTTTTCTTCACACATCGATTATGTTCCCACATAAACCTATTGTCCCACATAAAGAAAGATCATAAATAAATAGATTTTGAATCCGATTTTAATCCGATTGCTCTGATAAACTCATAATGACTCACAAAATTGAGATCTTAATTACTTTGCAAAATAACTGAAATGACTTATATGGATAAATGTTGGGTTCATTACAATCTCCCCAACTTAAGGATTCGAGATGTCCTCATCTCGAGAGAAAGTGAGGATACTCCTACTTTAATTACTAGCGACCATCATTATGTCTAAAAGGGTAATGTCCTTAGTCTGCTTCACTTGCTATCTGATCCTCTGAGTGTACATCAATGTCTATAATAATTCAAATCTATAGAATACTTTCCAAACATAGACTTATCCAGTCCACTAAAAACTCAATCGTATGACTTAACCAATCATTACTTATCCGATTCATCAAAACTCAATCACATGACCTAATCAATCTTGGCTTAACCAGTCCATCAAAACTTAGCCCTACGACTTAACCAGTCATGACTTAACCAATCCATCAAACTTAGTCACATGACTTAACCAGTCATGATTATCTTATCACATGACTGGCTTAACCAGTCATGGGTTTTCCAATCATATGACTTAACCAGTCATGGCTCATTCAATCCTCCAAAAACTCACTCTCATGACTTAACTAGTCAAACTTTTTTTTTTTTTGTAGAAAAACAACTTAATTTTCTATTCATAAAATCATCAAAATATCATATCTACAAAAGATCTCTCCATGAGCAAACATAATAGAGGTTTCAACCATAACTATGGTACACGTCAATCAACATAGCGTAATATCTCTACAAGTCGGATAATGGGTATAGTAACCATACACATGAGAAAGCTTGAAGTAGCCAACGACATCTTTTTAATTTAAGCTCTGATACTAATTGTGAGGTCCCCAACTCCGAGAAGATTGGGGCGACTTGATAGATGGCCTTCTTTTATTCTCATTTTCCATTGACGATACCCTACTATGTTTCCACAAAGTAGAGATACGAGCAATAGAACAGAGGAAGTCCTCTATCCATCGTTTACGTGGTTATAAGGGTCATACGCCACAAGCGAGGTCGATAAATTTAGGATTCTAATAAAGCTGTTTTCTAACATAAAAAGATGAAATCCCATTGACATATTTAGAATCCATAAATGACACCTTTTTCCCCACGTTTAAGAGGCACGACCGTCATCCATGCCCATTGCCAGCTGCCCGCTGGAGTCTACCTCTAATCTATCTGTCAACAAATATATATATATATATATATATATATATATATATATATATATATATATGGTACAATGAGTCTCTAATTTCACTTCTCTTAATAAGAGGGAGTGGAGAGTTTCTCGACTAATCGAGACCACCCATCCTTGACTGGCAACTTGAGCCAGCCCCCACTTTCCACCCCACAAGCAAACTTTTTACTACACTGTTTTACATATACAAACAGTGTTCCTTAATAAATTCCAAACACAGGTTCTTTTATATAACCCTTTAAACAATACCAAAACAATTCAAACAAGGCCTAATGAAGACAGTCCTATTATTCAATAAAAATAACTTTTTCAATTTCTCATGATTTGCCGCTACCCGCGGACTTTCTCTGTTTAACCAACAGAGCCTTTGCAAAGGATTTATTCGCTAACCGTGAATTGTGCAACCTTCCCATCTCGCTAACCGCGAGGCATCCCGCTAACCGCGAGGAACAAAAGAAAGCCGATAACCTCAGCTTAATCTCCGCTAACCGCGGAATCATCTCGCTACCCGCGAGGAACAAAAGATATTCTTTCAACAATTCTTCTCTTTAAACGATTCTTCAAACATAGTCAACCAATTCTTCATATCAATCAGAATCCACTTATTAAACAATAACAATTTAGTAAGCAATAACAATTCAACAAACAGTGATAATTTATCAAACAGTTCTTTCACTAATCTATTAAAACATATACTTGTTTCTTGTGATAGATCATGTTTCTCCGACGGTTTAAGGGGTTCCCTATGCTTAGCTTCCCAAGTCATCATGAATAGCAATGCAGAATTATAAATTTGTCTTACCGGATTTGGAACGCGTGCGGCTAACTCCTGTGCTGGAGGTTGAACGGCTTCGACTTCTTCTTCGGTTGATGCTTCTGCATGAGATACGTTCGGAATAGACACCTTTCTTCCCACCTTCCTTGGTGGTGCAACGGCATGGGCGTCCTTAGAACTTCGCGTTACACGCTTCGGAGCCATAGCTTCGGAATAGAGAAAAGAAAAGCGTGTTGTTGGAGAGAGAGAGAGAGAGAGAGAGAGAGAGAGAGAGAGAGAGAGAGAGTGTTCACAAACCGGGAGACGGCACATCGACGATTGGAGATGGAGATGGCTTGAAGGTGAGAGGTTAAGGGAGAGAGGCTCTCTCCGACGTGTTGTTGCAAGAGAGCTTCCGCTTCTATATATGTGTGCGTTCAAAGTGAGAAGAGAAGGGTCCTTTATATAGGCCCTAGGGGGGTGCTAAGAATACTGAGAGGTTTCAAGAATAGGAGAAGGAAAAGCTCGCGCGTCGTCGTGGCTCTAACAAAAAAAAAAAATTATTATTATAATTTTTTTCGACGTATGTGAATCCTTTGCGCGATTTTTAAAAAGCTCTATACTTACAAGTTCCCATTCTATCTTGAGAGTTAAAAAAAAAGAAGTATCCTAATTTTGACTCACCTCTGTTTCTTTCCTAAAAATACTATCTCTAAGCTTTTTCTTCACACATCGATTAGGTTCCCACATAAACCTATTGTCCCACATAAAGAAAGATCATAAATAAATAGATTCTGAACCCGATTTTTATCCGATTGCTTTGATAAACTCATGATGACTCACAAAATTGAGAATCTCAATTACTTTGTAAAATAACTGAAATGACTTTATGGATAAATGTTGGGTACATTGCAATGAAAGTACTAAGACTGAGAGATAGAGAGAGAAGAGAATACTACACCGGAGACGTTGTAAAACCGTCCTCCGAAGGCCCCAATCTCTATGGCGAGAGCGGTCTACTTATGATTGCACAAATCTCTACAATGCTTTGGACTTGCCGACGATGTCGACCACGACGAGGATGGCTGAAATCTGAAAATGCTAAGGGCTGAAATCCGTAAATCTTTATCTGCTGAATTCTGACTCTATGTCGGTGACGACGGCGATGACGACGATGCGACGACGACGCGCTGAAAACGCAGGTGCTGAAATCTGCGTTTTCCGGGCTGAATCTGCAAACTTCGCTAGATCTCCGTGCGGGAGGATCTGTTGCGGGAAGGTGAGATCTGTGAGGTTCGGGACTTCTTTTGCGATGTATGACTGCTGAAAACTGAAAAACGCTGGTTCTAGGCTGAATTTGTCGCGAAGATCTGCAAAAACGCTGAGGTTGATCTGCAAACCAAAAATGCCAAGGGTGAAAACTGACCTTGCGGGGAAATTTGCTAACGCTAGGGCTGATCTGCTGTCTACTGTCGCCGGGAATCTGCAAGTGCAAAAACGCTGGCTGACCTGGTGCAAAAACGCTAGGCCTTCTGTTGAGAGAAAACGCCAGAGTTGTCGTGGGGTTGGTCTTGCTGAGAAGTTGCCTGTTGAGCTAGGTGCTCCTGTTGCCTCTTCTGCCAGAAAGTGCTAGCGCTAGGTTTCTATTTATACAAACTTAGTAAATTTGCCCTACCTACTTTCCAACAGAAGTCACTTAAAAATAATAAGTGAAAAATGTCAAAAAAGGTCTATGCGTTGTAAAAATGCTTTGATCGAAATCTGATAGTCATGTTGAGTGCAACCAGAGGATATGCATCTAATCTAAGTGTTTGGACATGCACAGTCTGCGAACAGACTCACAAAAGTGCCATATCACTTTCTATTCTACACTGACTGGATTGACTGAATCTCTGTCATACTTGAGCTTGTCCACGGACACATAGAGTTGGATGTGTCATGTGACATCCCCTCCTTTTCAAAGTGAGGTATTGGTACCGAATTGTATGGCGTCGAGGGAGATTGCCAATAGCATCCGAAATCCTGGAAGGGACTCGTCGCCTGCCCACTCTGATGTGTGGGTCGTGCGGTACTTGAACTTCATAAAGGTCTGCAAAGCTTGCTTCTTTGGGCCGCGCCGAAAGCTACACAAAGTCTTCTGTGGCTCCTTCGATGCTTCAACTTGGTATAGAGTCATGTTTCTCTTTTCTTCAAGAATCTCCATGGCTGAAAATTCCTGAAACCACTTCCAACACAAAACCATGAGCATACCTATTCCATGTAAAGTGATTGGAAAAAATCTCGTCTTCCTAAAAGACTGTGCATGCAATGTAGATGAACAAATAGATGGAGTGCCAAACCGTTCACCGCACACACGCAAACAATGAGATTGAATCTTGTGTTTCTGATCTAAATCAATCAACTGTGGCAATTCACAACGGAAATGCCCATGCTTGGTGTACATACTTTCTTGTGCTCTTTCTACAACTGTGGCGTGCCAAGGAAGAGACATGGAATGTGACTTCCTTGAATGCATACTTTTCAGCTTTTCATGAATAATCCGTGCTCATTCATGAGTGAATCATGCTCATCGTACAATATGTCATGCCTTTGGAAAGGGATCACATAAAGACACTGACTAAAATACAGGAAACGATCACTAATGAAACACTCGAACAAATGCGTGCTGACTAATCATACGAACATATAGTACTTCCTGTGAGGGTTCTGTGGACCTAGGCTCGAGAGCCAAGATCGGTTTTTCATGATTGATCGAATCTTCCTGTGGGGGTTTTGTGGATCTCGACTCAAAAGCCAAGATCGGTTCTTTGTGGTTGATCGAATCTGCAATGAGATTAGCTTCACTAGAAAAAGTATGAACTAATCCATCATTCTTGTGAACAATCACATCATCTTCGTGCAAATCATCATGCTCGTGAGAAATCACATCGTGATTATCATGCAAATCATCATGCTTGTGAGAAATCACATCTTGATCGTGCAAATCATCATGCTTGTCATTGTCATTCAAATCATTATGCTTATCATTATCATGCAAGTCATGTGTGTCATGCTTGGGAGAAGAAGAAACGAAGAGAGTCTCCTTTTCTTGAATCTCTTCAATCTTCGCCTGCACATTAGAAATGAGAGAGGAAGAATGAACAACGTTCTCCAATTCTATTTTACTTTCTGCGTACTTGCGATCAAATTCTTTGGCCTCCAAGCGTAATTGCTCGTGCTCACGCTCCATGGTTGCCATTCTTGCTTTGTGCCACATTGTCATCATATCCATCATCGTCTTGCACCAAGCCCCCATAGGATCTGGTGCAATCCTTGGCGTAGATGGGGAAGGGGGAGGGTAAAAAACACCTCCTGGTGGATAAAATTCTTCTTCGTCTCTCTCATGATCATCACCTCCAAGCGAAATATCCATTCCGCTTCGAGTGATGACCATCCACTAAAGTCGAGGGTTCTTGTGGGTTCTTGCGGTCTTGGGTTCTTAAGTTCACGAGGAACTTGGGTTCTTGGGTTCTTGGGGGTCTTGAGTTCTTGAGGTTCTTGAGGGTCTTGAGGTTCTTCTTTCGCTTGCAATGTGTGTTAGAGAAGGATCTTCTCTTCACCCGAGTTCTGCTCTTTTCCGCGGGCGCACCCCTTGGCGGCCTTGCGCTCACACCAAGGTTGCTTTTTCCCACCTCACGTCGATTGGCCGGCCGCTAAGTGCACGGTCTGCTCTTAATGAGTGAAAAGAGGCACAAGGGGAGGCTGGACAAGCCCTTCTTTCTTGGGTTTCCTGTCACTCTTCAAAAACACGATTAGGAATCGACACGTCCAAGAGGTCTTAGGTTGCGTGCGACCCCAACAAGCAAAAAAAAAAATTATGTGGTTCTTGTGTTCTTTCCTTGAGTGATACAGAACACTGCCAAAGCTCTGGTACCAATGTAAGGTGCAGCGGAATGAATGTTGAACTTTGCTAAAGAGGAGTGCTCCGAACTGTGCTCAAGGTTCCTTTTACTAGGGAAGGGAGAGCCTTCCGTTCTTAATGAGAGAGTGCAATGGACACCAACAAAGTGAATGGACACTGTGACTGAAAGTGCTGAGACTAAGAGATAGAGAGAGAAGAGAATACGACACCAGAGACGTTGTAAAACCCTCCTCGGAAGGCCCCAATCTCTATGGCAAAGCAGTCTACTTATGATTGCACAAATCTCTACAATGCTTTGGACTTGCCGACGATGTCGGCGACGACGAGACGGGCTGAATTCTGAAAATGCCAAGGACTGAAATTTGCAAATCTTTATCTGCTGAATTCTGACTCTATGTTGGTGACGACGGCGATGCGACGATGCGCCGCTGAAAACGCAGATGCTGAAATTTGCGTTTTCCAGGCTGAATTTGCAAACTTCACTGGATCTGACCGTGCGGCGAGGATCTGCTGCTGTAGGAAGGTGAGATCTGCGAGGTGCGGGACTTCTTCTGCGATGTCTAACTGTTGAAAACTGAAAACGCTGATTCTAGGGCTAAATCTGTCGCGAAGATCTGCAAAAACGCTGAGGTTGATCTGAAACCAAAGACGCTAGGGCTGAAAACTGACCTTGCGGGGAAATTTGCTAACGCTAGGGCTCATCTGCTGTCTACCGTCGCCGGGAATCTGCAAATGCAAAAACGCTGGCTGACCTGGTGCAAAAACGCTAGGCCTTCTGTTGAGAGAAAACGCCAGAGTTGTCGCTTGGGTCGGTCTTGCTGAGAAGTTGCCTGTTGAGCAAGGTGCTCCTGTTGCCTCTTCTGCCAGAAAGTGCTAGCGCTAGGTTTCTATTTATACAAACTTAGTAAATTTGCTTTGCCCTACCTACTTTTCAACAAAAGTCACTTAAAAATAATAAGTGAAAAATGTCAAAAATAGGGAAAAATGGATCTATGCACTGTAAAAATGCTTCTGATGGGTTCTGATGAAAATCTGATGGTCATTCTGTGTGCAACCAGAGGATATGCATCTAATCTAATGTCTGGACATGCACGGTCTGCGAACAGACTCACAAAAGTGCCAGATCACTTCCTATTCTAGACTGACTGGACTGACTGAACCCTTGTCATGCTGTAGCTTGTCCACGGACACATAGGGTTGGATGTGTCACGTGACATCAACAACGAGACACGTCGCTACAAGAAGGCCGATGTTTTGGATGCTTTCAAATGGGACATAACTATTTTGGTTGTCCCCAACGCATTGACAGATCCGCGGAGCCGACTCCCACGTCGACGGTCGACAGAAACCTAGGACTATCACCAGCCAAATGATCTAAACTGGCCATTGGATTAGTACCTGAGATTTATGGCATACGCCTTGAAAGTACAAATGAATTGTGTCGAGCATATGGCAAAGTCAACGGTTTGAAAGCCTTAATTTTCTTTGACGTAGGAGCTACAGAGAACTTCATCCATCTAGAATTCTTGAAGCAGATGGACTTTGATTATGATGCAGAGGGTGGAGAAATTGAAGCTGAGCTAGCCACAAGGCAAACTCAGAAAGTGGTACCACTCATTGGTGCTCTTCCAGTGACTATCCAAGATTATCATGAAAAAGTTGATTTCCACATTATGAAGTTGGGCAATTGTGACGTTCTATTAGGCATGCCTTGGCATGACAAGAATGATGCGACTCTCTAGGTTCGGAACCGAACCATCACCGTGATGCAGAAGGGCAAACCAGTCGTGCTCAAAGTTCGGTTGTCCGAACAAAACCCTCAATGAACTCTCTAGTTGCTTTATAGCTAGATACTTTTGAACTTTGTTTGAGAAAGTACTTTTTGAAACTTTGTTTGAAATTTGTTTGAAATGGATGGTATTTGTTTTGAACCTATCTTGGTGCCAATTTGAAATTGGTTTTAATAATGGTTTCAATGATTGGTGATTTTACTCCCGGGTGGAGGGTGAGAAATGATGTTTGAGAATGCTTGTTCATACTCATGGCCCGGACCCTCGTGGTTATTTGCGGGGGGAGTATTGAATGATTGAAAAGTGTTGTTTTTACTCATGGCCCGGACCTGCATGGTTATTTACGGGGGGAGTATTAAGAAGTTTGAGCAGTGGTTATTTACGGAGGGAGTATTAAGAAATCTGAGCAGTGGTTACTCTCCGATGGGGCCCCAGTGACATCAAGGAATTAAAATAAAGCAGGACCACCCACACACACACGCAAAAGCTGATGACGTAGTAGTTGTACGGACACTCCGGATTTTCCACTGACATGATGACGTGGCGCTGTACGGATTTCCGCGTTTTGCGCTGACTGCTGACGTGGCAGTTGTACAGAATTCTGTGAAGTACATTGGCAGCATTTTAGGCATTGCTTTTGGACCAGATGCTTTTGAGTTTGAAGGCTTTTCATGTAAACTGCTTTTGGGGCCTAGGGCCTTTAAATATGAGGCCATGGGCTCATTCTCGGGCATGCTTCCTGGAGAAGGTGCTGAGTCTGGAGTATCGGCTTGTACTGTGTTGATGCAATATAAAGAAATACCTGAAGGGGTGCCAAGGCTGTCTGCTTGAATCTGTTACGCTGCCCAGTAGCTTCACCCCTGGGCTTCTGGCAGCAAAGGTATCCTCATTATCCAGCAGTACGGTTGTTTGAGACACCTTATTCATTAGTCATGCAAGGTAACTGTGTGAGGCTGTGATATTGAACATTAAGTCAGGTGACTGGTTTTATGGGTTTCACAATTGAAATTGATCTAATCCATATGTGGTTTGTCAGGCAATAGATGCAATCGACAATGGAATTAACCAGTATGATGTCACGGACCCTCCAAAATATGTTGATAACACAAATTTATCAGCACGAGTTGCAAAACTCAATCCAGACTGGATTGAAGAGCAGTCAACCCAAAAAGAAAATGCAGCATTCATGCAGGCCATGGAACTCACTGGCAAAGAGTTTTCAGAGGTCGATTGCAATATGTCCTACTCCGCAACATATAACTTTATAATCTTCATAGGTTTTTATGTAAGTTTTTTGAATTACTTTCAGGCTCTCAGATATCAAGCTCGATCCTGGCTGCCAGCAAGAACCGTTGTTGCCAATTGCCTAGCATCAAGGTTTGAAGTGGACAAAACTGGAGAAATTATGGTCTTGAAGGAATTTTGTCCGGTACGTAGCAGCAGCTCACTGCCATTACTTGGGTGTTTAAACTTCATTGTTGAGGCATTCAATGAGCTACAAGATGTGGGTTGTTTTAGAACTCTGCTTATATAGGCTCATACCTCATGCTGATGATTTTTCGTTTTCAGTGGAAGCTGCATTTATTTGAGATTGAAGAAGAGCTGAAGCTAGAGCCATCCATCAAGTATGCTCTTTATGAGGTATAGCTCCTCTACACTGACGGTTATATCTGCTAGGGAGTGCAGCTTGGAAAGGATTGAACCGCTAATAAGTTTGAAAAACTTTTAAAGTGGAGAGGCCAATATAAATTTTTAACATGCAGAAGTTGCAGTCACACAGAATGGCTGAGTAGCTCGTGTCGTACTTTTCAGATGCTTATGGGATGTCATGGGAGTTGCATACATGCTTCACGTCTAAAAATCCTTCCTGAGTGCATGTCTAGGATGGTGATACACGCATAGGAAGAATTGATTTGCATGTGTATTCATCTTTTTGCAAAGAATCCCACTATTTTCAGAGTGTGACCTTCAATTGTCTTATATGATGTAGGACGAGAGAAGCAAACAGTGGCGTGTGCAGGCTGTAGCAGTTGGGCCAGGAAGGTTTGAGAGCAGAAAAGCCCTCCCATTACCTTGGAGAGGACTCAGAGATGATGAACTCTCCAAACAGACCGGAATAAGTGGCTGTGTTTTTGTACACATGAGTGGTTTCATTGGAGGAAATAAAACCTTTGATGGTGCTCTTGCCATGGCTAGAAAAGCACTTGAGCTTCCATAAGTAGAATTCTACAACGAGGATGCAATTTGGCAACCTATTCGAATTGGCTAATTTTGCTCCTCTAGAGAAAGCTGATCATTGTTGGGATTGTTAACCAGGAAAACAAGGAAAGCTTTAAGAAGCGAGTCACTTGAACGACAGATCAAAGTCACCTATAGATCTTTAACTTTGATTATATCTCGAAGGCCCCAGAATTTTGTAGTCTATCTCAGGAGGTGAGATTTTGCAACCAACCTGCTCCTACATCATTTAGAGTCAATCCTAATAAGAGATAAAGATTTAAATTTTGTTGTCTAATCTGCCAGCACAATCTAGTGGTGTCTTACCTTGAACAATTGGGTAATTTTGCAGATGATCTTATTTGGGGCTTTGTTTTGTATGGAAGGAGCTACTAAACATTCGGTTATAATCCTTATGTTATGAGAATTCACACTCTTGTGTGTCTTACCTTAAACAATTATGTGGATGCAACCTTGAGACAACTTTCATTCCATGGCACATCTTCACAGTATTGAGTGGGTCCTTTGTAAGAGCAACATGAAAGAAGGTAGGACCTTCAACTCCTTGTGATTGAGTCCTCGAAAGGGAGTTGCAAAAAATGTTTCTTATGATTTGCACTTTGATGAAAATTAAGCCATTTTTACATGAAAATTAAGCCATTTTTACATGGTGGGGTGGAGAAGCATGCAAAGATTGTTCAAATTCTTTGCAAGCTTTTGCTCATCTTTTTCTCCATGCCTTGTTCTACCATCACATGTTGAGTTGGATGCTCTTTATTAGCAAAGTGCACCAACATGTCTTTGTTGCGATCCTCTAAAATCCACTTGGCAAAGGAAACAAGTGACTCAAAAAAGCCATCGGTCATGTTTCCATCTAGACATGCTTTTCATCGCACAAGCTCTTTAGGGTCTTCAAATATTCATACAACAATTGATGCTTATGTGGCATATAGCACCTATATCCATCTCCAGATGTCCTATGGTGACGCTAGAAAAGGAGATTTCCAACCACCTAATGCACCTTGTGTGGGTACCAAAGCTCCCTAGAGGGCCATAAAAAAATCTCACCACAATTCCCACAACATACTACAAGGGAACCAAAATCAATGAGGAATTAGAGAAAAAAGAGAACAACTAGCTTCTAACTAGACACTAATAAAGAGATAGTCGAGTATCATAAATAGAAATGAAAGTGAGACAAGAAAAGAGAGACACTTAGCTTGCATTTGATGGATCCAAATTTAAAAAAAATGGAGGAGAGCTCCAACCTCCATAGCCATCATTTTCATCTCCATCTCCATTTGCACTTCAAGAAAAAGCTTCGTCTAATTAAAGGTTCGAGAAAAATACCCAACTCTCACTTCTAAACTTAGTGTTCCAAATGTGTCCTAGGCTTAGAAAAATGGAAAATATATAGGCTAGAACTCATGATGTGCCATGCATAAAATGACCCAGAAATAGTATGTGCCATACATAGAATGAACCAAAAATAGCATGTGCCAATGTCCATCGATGTGCTGGGATTTGAAGACATCACCCCTCCTAATCTAGCACACATGCTCTAGTGTTGAAGTTGGGATCCCGATGTTGATGATGATGAATGGGAGGAGACATGTTGCCGTAAAATGGGAATACGATTGTGAAAGCTAGCAATATCAATAACAGTAAAAAATGGATAAAAATATGTAAGCATGAAGTGTACGTATGGCCAAGAATGAGGTGTATACAATCAAGATGCCACCGCCATACTACTCATTTGAAAAGTATATAAATCAAATGATAACTGGTAAATAGACAAGAGCTGATTAATTAAACTCTCTGCTTTATAAAAGTGTGCCTAAAGGCTTGAAAGAGTACTTTATCCACTAATGTAATCAATATTATCCCCTACTAACGAACGTCCCAATCGTGTTCTTTGGTCCACTACGGCTAGACTCATCTCACTAATAACAACAAGTGCAATTCTTGTTAATTGTAGGAAAGGTTTTTTTAAAATTTAATTTGTCATTTCATTTCTTTTTGTGTCTTAGGCATGCTTTGCCATTAAATTTATTCATGCAATGCAAAAGAAAAGAGGAAAATCCTATAACACAACGACCACACCAAGGTAGGTGAAGTGATGATTCACGACTCTCCAATCGTTGTTATCCACGAGGCCTTGTCCAAAAGTGTACTAGCCTACCAAGGCAATGTACCTTCTGTCATCCCCCCCCACGGTATTGGCTAGGGCCTAAATAATGCGTGGTAAGGTGGCTCCCCCCAACATACACACATTACGAACATTCATTATGATTTTTCTTCGAATCTGAGTGCCTTGATTATCTGTTATATTTACTTCCATTTCTCTAGTCCAAGCCTAAAACACACCTAAGGTTTCTACCATCAAAAGATAATATCAAAAACTAAGCCAATAAATTAAGTATTGATGTTATCTTACATTCACTATTACGTATTTTGTAGACCTCAAATGAAGCTAAATTCTGTGAATACTACAAACAGCGAGCAGTGTACAACCTATATATCTTCAAATTGGCAAGTAGAAAACTATGATTTTATACATCCAATTAAATAGTGAGTGGAAATGCAAAATATATGGAAAACGAAATAGTACACCTAAGTATATGTCATGAAAGTCAAAATCCTTATATCTAGAATGCACGAAATAGTCTCCATGTATCTGTTTGCAGGACAACGATTAAAAAACAAAGCTCTACACCAATGGAATATTAAGTTTTATTTCACCAAAAAAGTTAATCCTCCTATAGGGTCTTAAACCTCGGTAGCTAGAGGGAAAAACACCCACTCACAAAAAGTGCCTCTGTATATGCAATATGCAGATGATATATCTAGTGCACTATGGTCAATGCCCACAAAAATGAGAGAGAGAGAGAGAGAGAGAGAGAGAGAGAGAGAGAGATGCTCATAACATCCCCAATCTAGATTTTAGACTCTATGCCTACATGACACTACCGGTAACCGGGGGCACCCATGCACATAGACCCCCCCCCCCCCCCCGCGCCCCCCCTCTCTTTCCATGTGGGCACAGGATAAATACTTTTAGATATAAATGCTTGTAGGCAGAGATTGAGCATAAAGCAGCTTTTGGGGACAAGAACGGTACGCATGCCCTTGCTCGCCGCACTTGAAGCAACAATTATCCTTGCGATAACACTCAAGCTCTTCACGAGAGAGTTTGTTTTTGCCTTTGTAAACTCCCTTCTCCTTAGCTTTGTTGTTATTGGAATAGCCCTTGTGAGACTTTTGGACACTGTCCTTCCCCTTAGGCTCATTGGAACCTTTGTTTTTCGTGGGCTTAAGATTTCTCTTAGCCCCTGTTTGGAAATTGATTCGAGAAGCCACCATAGTATGGTGTATAACCGTAGATATAGTGCGTGGCCTTTGGGAGTTGACATAGTCTGGCATTTCTTCAGTTAATCCCAACAAAATTGTTGTTTTTTCTCTCCAAAATCCATCTTTTTGAAGACAGTGGCTTTGAGATGTAAGTCCCAACACCTTAGTGGTTGAGCATTCAAATTTGAACACACTGGGTTCAACCCCTTGCATGCTTAATCACCTTTTGGTTTAAGCATCTCCCCCTCACCGGCTGCCTTGGAAAAAAACTAAGGCGTGGAAGTTGACCGAAAACCGGCTTGATCGGTTGCCCAACATAACATGTGACTGACTCTAGAGTGTGCCACATCCCCTAGAGTCCCATATTTAGAAGGAGCCTACGAGAGAGGGAGGGAGAACTATCACCATCGCTACCTGAAAAAGAAGGGTGTGTGAGATCAAACGAGAGCTATCTCTTGATGAGAGGAATCCTGCAAATCTTATTGCACTCCACCACCGGTAATAGCCTCGATACTCCAAACTTGCTCCGCGTTTTTTTTTTTTTTTGGGGGGGGGGGGGGGGGGGGGGGGGGGGGAGAGAGAGAGAGAGAGAGAGAGAGAGAGAGAGAGAGAGCGTGAGGAGGGCTATCCGAATGACATAGCAGGTGATGTAATTAGGCCATGGCAGCACTGCCGACAGAGTATCTCTTTCACTCTCTCTCTCTCTCTCTCTCACACACACACACACGCACACACACACAAAGCTGTCAAGTGTTGATGTGCTCACTATGGCCGGGAAACCTTCGTGCGTGTACAATAGGTGTGGACCAACAACACCTGTAGCATCAGCAAATCTGCCTGGGCTATGTATAAATTTCGGCTTGCTAGCCAACAGGTGATCGGCATGGCCGATTGCGTGACTTTTTCGTGGGCCACCAACCTTTGATTAGTTATGGTCCAAATCACGCATGCAAACGTAGTGGTAGAACATTGCACTCGCTAGATGGAGGTGTAAGGTTCAATACGACAGTGTGGAAGACGCATTGACCCTTTTGGTCAAACACAGAGCAAGGTAAAGGAGCCACTATTAGAGCGGCCTCAACTATAGTGTGTATCACCCCTAATAATAACACATTCCAAAACAGCACCGTGCGGTTATAGTAGGCTGATTGGTACGTTGCCAGCTTGGCTTTCACACAATCGTGAGTTCGAAAATGTGTTTCCACTGGCTCTCACGCGCCGCATTATTTTACTACTAGTACGGCCGGCCGCCTTCGGCGACCCCTCTCTCTCCCCCTCTCCCCCTCACTCATATAAATCGGATAAATTGGAATCACCGGATGCAACAAATTTTGACACGTGGCACTGAAAAACCAGTCTCCTTATTACTTCGTTAGCGTAGGAGCCTCTTTTGAAATTCTGGCTGGAGGTTTGTTCACATGGCCTCGTGAAAAATAGCGTCCGTTCTCTCTCTCTCTCTCTCTCTCTCTCTCTCTCTCTCTCTCTCTCTCGTTGACAGAAAATCCGTCTCTTGGGATATTTTCCTACGACGTTAAAATACTCTTCTTCTTCTTCTTCTCTCTCCCTCTCTCTCTCTCTCTCCGTTGACAGAAAAACCGTCACATCCGTAGGAGCCTCTTTTGAAATTCTTGCTGGAGGTTCGTCCATGTGGCCTCGTGAAAAATAGCGTCCGTTCTCTCTCTCTCTCTCTCTCTCTCTCTCTCTCTCTCTCTCTCTCTCTCTCTCTCGCGTTGACAGAAAATCCCTCTCTTGGGATAGTTTCCTACGACGTTAAAATACTCTTCTTCTTCTTCTTCTTCTCTCTCTCTCTCTCTCTCTCTCTCTCTCTCTCTCTCTCTCTCTCCGTTGACAGAAAAACCGTCACATCCACATGGCCTCGTGAAAAATAGCGTCCGTTCTCTCTCTCTCTCTCTCTCTCTCTCTCTCTCTCTCTCTCTCTCTCTCTCTCTCTCTCTCTCTCTTGTTGGCAGAAAATCCGTCTCTTGGGATGGTTTCCTACGATGTTAAAATACTCTTCTTCTTCTTCTTCTTCTCTCTCCCTCTCCCTCTCTCCGTTGACAGAAAAACCGTCACATCCACGTGCTTTATTGATTCGAGCTGTCTGCCACACACGCCAGCCTCTAATGATGCATGCCACTGCGAAGACTAGGATGAGGACTCAAGAGTCGAGGAATTGGCTTCTTCATAGAGTTATAACGTCTGAATCCAGGCTTCCTCTCTCTCTCTCTCTCTCTCTCTCTCTCTCTCTCTCTCTCTCTCTCTCTCTCTCTCTCTCTCTCTCTCTCTCTCTCCCCCCGCGTTGACAAAAAATCCGTCTCTTGGGATAGTTTTCTACGACGTTAAAATACTACTCTTCTTCTTCTTCTTCTTCTTCTCTCTCCCTCTCCCTCTCTCCATTGACAGAAAACCGTCACATCCACGTGCTTTATTGATTCGAGCTGTCTGCCACACACGCCCGCCTCTAAATGATGCATGCCACTGCGAAGACCAGGATGAGGACTCAAGAATTGAAGAATTGAGGCCATAATGTCCATTCAAGGAGTTGGCTTCTTCATAGAGTTATTATGGCTGAATCCAGGCTTCCTCTCATATGTGCGTATGTGCGGATGATAGCAGACGCCATGGCCAAAGTTACCCTTGGCTCATCCAGATAAGAAGGCCCCTATCTATGGATTGGTTATCGAATCTGTGAGGCTGAGAAGCTAGAAAATTCATTCGGATATTGTTAGTTAGGGTCTGTTGCAAATAATTGTCGTGCTTGGCAATGTATTGATCGATATGTATGCCAAATGTGGTACGAGATGTCGTCTTTTGGAACTCACTGATTGCAGGATACGCTCAACGAGGTCCGGGCCAGGAAGCTCTGGGTGTGCATCTTGTAGGCATGTGGCTCTATGCAAGATGCTGTTGAAAAGAGATGGCATGCTTGGCATTGCCTTGATCGATATGTATGCAAAATGTGGGACACGTCAGCAAGCACAAAAAGTTCTTCAAGAGTTTACTATTCGGTACGGCATCAATTGATTGTGGGATATGCACATAGGAGCAGGGAAAGAAAACTCTAGGTTGTTTTCAGTGGATGCAAAGTGAGGGCCTCTGTCTAGATGCAATCAGCTTCACATGCATCTTAAAGGCATGTGGCTCTACGCAAGATGCTGATATGAGCTTAAAAATTCACTATGATATTGTTAGTCAAGAGCTGTTGCAAAAAATTGTCTATCCCTTCCTCTGCCCATCGACAATGGTTCTATACATATGGCGAAATAATTTTTATCACATCAACTCATGGTAATGATGATTCTGTTATTTTGAGAAGTAGCCATGCATGGGACCTACTACTTACTCTTGCAAACAAAGACTCAAGTCCCAAAAGAAAGCTATTAGATCAAAGCAACACAAGGCAAGAGCCAGAAAGCTCGTGGCTATTCTCATCGGATGCAAAACGAGGGTCTCTCTCCAGATGCAATCACATATGCATGCATCTTGAAGGCATGTGCTATACGCAAGATGCCGATATGGGCTTAAAAATTCACTCTGATATTGTTAGTCATGGACTATTGCAAAGAATTGTCGTGCTTGGCAGTGCCTTGGTCAATATGTATGCCAAATGTGGGATGTCGTCTATTGGAACACACTGATTGCAAGATATGCCCGAGAAGGGCCAGGCTAGGAAGCTTTTGGCTGTTTTTAACAGGTGCAAAGTGAGGGCGTTTCTCCATAGGCTATCACCTGCGTGTGCATCTTGAAGGCATGTGGGCAAGATGCTCTTGAAAAGAGATATCGTGCTTGGCATTGTGTTGGTCGATATGTATGCCAGATGTGGTGCACTTCAAAAAGCACAAAAAGTGCTTGAGTTCTCATCATGGTCTTCATGCATGTGAACTAGAAGCAGGTGCAACAACTCAATAGTGAGTTGTGTTGCTTCACTTCAAAAAGTCACATATTTAGGATCATAGTGGTGAGTGTGTACGTTGGTTGATATGTATGCCAATTGTGGTGCCAAAAAATATCCATAGAGAGGCGAAAAATCCACTAATAACTCCAGGGGAGAGGCAATACTCACAACACAAATCAAGCGTAGACATGAAGAGCATGACGAGTCGTCAAAAACATAGCTATGGCAAGGAAGCTATGGGATATTTTAACCAAATACAAAGAAAAAGCCTTTCTTCTGTTCAAATGCATTCACACATGCTTGCACCTTGAAGGCTATTTTGCTTTGACATGGGTTAGAGAATTTTTGATGAGATCGGAGAGACCATTCAATGTGCTTGAGACTGAGAGAATTCTCAATGAGATTGCTAGTCAAAGACTATTGGAGAATGATGAAAAGTTCTATATGGTCATAATCTCCAGAATCTCATCACTTTGAGTGTATTGATAGCAGGATATGTGCAATATGGTTGTGGCAAGGAAGCTCTATGATGTTTTAACCAGATGCATACTAAGGGTCTCTCGCCATACAAAGTCTTGGAGTGCTCTTGTAGAGAATATGGCCGGCAAGAGGAAGCGCTCAACCGTTTTTGCTAGATGCAACATGAGCTTGGCAATGCTTTGGTCAATACGTAAGCCAAATGTGATGCCATTCCCGAGATTATTCCCATCAAGAAATTGAGGAGTTTTTCTTTTCTAATCTGCACTGAAAGTGTGTGCTCAAAAGAAGGATTTGTACCAAGCCAAAGCTCCACGATAGTTGGATGGAATAGGATGGCTGAATACTTTTTGTTGGATGCAACACAAGGACGCTTCCCCAACTGCAATCAGGATACTCCCAACATGGGAGTGGCAAGGAAGTTGTGGGCTGTTTTGGCTAGAAGCAAAGGGAAGTTTTTCCAAATGCATTCACCCATGCTTGCACCTTGAAAGTTGGTCACCTTATGCAGGACCTTCACATGGGTTTGAGAATTCATGATGTAATTTCTAGTCACGGCTGATCGAGGGGAATGTCATGCTTAGAGGTGATTTGATCAATATGTATGCCGAATGTGGTGCCCTCACGGAACTACAAAAAGTTCTGGATGATCTTTGTCTACGAACAATCGCCTTTTGGAGCACGTTGATTGACATGGTTGTGGCAAGGTAGCTCTCGGCTAATTTAACCATATGAAAAGTGAGGGTTTCTTACCCGAGGAAGTCTCTTGGAATACTTTTATTCACAAATATGCCAAAAAAGAGCAGGAGAGGAAGATCTAGAAGGCTTTTTTTTCTTAGATGCAATACGACTTGGGCATGTTCTTGATGACCATTTTGCTTGAAATGTTGCATGTCAGATGCATTGAATGATAGGAATGGCGTCCCTTGCAATCTATTAGTCGTGGAATATGCACCACAGGAGCGGCGCCAAAAAGCTTAGGCTGTGTTAAGCCTCCTATCTGGAGTGTGGACTCTTGGAATGCACCGATTGCAGGATTTGCCCTACAGGAGAAAGCTCTAGCCTGGTTTCAGCGGATGCGAAGCGAGTGCCTCTCTCCAGATGCAATGACCTACTGATGCATCTTGAAGGCATGCAACTCCATGCAAGATGCTGATGTGGGCACAACAAATCATAATTCTTTTGTTAGTCAGAGGCTGTTGTAAAAAGATATCGTGCTTGGCACTGACTTGGATGTATGCCAAATGTGGTGCATTTGAGAAAGCACAAAAAGTGTTTGAGGAGCTTCCAATCCAGAATGGCGTCTGATTTCGGGATGTGCAACAAGAGCAGGGCCAAACAGCATCTTGAAGGCACGTGGATCTACGCAAGATGCTGAGTTTTTCAATCGACAGAACTGATTATGTCGTTTAATATAGATTGTATGCTTCTCGGCATTGCTATGCCATCTTGCTTTGGTTCTATTATTAGCTTGCGACTACCTCCACCCACCTTGGAATTGGGCGGAAAATCACACAAAAAGGTCAATTTTCTCACATGAATTTGTGCTTTGTTGATTTGTCGGCTCTAGATCGACATGCAGATCGTTGCGTTGTAAATACAGGACCATGTCACCTTAAGGTAATAGGATTTTTGGTCTCTCTCTCTCTCTCTCTCTCTCTCTCTCTCCAAACTTTTCTCTTCTAGGTTCTTGTTTTCTCTCACCTCAGACTCGATTCAATTCAATATAAATGTGGCTAACGAAGCACTCTAGTTAAATAGTATAGATTACTTTTGCACTGCAAGGTGAGACCTTTTTGTGCGTGGTTTATCACATACGAGTGAAGGTAGAAACGCAGGCGACTTGGCCCGTTTCTCTAACACATAACTCGGGTGAAGAGAAGATCCTTCTCTAACACAGATTGCAAGAAAAGAGAGAGAGAGAGAGAGAGAGAGAGAGAGAGAGAGAGAGAGAGAGAGAGAGAGAGAGAGAGAGATTTAAGGCCAATGCTTTTGGTTTTCTTAGTTTGCAACAGTGTTTGTGAAAATTTCCTTTTGCAACCATACACAACTCCTTTTTATGGATTTTGCAAGAAGAATTTTGAGAATTTTAGCTTATGCATCTAAAATCATAAGGTTGATGCTTTTGATTTCCTCAGTTTGCACCAGTGTTCAAAAAATTCATTTTTGTTTATGGATTTTGCAAGAGGAAATTTGAAACTTTGAGCTAATTTATACAATTTTTAGCACACTTTTGTTAAAATGAAGCCGCATTTGCATTTCTTCTTTTCCTCCTCCTCTCAATGGGCATTTTTGAATTTCAAAGCAACACGATTGTGAGTTGACACACACTTTTCCCCAACACTGGTTTGGAGACTTGATGATGAGTGTTCACCTCCTCTTTGATCTATGTTGCTTCAAACTTTTCATTTAGATCTCTCTTTTTGCAACAATTCGTACCTTGGACATATCATTGATCCATACACTAGTACCCTTGGCGCATATGACGCTATTACAATGGCACACCAGAGCGTTACAACTCATTGTGTGCCCCATGAACCTTTAGAGTGTGATTTGGTGGTGTCAATCTTTAGCCCTTTACCAAGGAGCTTGGTAAATCATCACTCATGATAGTTTCCCTTTCAATAAGCTTACAATGGAATGACCGGCTTCACCTACTAGCCCAGTTAGGTATATTTTTTCTCATTAGCCGCCCAAATAATTTGGACATTGGCTTCTTAAATCACATGCCTATGCTTGCACCTAATAGATATGTAGCATTATCTAATCATGTGAATAGCTAAGAGGTTGACATGGGTGGGAAAATTCATGAGATTATTATCAAGGACATTGGAAGAAGTGCACAAAAACACATCATGGTTGAAATGCTTTGGTCAATGTGTGCACCAAGTGTGATGTATTCACAAAAGCACAACAAGCCCTTGATGGTCTTCTTGGTTAGAGTGTGATGTTCTCTTGGAATGCCATGTATGCCTAGAAGGGAAAGGGTGAGGTTGACGAAGCTCCTAGCAATTTTCACATAAGTTAAGGTGAGGACTTCTCTCTATATACAATTGTGTATCCTTAGATCTTAAAGGCATGTTTACATGAGAAAACTACTTAGATGACTACCCGATGGCTATGTAGGGGCTTTTGGAAAAGAAGATTGTGGTACAAACATATGTGGTGGTCGAACATGTACACCTTATGTGAAGTAAGAGTTTTATCCAAATGTAGCCTCTTAAAACATGTTTATGTGGTCGTGGCATCCCCACTCCTGGTGTTCTTACTCGTCTAGGGGTTCCTTTCCTAGTAGGCCGATATGAAAACTCTTTGAGAGCTTCCCTCTTTGATGCCAAATATCTAGAGTGAGTCTTTGCTTTTCATCATGCGTGCATACCAAAAGCAAAGACTCATTGCCGTCCACTCATGTAGAGGGTGTCTTCAAAGCTTTGATGAAACACTTCGGAGCGATCATAGTCTGCACCAACACAGATAGACAAAGGTAAAAACTCGGGGAAAATGGGAATCGATTTATCTATGTATACTATTATGGCATGCCATTTTTAAGTTACCGTGCAACATAGCCAAGTCCTCCGGTTAGTGTGAGAGGGAGACAAAGAGAAGAGAAGGCATTCCCCTGTGTGAACCTAAGCAATGGGTGTGCCAAGATAGTTCATAGTCCGTTGTACTCCTTTGGATGATCAATATAAGGAGGAGACATGCAAGCCTTTTCTTGCTTTTCTTCAGGATCATTAGAAGTAGCGATGGGGTTTTCCTTCGATATTGGATAACACTTCTCTCGAATCAAAATGGTATGGTTGTGGCACGAGGGATTACTGTAGGGGCTTGTGAGGGCAGCTGTAGCATATTGCGTTGTGGCGCAAGCCCTCATTTTCTTAGCTTGCAGCCCCTCACATTCGGGCTGTTTGAATCCCTTGCATAAGTCTCGGGTGCTAAGGAGATGATCTCTACGTGCCTCCTAGTGAGGGCCTTCAAACTTTCGTCAACAATGAGGGTGCTTTGCCTTGACCTCTGCAGATGTAGCCTGCAACACTTCATCTTCTTGCTGGTTCGTTGATGCTACCATCTGTAGTAGGCTAGAAACACACCTTGTTTCTTTCATTTCAAGTAGATTCCACTGCCTGTACAGTCAATATCTTTTTGACCCTTCATAGTGCTCTATTCTTCTTGATGTTGTTGCAGCAGTTCTCTTATGGAGAGGAGAAGAAGAAACTTGTAGATGGAGACATTCCTTGTGTCAACACCTTGTTCTCTTTGTAACAATCCAACATTTTATTTCAAGGGGAGATCTTTCATTTACATCATTCTAGCTATGGAGAGAAGCTACTTGAAGCTACAAGACTGCAACATCATCTATTTCCAATAGAAGACGAATTTTATTTGTATCATGGTTGTAGAGGTACTTGTTGATTATGTTCATTTGGAAAAGACCATAGGGAAAGATCTTTCTCACCTTTAGCTTAGTTTGTGTTCAATAAAGTAAAAAGTCACACTCACCAAGCTCTTGAAGGAGGTTGGAATGAGCTGAACACTTTCAGTCACATCTATTCTAGGTCGGTAGTTAAATTTAGTTCAAATCAGTATTAGAATTTGGATCCGAAAACACTGGATATGAAATATAAGACTATAATTGAAAATGATATTGGACACTGAACTAGAAATAAGAATGAACACTGGAATTGGGAATTGAAACTAAAATGTAGTATTCGGATTAATAGACAAGTACAACAGTGAGTCAAGTATGCTCTGAGTTTGATTAGGATTATGAGAGCATAAGAGCTTCAAGATACAAGATACAAGGAAACTAGGATAGCAGGGATTAGGGATTAGTACGGATCTAAAAAATGAAGTCATGAGCCTCTTCCAACTGGCTCTTTGACTGACTGTACATTGTATTAATTCGATTGTGCATTTTTTGGTGTCTGCTTCAACTGTTGTCGATTCTTCAGGTATGTCAATGCTATCATATTCTTGGGGCTACTTTTTGTGCTTCTTTTGTGCTTTTGCATCACAATCCACGACATTGCTATCTCTCTCACCTATTTTGCTTCCATACTCACAAGTTTCATTAGCTTCCTTAGACACTTATATAGGAGTTATGTCATAGCCTTTCTCATCACAAAGCTTTGTAGGCGTTATTTCACAACGAAGTCCAAATGAGAAGAAACTTATAGGATGGGTCGGAAACATCTAAAGACACGTGGCTATGTTGTTCCTAAAAGTTACTAGTCCACTCGTATGCTAGGTTAGCAGTCATTCCTGCCATCTACATTTGTACCCTCTTTTCTTTGAATTTTGGTGTATATAAAAAATGAAAGGGCGGTGGTAATGCGTGTGCTAGTCTCCACCCAACCGTGCTATCTTATAGCCTCCCCCAGCGTACACACTGTCCGATCTTGCCGGTGGTCTTGCCCATAGGACCCATGTCCTTACATTACCCCCCCCCCCCCCCCTTGGAGAATCGTTTTCGTCCTCGAAAATGAATGTAGGAAAACGTTTCTTAAGTGCGGAGACATTCTCCCATGTAGAACCTTCTTCAGGTCTATCTAGCCATTTTACCACCACCTGTCGTCTGACATGATGTCTGGTGCGAAGCTCATGAGAATCTAAAATCTTTTCGGGCTCATGAGGAATGCTTGGCGGTTCAATAAGGTCAACTAACACACCTGTGTCAATGACATTATCATTCTGTCCTAGCTGTTTTCGTAAACGACTAACATGAAAAATAGGATGAACTCGTGAGTGCTCTGGGAGAGCTAACTTATAGGCCACTTGACCTATACGTTTGAGAATGGTAAACGGTCCACAATAGTGTGGTAAAAGTTTAGCAACTTTTCCCATCTTCAAACTTTCTGAATGCTCCAAAACTTTGAGGAAAACCTTGTCTCCTTCTTCAAAAGTAGCAAGACGATGATGCTCATGTGCGTACTTCTTATATCGATCTTGAGCTTGCTTAACGTTGTGTCGAGAAACTTGGAGCTTGTTGTATCTTCTCCTTAGCCAACCCCACCGTAACGGGTGATCTAGGTTGAAATCCATACAAAAGCATAAATGGACTAAACCCTGTAGTCACATGCTTTGAACTATTATAAGCAAATTCCAATATAGGTAAGTAGTCTTCCCAATTGGTTTTCTTCTTACTAACCTACGCTTGTAGCATATCCTCTAGCAATTGATTAACTCTTTCTGTTTGACCATCCGTTTCTGGATGGTCAGTTGTGCTTAGATTAAGTTTAGTTTCCAACTTTTGGAACACAGCTCTCCAGAAGTGATTATCAAACTTTCAATCTCTGTCACTAATGATACTAGTGGAAGACGGTAGAGTTTATATATATGCTCTACAAATAGCCGTGCTAATTCCGGTGTCTTAACCATAGCTTTAGTGGGAATGAATTGACCCATCTTTGTGAGACGGTCTACAATTACCCAAATGGCATCATGGCCACGATTTCTAGTAGGTAGTCCCACTACAAAATCCATAGAGATACTCTCCAACTTACCTTGTGGAATCTCTAAAGGATGTAAAAGGCCACCTATCTTGAGGCGCTTTGCCTTATTAACTTGGCACTGTTGGCAGTTTAGTACGTACTCTTGAACATCATGATGTAAGCCCGACCAATAAAATTGCCGTCGAACTAAGGCATACATCTTATGAATACCGGGATGACCAGCACTTGGACTATCGTGACACTCAAATAAGATTTGGCGCCTAGTGTTTGAGTCCTTTGGCACACATACTCTACGCTTGTGGAGTAAGTAGCCATCATCAATGGAAAAATTCTTCCATCGCTTAAACTCTCCTGAGTAGGGGTGGACCTCTGTGTGTTGGAGTTTTTATTTGCGCGTGTAGAGACATGTTGATATGGCTGTTCAGAGACATGTGAGTGTGAGGGATGCCTTTTTAAAATTTCACTCCACACTTTAGCATATGATTGATCTTGTGCACACTTGCCATGTAATGACTCCAAAAATCCACTCTTTAGTTCCGTGAAAGCAAGTGAATTAATCCGAGGCATCTGACTTAGTGCATCCACTACTACATTATATCGCCCCTTGCGATATCGTAGCTTACAATTATAATCTTGAAGGATTTATGCCCATCTAGCTTTATGCCCTTCAAGTCTGTTCCAGTAGTAAACCATTTGATACTCTCATGGTCAACAACTACTTCAAACTCGGCACCATATAAATAGCGTCACCACTTTTGTAAAGCGTGAGTTATGGCATAGAGCTCTCTCTCATAAACAAAATAATTTTGTTGAGCTCTATCGTGACTTTTTACTTTCAAAAGCTATAGGTATTCCCTCCTGGAGAAGTACTGCACCAATTCCTTTATCACTAGCATCAGTCTCTACCACAAACGGCTTAAGTGGGTCGACAATTGCTAGGATGGGAGCAATGGCTATAGCTACCTTGAGCTGTTTGAAACTGTGTTTTTGGGCTTCTTCCCAAGAAAAGGTCTTACCTTCTGCTTTAAGTTGATCCATCATAGGAACAATGATTTTGGCATAGTCACGGATATACTGTCGATAAAATCCAGCCATGCCTAAAAATATTTGAAGCTCCTCAACCGTGTTGGGATGTGGCCATCGAAGAATGGCAGTGACCTTGTCGGTGTCCATTTTGATGCCAGAATAAGAGATCACATGATCGAGGTAATGTATCTCTATTTTAAAGAAATCACACTTGCTTTGCTTAGCATACAACACGTGAGTTCGTAGCTGTTTGAACACTAATCATAAGTGTTCTATGTGTTCATCATCTTCAGTATTACTGTAAATGAGAATGTCATCAAGGAAAACCACAACAAATCTTCCAAGATAGGGACGTAAGACACTTATCCATGAGTGTCATAATTGTAGCTGGAGCATTGGTTAGACCAAAAGGCATAACCAAAAATTCAAAATGTCCGAACCGTGTTCTAAAGGCAGTTCTGGAGATATCTTGCAGTTGGATACGCACATGGTGGTATCCTGAACGAAGATCTATCTTTGTATAGTATCTTGCCCCATGGAGTTGATCAAACAACTCATCCACTCGAGGCAGAGGATACTTGTTCTTGATGGTTATCGCATTTAATCTGCGATAATCTACGCACATGTGCATAGTACCATCTTTCTTTTTTACCAATAGAATTGGTGATGCCCAAGGCGAAGGTGCTAGGTCTAATGAAACCACGAGCAAGGTAGTCAGTCAACTGACTCTCAACCTCCTTGGCTTCTTTAGCACTCATACGATAAGGTGGTTTACTCACCGGTTCAGTGCCTGGCAAGACATCTATGCCATGCTAAACATCACGTGTAGGGGTAAACCCGGTGGTAAATCACTTGAGAACACATCAATATACTCCGTGAGTAAGTGAGTTAGTTTTTCCCGTGCAAAAGGAGAAAGTAAAGTAGAGTTATGATGGGATGGAGAATCTTGTAATTCCTGTAATGTTTGTTTTACAACAGTTGCACGTTGCTCTATAGAATTAAAATTGAGAGCACTTTGCTCGTTAGATTTGTTAACACTTTGTTTATCAGTAGAATTCATTGCACTTTGCATACCATTAGAATTCATTGCACTTAGCATACCATTACTAGAATTCACCGCACTTTGCTCTTGAGAATTCACAAGACTTGGAGACAAGCAGTAACACAAAAAGACTTCATCTATTAAATCTGCTTTCTGCAAAATAGAAACCTCGACTGTACATATAAGAGGTGCAGATGGTATATTTTTCTCACCAAGCAAAAGCGCATGTTTACCATTGGCCATAAAGGATAAGGAGTTGTGTTCATAACTAGTGTGCAACGTGTTTCCTAAACCATGCAGCCACTCCCGTCCTAAAACTACATCAGCACGGTCCATGTTCATAACTTGGAAGTCAAGGGTCATCGTATGATCTTGAACAATAAGCTCAACCCCTTGAACTACCGTGTCCCATACTTCTTTATCATTCCCAGAAATCTGCTCCACCACATACTTGTGAGAGCAGGGAGTATGTGTAAGCTTCAATTTCTTGACTAGCTTATAGTTCAAGAAGTTATGAGTTGCACCATCATCCACTAAAATACGAGCACGTTGTCCGTTAATAGGGCCATGCATGCGAATCAAATCATGGGGGTCAAAGGTGGGCTGCCACATTGAAGCAAGCACACAACACTTGTGCTTTTCTTCCATATGAAGAACCTCTACAGCACAATATTTAGGAAATGAATCTAATGTGAGGTGTTGCACCGTGTGCATGGCTTTTTATTTGCCTTGCAAAAGAGGACAATATTTCTTGTTATGTTGTTCCGAAAGATATCTAGAACACAAATTGCGTTTCTTTGCACGCTCAAAATCAGCAGTGCTGAGAGACCCACATGGAATATCTCGTGATTGCTTAGGCTTCTTAGCCTCTTGTGGCCCGTGGAGAGGTAGATTGTCTCTTATTTCTCTTGGAACATGTGGGAGATCTACCTCGCCATTGGCCCTTAACCACATTGCTCTTAGCAAAAGTATTCTTTGAGCAGGGAACATTTGATTTCCTCTCTTGGTCATCATCATATCTTTGGGCATGACTGATGGCTACTTCCAAAGTTTTTGGATGTTGGGTCTTGACATGAAGACGATAGTTTTTGTCAAGACCCCTATTGAAACCCCGTATCTTTTGGAATTCATCTAGACCTTCTAATTTTAATATGATTTCCCAATACTTCAAAAGGTACTGTGTGACAGAGAGGCCAGACATGCAGCATGCATCCCATGATAACCAATTCTTATCTTCTTCATTAGAGTCCAAAAACTCTTTGGGAAAAGAAGCTTGAAACACAGCCCAAGAAGGAAGACGAGCATCTATTGGAAATGTCATCCACCACTTATAGGCCTTGCCTTTAAGAGATAGACTTGTTTCCACACCCGTCTTTATATCCGGGGTGTGTTTCAATCTATGAATATTACTCCATTTGTGTAAGAACGTATTGACCACATCCTTGTTGCGATCACGCTCTTCCCTGTGAAACTCAAGAATGGTGATATTCTTAAGTAATGCATTGCTACCTTCTGCATCTGTTGTCTACGAATTCATAAATTTCACAAGTAACTCCGTAAGATTGGTAACATTTGCATTAAGTGCAAAGAGGTTGCGTTCAAGTACGCTTTGGCGATTTTCCAAAGTCTTGAAAGCAGCCATATCTACAAGGACATGATCTCCTAGATCATTGTCATCATGCATATTAGTGTCAGCCGCAACTGTGGTGCCCTGATTTTGATCTACGTGCTCAAAATCAAACGTGTGTGTAGGTGGGATATCCTCACTGGCCATGGTAAACACACACTAATGCAAAGAGAGAAAAAAAACATCAACTTGTACCTTGTGAAATTGAAGTCTTTGTGTTTTGTATGCTCCGCGATTTGCAAACCTCGCCTTGTGGGAATTTGAGTGCTTCACGTGTCGTTCATTGTAAGAACACCTTTGTTGATTCTTCACAAAAACCCGTCGTTTTTGTGAAGGCTTTTGTTCACTTTAAAGCTACCTCCTTGAGGAAAAAAGAATTTTTGGACGAAAACTTGCCTTCCTCCAAGAAGTGAAAAGTAAGGGTGAAGCTACTTCCTTGAAGTTCGAAGCTTTCCCTTTCCTTCTCGTTTTCCTTTCAACACAAGTATGCTATCTTTTTTTGTTATACACAACAAGGGTCAATAGCTTGATGGTAAAGTGTTGGCCTCTTACCCTCATGGGGTGGGTTCAACCCTCCTTCATGCAAGGGTTAAGTGGGCCTTCCTACGCGCGCAGCCAACGGTGCCAACGGAAGCCTTCGGAGCCTAGGTGCCGTCGAGTTGCCGGTCGAGTTTGCCTTGGTCGCTCATTGTGGAGGGCGTAGATGGGGCGGTCGGTTGTCGTTGTCTGCGCAAACTGTGCCCGTCTTCTTTTTGCTGCACAATGGAGATGTCACTATCTACTAAACGTGGGAGAGAAGCAGCACGCACATGCAACACGCTTTTCGTCTCCTCCCAAAAATAGCTCGGATACTAGTGAAAGGGCGGTGGTAATACATGTGCTAGTCTCCACCCAACCGTGCTATCTTATAGCCTCCCCCTAGCGTACACACTGTCCGGCCGTGCTAGTGGCCTTGCCCATAGAACCCATGTCCTTACAAAAAAATTCTAGGAAGCATTAATAAGTTAACCATTGTCAGTCCAACGAACGTGCGTCTTCTTTTGTGGAGCCTTCTTCTTTGGAGGTTTGTACAAGACTGTGGGTGTATCTTGCACATTAGGACAACCATTCTCTCTATGAATCAGGCGATAGAGCACCTCCTTTTTCAATTGATCCTTTCTGGCTGTCTTCATCTCAAACTCATACGATGTGAGAGCATTCCAAGTTTTTGTGTCAGGATCATAGAGAGTCCACCGTCCTCTGGTAAGTTAGGCTCTTGCTAGTTTGTGTCAGTATGAAGCCGTATGAATCCATCCTTCTGGTAATGGCATTTAATTCTTGTCTCAAGGAGAATTTAAGTCATCTGTCTAAATTGGGGTTCAGAGACTGCTCGATTAGCCAAGTCCTTTTCTAGAATCTTTGAAGCTTCCACTATAAGTTGGAGCGGTTGGTTAGTGATCTTGATGAGCCTTCAAATCTAGACCCACCACTGCTCCCATCTTCAATATGAAATTGTGTATAGCACTTATCATCAACCTGGTCTTTTTTGAGAGTGTCATCTGGAACTTTGTTCTAGACTGTCCATTCGATTGTGGCTCCTTCATACCATTCTTTGAGTTCATCAACTATCTTAATGTAACTTTTATATTCAGCTGGTTCTGGATATTATAGATATAAGGCTGTAAAGAACCTCGGAAGCTCAACCTCTTCAACAAGTAGGGCGTATATCAATACTGGAGAATCTGGAACAAATTCAATAAAGTTCATGACTACTCAATTCCCATGCTGTATCATTTTCCTAATTGTGCAAACTAGGTGATAGAGGCTTTTTAAATTCCTCCCTACTCTTCTAAGGTCATTCTAGTCCATGGCTCCCTGCTAATAGTGGCATGGACTTCAAGAAGTAAATGGATTTTGTGATCCAAGATCTTCCCAGCACTCTGCAACTGCACCATCATATCTTTCATTTGCATTCTCATGTCCTTCATGCATTTATAGCTTGGCTTGTCTCCTAAGAGCATTTCCAATTCCAAGCCAAGACTCTTCAGGTTCCTGGTGGATAGATTCTTTAGATGAAGATTAACCTTAATGTCCTTGTGTGTAATGAACCATTTGGGTACACGAACACAACTAGGGTGATATGGCAGCTGACAGAGTTGTTGATTGTGATAGCTAAGCAATTTCCGGTCATTGACCATACGTCTGGCTCCCAGAAAGAGCATTCGAAAGCACTCTTTATCAGAGTACGTTGTTTCATCGTGAAGGAATTCTTGGATTTGGATGGCTTTTTGTCTTCTCAACTTCTTGCTTAATGCCAACAACTTAGTGGAGTAATCCTTTTTGGGGGCAGCTTGACTCCACTTGAAGACTCTTACCCCTATCCTGAGTCTTTGATGTATATACAATAATGACCTGTTGCGTAGAAAAGTTTTGGGAACCAAATTTACCATGTTCTTTTGAGTGTGTCTAGGATTTCCCTTGTTGCTGATCTTGATCAGAATAATTCTGATCTGGCTGTTGAGTTTGGTGATCAGGCTAGTTAGTCTGTCTAGGGAAACCAATGCCCCAAGTAGACTGGTTCCCTCCTGTTGTAGAGTCAAGAGGAGGTTGATCATCATCAATATCGTCGTCATCATCTTGGTCAACTCCTGTATCCTCACCTTGTCCTTGGGCACAAACATATCAATCATGTAAATTTGTAAAGGATGATATGATGTAAACTAAAGAGATGGTTACAAGTTTGCCAGCATATAAAGTTGCTAAAATGCAAAAACCTTGTGTAGCTTGTCAGTTTGGAAAGCATACAAAAGCATGCTTTCTTCACGATAAGCAAGTAAGAAAAAATTCATTGGATTTAGTGAATATAGATGTATGGGTTCCCGTAAAGACTACATCTATGGGTGGATGTAGATACTATGTGAGTTTCATTGATGACCATACGGGGAACATATGGGTCTATTTCATGAAGCAAAAACGTGAGGTGTCTATGCACCTTTAGAAGTTCAAAATTAAAGTTGAAAAACAAATTGGGAAACATGTAAAATTCATGAGGTTAGATGGAGGGGAAGAATATTTCTCCAATGAAATCAATGGATTTCTTAAAAAGCATGGAAGTCAAACGTAGCTTACATGTAGGTATACTCCGTAGCAACAAAATATTGTGGTGATATGCATCTATGTGGATGACTTGATTGTTGGTGGTGATAATGTGGCTAAGAAGAGGGTGTACGAGCTCTACTTATGTAGAGTCTCAGATGAAAGACTTGGGAGACTTGTGATATTTCTTCGGCATTGAAATTATTCACATATGGTTGTCACAAAGACAATATGTCTTGGACATGTTAAAAGAGTATGGCATGGCTGATTATAAGAGAATTGTGATGCCTTGAGATTAGAATTTGAAGTTGGGAAATGACGTAGGTCAAGTACTTGAGAATGCTACCTTGTATAAGAAGATTGTGGGTGTCTTGATTTACTTGACTGTCTCACGTCCCAACTTGATCTACACAATTGGATTGGTGAGTCAGTTTATGAAGTCTCCAAGGAAATACTTGCATGCAGTGAGGTGCACATGATGCTATGTGAGAGATACTTTTAATTATGCACTCTTTTTTATTGTTGATAAGGAGTTTTAGCTGTATGGTTATACAAATGCAGATTGGGTTGGTAGCGCATACGATCGCAAGTTTACCAGAGGATTCATGTGTTCACTTGGGAGTGCAACTATCACATGAAGCAACAAGAAGTTTCTCTTTTGAGTACAAAGGTAGAGTACATGGGTGTTGCATTGGTGGTATGTGAGGTGGCATGGTTGGGATTGCTACTTCAGGACTTTGGAGTACATGTAGAGAGGCTAGTTGTCATGTATTATAACAACTTGAGTAGCATATAACTTGCACAAAACCCAATGTTTCATGCTGAGAAAAAGCACATTGAGGTACACTACCACATCATCAGAGAGAGGGTCTTAGTAGGCAACATTGACCTTGATTACGTGACAACGACAGATGAGTAGGTTGCAGATATTTTAACAAAGGCCCTTGAAGCAAAGAAGATACAATGATTTTGAGTGATGATTTGTATACGAGAGATGGTGTTGAGCTTGAGGGGGAGTGTTGAGATTTCATTTCAACATGTAAAACTCTTGGTTGACTATCACTGACAATCATCATCATTGGCATGCCTTCGTGGACACAACTATCTTTGCCAATGATACTACAATTGTACTACATCAAGTTGGTCTATTTATCGGGGTGATGGAACACTTACCCATTCATCTCACTCACTAGAGGTTCACACTAGACTGTTGTATTACTTTCCTTTTATGTTGTTATTTTTCCTTATGTTTTTATGTAGACCTCTTATCTTGAGTTAGTGAAGAAGAAGAAGAACAAGGTTTTTTGTCCATATTTGTGTGTGTGTCTGTGTGTGTGTGCACGCGCGCCATCTCTTTGTCTCTATCTCTTAACATGCTACATAGCTCATTTGGACTTATAAGATGAAGGTGTGTCTCCCTTGCGCAAAAATTGAGTAGTCCGCTTCTGCTACTCATATTTTGTGTAAGGAGGACACATCTTCATCTTTTTCACACAATCACTTTACACGTGTCCTCCTTGCACAACATATGAGTAGTTCAACACAGTACATCAATGGTTAATCATCTACTGTTTCATCATCACATGTTTCAAAGTTTATTTAATAACGCATTTTCTAATGCCATGATCTTGTTTTGGACTTGAGCAACCAGTGAAAGCATGGTTGCATTTTTATTCTTTGATGCAGACATGTATAAGGAGGGTTGGTAAATCTATTACCAATCAAAAAGAAAGGGAAATTGTTCAAGCTTGCGGCAATGATTAAAAGGGTAATGTCCAAGGATGTATCACATCTAGATGTTCAGAATATTGAGAATCTCATGGATGCAAGATTGATGTTAAGGAACTTTGAGTAGGAAAATGCATCTAGAGCAAGATGCTAACGGCTTAGCATGCAAGACACATTCTTAATAGAGTGGTGAAGTCTAATGGCAAGATTTCATCACCAGTAGAGATCTTGAAGGAATATAAATTATATCATGAGGAGATCATGAGCAACGGCAGATCAATCTTAGAAAGGCAATAAGCTGTTGAGTTAATGTATTGATGAGTGCAATGTTAATAGATTAGAAGGCCAATTTGAAGTTAAGGAATTTTGTGGGCTCTTAAAGAGCTAGGAAATGATAAAACACATGGGGTATGCGGGCTTACTGAAAAAATACTAAACTATTGAGTTAATGCTTTCAGTTGTGGATTCATGTATTGATGAGTGCAATGCTAATAGACTAGAAGGCCAATTTGAAGTTAAGGAACTGTTGTGGGCTCTTAAAGTGCTGGGAAATGATAAAACACATGGGGTATTCGGACTTACTAAGGAAATTTTTACAGTCTATTGGCACTTGTTGAGCCCTCTGGTCTTGGCTATCATCAAGTGTATTTGGAACACTCAAAGTATGGATCCTCAGTTGAAACAAGGCCTTGTCAAGTTGTTTCCCAAGAAAACTTTCCCTACCTCTTTTTTTGATTGGAGTCCTATCACCATGATGGGCATCCTCTAAAACCTTTTGACCAAATCCATAGCCATCAAAATCTCTCCCTTTCTCAAGGTCTACCTGCATGAAGCTCACTATGGCTTTGTTGGAGGTAAATCCATAGTTGATAATATTCTTATTGTCATGCTAGGCATTAAGCTTATCAAAAAACTAATCAAAGAATGGTAATTTTGCAGCTTGACTTTGCTAAATTCTTTAACTCGATGCTGTGGGATTTTGTGGTTAACATTCTTAAAAAAACTAGGATTCGACAATACAATTGCTTCATGTATTCAACTGCTAGGGTAGGGGACTTCCTCTCAAATATTAATCAATAGCAGACTCTCTGAGGCTGAGAAGTGGATGGCAGTGAAAATCTCTCTGTGTAGTGGGTTGGCGGCAGGGGCTCTGTGTAGTCGGGTCGGTGGTAGGAGTGGTCAGGTTGGCAGAGCAGGTGTGTGTCGATAGCTTCAGTGGAGCTCGGGTAGGTGCGGCAGGGGTTGGTGTCGATGTCGGCAGGAGCGCCCGTAGCAGCGATAGCTTCAGTGGAGCTCGAGTAGGTGTGGCAGGGGTTGGTGTCGATGTCGGCAGTAGCGCCAGTAGCAGCGATAGCTTCAGTGGAGCTCGGGCCTTGGGCAAGTCGGCGGGAGCAACAGTGGGCTATTACCTCGGTTCTTGGGCGGCGCAGGAGCAGTGATGCCCCCCCACAGGGCCGCCCTCGCCCAGGGGGAGACTCGCCTGAGAGAGAGAGAGAGAGAGAGAGAGAGAGAGAGAGAGAGAGAGAGAGAGAGAGAGAGAGAGAGAGAGAGAGAGAGAGAGAGAGAGAGAGAGAGAGAGAGAGAGAGAGAGAGAGAGAGAGAGAGAGAGAGAGAGAGAGAGAGAGAGAGAGAGAGAGAGAGAGAGAGAGAGAGAGAGAGAGAGTGGTTTGAGAGTGAGAGATAGCGGGAGGCTAAGGAAAGGGTGAGGGTGTGTGTGTGTGTGTACTAAGAGAGAGAGAGGTTTTCATGTTGCACCTTTAGGCTGAACGAGGGGGGGAGAGAGGAAGGTCAACGGGAGTGAGGGAGAGAGAATAAGTAGCTGAATGAGGGAGAGAGGGAGAGAAAGTATGGAAGAGAGGGGAATGAGGGGCTGTAGCGGGCCACGGAGAGTGGGTAATGGGGAGACAGGGGGAGTGGATGAGGGAGAGTGTGGGAGTGTGGCAACCCACCTTGTTTGACAAACAAGAGGGAGACTAGAGAGAGAGAAATATTATCTTTCATAGGACAAGATATTGTGGACGAGAGGGGAGAGACGAGGGAGGAAGGTGTGAAAGTGTGTGTGTGTGTGTGTGTGTGTGAATAGAGAGAGAGAGAGAGAGAGAGAGAGAGAGAGAGAGAGAGAGAGAGAGAGAGAGAGAGGATACTTTATTTTATGCTCCCTATGGGCTTGGTGACACAAGAACTAGGAAGAGAGAGAGAGATGGGTTGGTGGAGCCAAGCAAGAGAGAGAGAAGTTGTTCTTTGGTGACAATGGAGGAGGGATGGAGCGAGTGTGGCCAAGCTGAGAGGCGGGGCAGCCCCTGGGGCCGCAAGGTCAAGGGGAAGATGGGGCGACAGTAATGGAGCCAGAAACAAACATTTTTTTAAATTTTCATGCTTCCTTGAATGGGTCAGTTCCCGCGTCCGCGGCTCTGAAATCTGTGGCTAATGATGGACAACGACGGGCCATGGCCAGGGGTGCCGTCGGAGCTGGGCCGCATGGGCTGTGGTGGGGGGGGAAAGAGAGAGAGAGAGAGAGAGAGAGAGAGAGAGAGAGAGAGAGAGAGAGAGAGAGAGAGAGAGAGAGAGAGAGAGAGAGAGAGAGAGAGAGAGAGAGAGAGAGAGAGAGAGAGAGAGAGGGGAGGGGGGGGGGGGGGGGGGGGGGGGGGGGGGCGAAGGGCCACAAGCCTGGCATTGCGGGTCCGCCTTGTCAAAGTGTAAGTAGGACTATTTGAGATCTACGGATGAAGGGCGAAAAATACGCCATTCGTGGCTCACCGATTGACCGAGGAGTTGTTGAGCCCTCCAGTGGTGTTGCCGTGCTTCGGGCAGAGGAAAGATCAACTTTGTTTTCTCTTAATTTCCAAAAACCGGCTATCATTAGCCCTCCCCTTTTGGCTAGAGGCATTCATGCCTCTAGTTTTGCTTTGATTCTTCTTCAGCTGATCTGTAGGAGCTGATATCAAGTTGCCTTCTGAACTAGCCATTCCATTTGGGCATTGGTGAGATTTTTGGAATATCCATGAATCTGCAACAGGTCCGGATGATATCTTATTCCTTGGAATAGTGCGGGTTGATTAAATGGGAAGCCCATGGCTTTGAGAACTTTGTGCCAGTGTCCTCCTGGATCCCAAGTGAAGAATAGGATCATTATTTGCTGTGTTTGAACAATAAAATTTTCATGCCAAATAGGACCAAATTTGTAACCACTAGTAGCGAGAGGAAAAATGAGCATCTTGGCTCCTGCAAAGGCAGAACTAAAAATTATGATTCCCAAGAGTGTGCCAAGAATCCGCCATATATGACTGCCTTGCTGGTGTAGTGAGCTCCAATTGTCTTCAAAATCTTGCTTACTGCCGCAACTAGAAAAGCCAGCAAGCATATCATACTCCTCTTGGGTGTGCTCAAACATGCCCGGGGCGGTCACTTTCTAGAATGTGTATGTTATCACGTGAGTTAACCAGAGAGGATTATTAAAAGATCAAAATGTATACATACATAGGGGGATGGGGGTTTTTAAAATAGGCATGTAGTGTAAATATAGTATGTATATTGAGGTATTATTAATAACCTCTTGAACGCACGTGATATAGGAAGATTTTGATAAGTGACCACCCCGGGCAAACATGTCAGCTGTCTTCTTTGATGTTGATAGTAAGCCACATACCTTGCGGCTTAAATACAAGCATAATCCACTCACCTCCCTCCAAAGAGAGGATGCACTATTTGTAAAAATAATTGCACCAAATTGGGAATGAGGCCTCCATTCTTGCATTCTATCAGCCTTTTGTCAATCCATGGCTCCTTAACTTTTATCTCCATGTTGATCTTATCTCTATATGTTCTAGTGATTAACCATAGCCATATGTCTGATGTATCCCATGCAAACACAATGCTGCGTTGTGGAGGAGTCTGGAACATCCTTAGAAGGTTGGCAACATGTTGATCATCAAAATTTCTCTGAACACCCTCACATAAACTGGAGGCATTACCCATCTCCAAGTTTATAACACCTTTCAGTAGACTAGAGGCATTACCCATCTCCAAGTCTATGACACTACACAATAAAGTCTTGCTCGGCTTCCAAGCCTCTGGAACAATATCCAACTCCAAAACTTTATTCATACTTACCTATTTGTTATGGTCCTTTGGTGAAACTTCCTTGATACGGTGCCTGCTACATTGTTCTCGGTCCTTGCTAGTGCAAAGGATTCTGTTTTCAAAGCCCTCCCCTTTGCTTGATACGTTGTCCATCTTCTGCAAAGTGTTGCTAGCACGCTGGTCTTCCTCTTCTCTAGGATCTTCCATGCTCTTTGCATTCCTCTTACTCTGACAAGGCTTGATCAACACTTTACACCTTCTTACCCTTATTGTCCAATGTTGCTGATTGATTGCTATGGTGCCTATTCCATCCAAGGTTAGAGATGTACTAACATTTGTAACACGATTTTCTTGACTTATCCCCTTCATTGGGGTAGCATCCTTTGACTCTTCAACCTCTTATTCCACTGCTTCAGTCCTTTGAACAAACTTCTCGCTTGACCCTTCTTCTGTTATTTTCATCTTGACCTCTTTTGTAAGACCAATGAAACTTAGTGTGCGGCTGCCGATTGGTGGTGGGCGTAGGATGAGTGTAAGTGGTGATTGTGGTGGTAGTCAGCTTGAACTAGTGGGAGTGGCTATGGTTGCACGGTTGGTGGTGGGATTTGAACACGTGGGATTGGTTACCTGGATAGCGGTGGCCTCACCCTTGGTGGAGATATCTGATTCTGTCTTCCTCCTCTATTGAAGTTCTACCGTCTTGGATGTGGGCAGTAATACATGCCATGGATGTCCTCTCCACAATTGTAGCAGTAGTACTCCTGGTTTTTCCTCTGTTGTTCTCTCCCTTGCTCTTGAGTCTAGTTTTATGCATGCGCTTGCTGCACTAGATGCATGGATAGACTTTGAAGCTGAGTAGTGATGCGACTCAATAGGTCTTGCTTCCCTTCTGATGCCTCTTGTGGTTGAGTTCTCTAAGTAGCTATTGCAGTCATTGGGGTTAGTCAAACTGAGCTCGATTCCTCTGACTCATTGACTCTTGCTTGCATGTGCAACTTCTTGTCTTTAAGGCGGGCTACTTCCACTGCCAACTCATACGTTGCAGGGAATCTCCCCTTCACCTTCTCTTTAAGCGGCGACCACAGGCCAGTAATGAAATGGTCCTTCTTCAAGAAATTAGGCGCTCTTTCACCTTCCTTCAGTGAGGCAACCCATCGCTCCCACAAATCCATAAATTTGGATTCATAAGTGGCATACTCTAGAAAACCTCCCTGCTTTAACTCTATCAGCAGCTGCCATAACTTTTCTGAGGTTGTGCCTCTACCAAACCTCTTCACAAAGGCACGTAGTACGTCCCATGCATGCTTGGCAAATCATTGTACAAAAACTTGGCCTCTACTTTCATTAGTAGAGGAAAGATTCATAGCCATGGGGCGTTGTCATCCTTGTTGGAAACCACACAAGTGATGTCAAAGTCATCCAAAAAATTGATGGTGATGTCTTCTCCCTTTTTTTCACTGAATGTTGGAAAAGAGACACTTGCCATGGTGGTAAATCAATGAGCAATAAATTACAAACCTTTATATATGTGTGTGTGTGTGTGTGTGTGTGTGCATGTGCGTGTCACAAATGACTGAGCGACTTATAGCAGCTTTCTTACAGGGGTGGATGGATAGATTTAAAACAGGATAAAAATGGATCACAATGCTAGAACAGAATAAAGATGCTTACATCAAAAGAGTGGTAGTAAGCAAGAAGGGGTAAGATGATGGGATGTGGAGATCTCAGGATTTCATCAAGCATTTCTGCTCCAAACAGGAAAACAATCTTTTGCTTGTAGAATATTTTCCTATCAATATATACGTTTACATGCATGTATTGCAAGAAACAAAAAGTAAAGACTTTTGGCCTATTGTTATTATCCATGTCGGGTGTAGGGCAAGGATTTGACCACTAGAGTTGCGTACCTCAAGTGTTGACAAGGTGACAGCTTCACCACATGCCTCTACCTCCTGTTGAAGTCCGCACAATCCTCCACATTAGGTTCAAAATAGACTGGGCAAGAAGAGTCTACGTATCTCAATCGGCTTTCCATTCTGCATGCCGCAGCGGCGCTTGGGTGACCTCGCACTTCACTTGAACTTTCCAAGCCTAGAGAGAGTGCAGGCCCACTTGCGTCCACCAAATGCTTTAGGCTTTGTGGCTTGGACCTTGTGGTTGATGTAGTTGATGACTCTTCTCGGACCATTAGAGAGAAAACACTTGGTGCTACACAAAATCTGACTATTGTGAGAGTGTTGCGGTTCTCAAAAGCAAAACTCACCGTTCTTTCTTCACCTTCTCTATTGGTACTCATTGACAGAATACTTTGGTTGACAAAAGTGATGACAATTTGTAGCCCTCCCACTTTATGCTATTGATTTGCGATTAGCATGAGCAATGCAAGATGGGGAGCTTACCTCTTGGATATTGATGACGCTACAACCTGGCAGTAGTATTTCGATGAAGGCGGTCAGTGCTTCTTCAGTGTTCTCCAATTGGAGAATTCTTGCAGCCATTCATCCATGGTCAACAATGCACATTGATTCAGTCTTGTAAACTGAAGGCTTTCAAGAATCCCTCCTCAGTGGGGGCACCAAATGACATATGCAAAGCGTAACACGTATCCTGACAGCCTACCAGGACCGTGCACACCGAGCTCATAAAAAAAATGAATAGGGGGCACCACCTAGCTTTGAGTGGCCACCACAAGAAAAACAGGTGTTATCGACGCTGCCCGTTGCTATGCGCGTCGCTGTGAAACCAGTCGCTATTAGCGACGCGGATAGCGACGGGCATAGCGACGCATATAGCGACGACCATAGCAGAAAATGTTTTTCTTGGGCAGAGGGCAGGCAGCCTAGCCTGTGCCCAGTTAAAAGATGGACACGGCCATAGCCAGACTTCCTGCCCTCTGCCCAAGAAAGCGAGCAGCACCAAAATATCAACCATGCTCCCGCGCGCAAAAAATTCGGCAGAGTTCCCTTTGTTTTTTACATAAACTTTAAAAAAAAAAACATATCATGTATACGCCTCCTACATGCTATCCATGTAGGATCTCACATGAGATTCAAGGCCAATGAAAGAAAACCGTACCAACTGAAAAGCATAGCCATAACTTAAAATCATAACCATAACTTAAAAGCATAACCATAACGAACCATAACCATAACTTAAAACCATAACCGGCTATAACCACTTTGATCAAAACCATAATGCAGATAACCATAACCATAAACAAAATTAACAATAACCATAAGCATAACCAGAAAGAGAAACAATAACTGTCTATACAATGACAATAATCATAACCATAAGGGAAACAATAACTGTCTAAACACTAGCTGTTTGTACAAAAAAGAGACACAGAAGCGTGTCTATGTCTCACAAAGCATATAGATGAAATCTGGTCCACTAATGACTAGGCGTCGCAACCTGCACATAGGACAACTCACAAAATTAGTATTGATATTACTTCACATATACTGACTTAATTAAATCAACTCACACATATTAACGTCTCACCTCAAGCGATCAACGAGACTGTAAGGCCTCCCAGTCTATAGGCTCTCTTGAAGCTTCAAGATCATTCAGTACTTCATAGATACCTCTGCAATATCCATCTGACTCCTCCTCGCGTGATGGAGCTCGTTGCATCGCAAGATTCTGCGTTTATACAAAAATCAAAGTAATAATAATACATGATTCATCGCGTTTTAAAAAACGCCATAGTTAAGATTGGATTAGAAACTCACAAACTCATAGCGAAAGGTGTCGAAGCCTCCGCTGCCAATATGAGATGTCCCCCTGGTCATCTGTCATACCTGCACGGCCTCACGCTACTGTCTGAACCGCATGGCCGCTGTCGCTCATCCTCCCTGATCTGCAGCCACGTCTCGTGTGGGATGCCCGAAGGCTTCGGCGAGCCGGTCCTGAAAGCCTTCCGAGCTGCATCTCGTTGATGTTTGATGGTGTCCCATGCAACACCCTTGATCCACCCCGCCGAAACAACGGAAGAACCCGGAGCAGGCTGGTACTCTCTCAGGATGGTCTCCACTATGTAAGTGACTTTTTCCTTGTCTTGCTGATCCCAAGACGTCAGAATGGTGGTCGAAAATTGCAGCTCCACGAGCTGGCGAATCTGCTATCGCATCTCAGTCCCGACAATTGAAACCAAACCTAAGCCTTACTTTAAAATAAAATAAGCCCTGTTCTCTTGGCCGAGTACCCACCATGGACACTCGGACCACATCTCAAGGGAAGCCCACGTTTGCCAGCATCGTGGCAACACCCCCAAAGGTGGACAGTATGGCCCAGCTGCAAAACGAAGTCGACAAACTTTGCAAGGAAAATATAAATTTTAAGGAAAGACTCGCAGCCATCGAGTCCCGACTCACCACAATGGAGAACTCTAATGAGGGAGAGATGGAAGAGAAGGAAATCAAGCCCAATACGGAGGTAAACATCACCTTCATAGAGAAGGTCAAGACTCAAGTTCAGGATGCCATTTTCCGCAAAGTTGAAGTTCGTGTGGCGTCCACGCTACGCGAACGACAGCGACAAGATGCTCTTGCTCTCAATGTTCGCATCGGCGAGAAATCGAGTGATTGGCAAGGAAAGGAGGACCCCAAGTTCCATGAGTCCTTCGATCGCATCCGAACAACAACCCCCATGATACAATGGGATCCAGCAACAATCACCGCCCTTGCTCACGAGCATCACACCAACCATGCAATTCTTACCTTCAAGACCAAAGCAAATCAAGTCAAGCTCCTTGAGCAATCAATGCTTCTCAAGGACACAAAAATTTGGTTTGCTGAAGATCTTACACCCACCCAACTCAAACAGAAGAAGGCTGAACTCCAAAAGATGCGAGAAGCGCGCATAGCAGGGAAATGGGCAGTGTATCAAGGAGGTAAAGCCATCATCCAAGAGTTCCGAACTCCCAAATCTGCTCCCTCCTCCTCACCTACCTCATCTTAAGTTTTGTTTTGTTCATCCCACCTTATCTTTTTCACTCTCCACCCTTCGATGGACCCTCAGTCCTTAACTGATATGTATCAGATGGAATCCTTTGTACCGTTTTTCTTCTGGTCCCATAGGTCATATATGACCTCCGTGGACGATAATTCAATCTATCTATCGATCTCTCTCTCTCTCTCTCTCTCTCTCTCTCTCTCTCTCTCTCTCTCTCTCTCTCTCTCTCTCTCTCTCTCTCTCTCTCGTCACACCCCCACACACATACACACACACCATCTCCCCCCCCCCCCCCCCCATCACACACACAACTTTCTCTCTCTCTCTACTCACTCACGCCATCTCTCTTCCCCCGTTCTCTATAGCCTGCACATAAGCATCATAATATATATATATATATATATATATATATATATATATATATATACACACACACACACACACACACATCTCCTATACTCTTGTTCACTCACACACACACTCTTGCGGACCACACACAGACACACACACAAACACACAACCCCATATACATGTGCACACACACTCACATCACCTACACCCACACACGCATGTACACACACAGAATACGCCTAAGAGCATGCACATTCAAACACTCACATACACACATGCACGTACACACACAGTACACGCACGCTATATGCACCCATAAACGTAAAAGAAGCGAAGGAAGTCGACATTGACACCCAACACAAAAGGAGAAGGATGGTCAAATCACGTAGTGGCAACACCAAATCAAGAAGTAACGCCAAAGGCATGCCCCGGCTAGCTCCAAAACTGGCGAATGCGCTACACCGATGCACCAACAAAGCCCGCCATTCACCTTCATCTTGTCCACGATGCATCTCCGCAGTAAATATCCATAGGGTAATATATTTTCCCCGTTTTCAAGAAAAAAATCTTGTATTAAAAAAACCCATTGTATATTGCCACCTCTCTCTAGGTGATGATCAGAAAGGCCCACCTAGGAGATATCATTTTAAAAATTCTCCTAAGACAAAGCAAGGGTCAACCATCTGTGACCCAATTCCTTACTTTGTCTCTCCTGATTAGGGTCCTAACCTAATCCCATTAAGTTAAACTAATGTAGCCTGCACCTATAAAAGTGCATTGAGAGGTCACTATCTGGAGACCAGCATTTTAGGAGAACACTCTAGGAGAGTGGAGTAGCAATTGAGCACTGGGGCTTGGGAAGCTAGCACTATGAGAAGGAATCTATGCACACACCCTGACTCCAAGGGTCACCACACACAAGAGTAGAACCTTCGTGTATATGGAATTTCCTCTAGAGAACACACTATAGGCTCTCTCTATCTCTCATTATCTCTCTCTATCACCACAATTGCCATCTTGCCGTAGCTAAGGTTTCTGTAAATATCTCTTTGAATCAAGTTTCCCTCAAATCCCGAGAGGTTTTCATCACCTACGTCTCTCTCTCTCTCTCTCTCTCTCTCTCTCTCTCTCTCTCTCTCTTGGTGTGCAGTATTTGTGCTATTTTAAATCACTATTGTCCGCGTCCTAGGTGGTGCTCCATGTTCATT
This sequence comes from Adiantum capillus-veneris, assembly GCF_014529385.1. Lineage (NCBI taxonomy): Eukaryota > Viridiplantae > Streptophyta > Polypodiopsida > Polypodiales > Pteridaceae > Adiantum > Adiantum capillus-veneris. Next base: position 37,821,154 of record NC_140931.1, read on the forward strand.
TCCTGTGACAAGCTCGGCGTGCACGGTGCTGGCGTAGAGGCCGTCGAGGTATGTGTTGCACTTTGCGCCTGTCAACATGTATGCCTGTCAACATGTATGCTGTCAAATTTTAAAGACAATTTTGTGGCTTTTTACAATTATTAGAACATCATTACTTTTTATTTTGCACCTTTCTGGGATAAATGATATACTAAAATGTTCCTCTATGTGATAGGACCTCATTGATATCTTATCTTCATGGTTTCATGAAAAATAGGTAGTCTTAAAGAAATACAATGAGGTGCCAAGCCACTATTGTGGCTCAAGCCACGTAAATGGCTCAAATACAAACCTAGTGTTAAGTCTTACAAAGGAGATCCACCAAGAGAACCAATAACTGAGTACCCGCCGGAGATCGAAAATCAAGAAGAGGTGCTCCAACCAAAATCCATCCTTTGACATGAAGATAAGTTACTAAGACATGGTAAGATTATCCGATGGTATCTTATTAAGTTCAAAAATTATCCTTTTGAAGATGCTAGATGGATGCAAGGAACACATATTAAGGATAATATGAACCTTGTCAATGCTTACAATGCTACTTCAGAGTAAGAAAATGTAAATACCTTCTAAATAAACAATGTTTCTTTCTTATAGGACTATCTCTCTTTTTATTGTGCACAATTTAAGTAGTATGCATGCTTAGAATCATGTTTGTGATGATGACGTCTCCCAAACAAAAAGTAAAATTTAACACTCTACCCTCGAAGTATGATGTGAACGTAAGAGCAGACATGCTTGTGGCAGTCAAGTCTCTCAAGGAAAAAATGGACTAGTCATCCATTCTGGAATGATGGCATAGGGTAAAAAGGGATCCTCTCGCCACTAAGAAACATAGACTAATGACTAAGGCTTTATCTTCTCTACCTCATAGTAGTCGAGAACAACTATGGTTTCAAGAGAGAGATAATATCATAAAATTTAATATCTACCTATCCCAAATGATTTTCTCATATTGAACTGATCATTTAATGTGGGAAAATGAATGGGACCAAGAGTTAGAATAAAGACATATGTTTTTAGACTTGTCTCGGCACTGGACCAAAGAGAGAGAAGGTTACATCTCATTGTTGAGGGTCCAAAAAGGAGATGGTCTACCAAAGAGCAATGAGAAAATAATGGATCTTGAAAGACCTTAGGGTTAGCTTCATTAAAGACCTCCAAAGGTTAGTGCTAAAAGTCCTTAGACCTAGGGACTTTAGGTACTTTAGACCTCAAGAAAGCTAGGTTTGTGCTTGAGGTGCTTAATGGCTAAGGTGCTTGAGGCGCTTAATGACTAAGGTTCTTGAGGTGCTTGATGACCAAGGGGATTCAAGTGCTTGATGTCCAAGGTGCTTGAGGTCTTCAAGTCAAACATGAGCCCTACATAGGAGGTGGAGATCCCTAAAGGTAGGGGGATGAAAGATAACACACTCACACACACTCAAGGCATGCCCAAGACACAAGAGGCATAAAGGAAACATGTCAAGCCCCTAGCCATGTTTCCCTCGTAGTGTGCATGAATTCTATACGATGGCCTTTAGGGATGTCCAATGAGAATTTATATCCAATTTAATAATTTATTAATATGTCTCTCTCTCTCTCTCTCTCTCTCTCTCTCTCTCTCTCTCTCTCTCTCTCTCTCAAAGGGGGAAAGACGGACACTTGTCCAAATGCTACCTCTATTGCTAGTTATTACCAAACGTCTGTGATTTTCTAGGCCTTGGCATGGACAAATGCGGTGCCAGCTAGTGATAGGAGAGAGAGGGTCGACCAAGGCAAGAAAAATCTCTCACTTTTGGGAATACTCTACTACACACTCCCACATCCTCTCATGTGTTGAGCAAGAACTCCATTTCCTTCTCCAGTCTTGAGAAGTAGAGAGCCTATACCAACACCTCTTGGCTATGCAATGCGAATCCAACCAAGAGTCAAGCTTCCAAGCAATGCTTATAACTTCTTCATCTCCATTACTATGCTATGGCAATGCTCTAAGAGTAATGATATGTGAGAAGACTAAATATTTCTTATAATAATACATCTTCTTCTCTTCCCTTCCCTCACTCCTTGCTATCTCTCTCCACCTTTGAAGGTGTTTGAGGTCTTGGGATTGAGGCCGGTGACAAGTTCATGTTATTGAAAGTTAATTACAATCATAATATTGGTGCATGAAGCTTACCATCATCATAGCATCAGAAAGGTCTCAAGGAACACAAAGAGTGTATTGTACCAAGTCTCTCTTTATGGGAGAATCTATAATACAAATCTTTTGGAGGGGGGGCTGGATCCAAGTAAATTCGGTCCTCAATTGTTGTTGATTTCTCTAATTATCTCTCTCTTTTGCAAGTATTGTTCATGCAATGCTAACTACACTATAAAAATCTCCAAGTGTTTACCGCGCTGTTTTACTGTGTTTTGTAGAGAGAAGGTTCAAATTCAAGTAGAGAAACAAGAGAGAGGAGGGCAGTTTTTTTTTTTGTTTAAAATATTTCCGCAACTGTTTTTGCTATTATTACCGCATGTATTTGGGCCGTTATTACCGCGTAGATTATCGTTGTTATATCTGACAACCAAATTTAGCGCCTAAACTTTCAAATTTTGGCTTATCCCCCCCCCCCCCGGTGTTTTCCTCCTCTCAATAAAAATTAAAGAATATTGTATAAAATTTTCAAATTTAAAAAAGAAGAGAAAGAGAGAGAGAGAGAGAGAGAGAGAGAGAGAGAGGAGGAGGAGGAGGAGGAGGAGGGGGGGGGTAGAAGATTACACTTGGTTACAACTAAAATAATCATTGCCAATTGATTAATATAATTGAGCATATTCTCAAATCTAAAGAGAGGAAGAGGGGGGAGAGAGAGATGAATGGATTACACGACAAAAAACACTTCATAATTGCAAAATGTTTATGAATCATCTTCCAAAAGATCTCTACATGAGGCATCATCCAATTCTAAGCTCATGGCTCCTAACTAAATAAAGAGAGAAACGGAATTGTCGTTTGTGGATGCATTGCCTTCATCATCTTCAAATTCGTCATCCTCCATCTCATCATCTTCATCATCATGACAATCATCCTTGCTAAGACTTGCTGCCACCAACTTGATTCATCGATCTCCCTCTTCTCTGTTTCCACCTCATCCAAATTCGGAGGTGGAAGAGGGTCGAAGATAGTCTCCACTTCATTAGTGGAAAAAATGGTTCTCCCCCGAGGTGTTACGGGAATTACGAACCAAAGTTTGGTTGGTGGATTACTGGGATATAGATGACCTATAAAATAGAAGCTCAAAATGAGTAACACTAGTATAACTAACGCTACAATCAAATAAGAATAAAAAAGGTACATGTCACTCACCTGCTCACAATTGCACGGTAAAACTAAATTGTCATACCTCCCTGTGTGATGCACACTAGTCCACCATGTAGAGGCCACTCTCATGTCATCTAGATACATTTGCAAACCACTTGCACTCAAAGATGAAGGTATGAAAGGTTCTAAAATTAACCTTTAGTATCATTTCAATAGTTTTGCAGTACCTGGATTCAACACCGTCTGTGTCAAAGTTGCCCATGATGGCACAATCCATGGTGGTTCTACGCTCGTCAATGTGGCACGTACAAATGTGACGACCCTTTGACCACATAGAGTTAAAGGAAAGGCACTATAAAATAGAAAAATATATTAATTTATCAAATACATATTAAAGATAATTTCAAGAAATAGCATTACAATATGGTTTAGATATGTGAGTGCTCTACCTTTGGTACGCAGCCTCGTGCATAATCCCATTCTTTGCTGGTGATGTCTTCTCCGCACGCTTTTACCTCGGTCATTCTCTCATGTATCCACTCTGCACTAATGAAATATGGGAAACATGCAAGAAGTCTAGGCACTGGGGGTGCCCTCCTTCCTCCATGTGCTTGTTTCCATGCTTCCCTCTCTTGCAAATGCCTTGCCTTTGCCACTGTCCACAAGTCCACCCACTTGGTCATAATCTTTGCATTGAGAATACAAAATTTATTGACCACTCGGGATAGATTCATATCCATGTTAAGTAGTTTCCCCTTTCCACCTGGGAAGTGTGAAGTCATCCTTGCATCTTCCTCATATGACCACATGCGAGGCACTGAAGGATCTGTTAAGTATGGAGCCTGATTCACCCCTTGTAATTTTTTTAAATTAAAAATGCACATTTGTAAGGCCCCCGTTATGAGGATAAGCCATCGTGCGTGAAGAAAAATCACTTGTCGGAAATAAAAATCACTCATTGGAAAAAAAGAATCCACGGTGGCCAGGAATATTCCTTTTCATCGGAATATTATGGCCGGCTGGTGATCAAAAAGTGTTTGGAAAATGACCGATCGGTTGGCCAGTTGGGCGGTGGCTAAATTTAAAAGCGGACTTTTCTTCTCAAGGGCGGCCACACATGGGTAGACTGGAGGGTCCAATTTGGACTTATCTACACAAGGACGGCTACACATGGCTGCCTCTCATGAGAGAGGGCAACCCTTTTGGCCTATAAAAGGAGGCCATTTCTACACACATTTCATAGTGTGAAGTTGATGCAACAAGGTGGGTGTGAGGTGGTGAGAGTGAAGCAAGGCGGGAGCTCTATTAAGGGTATAATCCTTTTGTAACCTACTTCTTGTTTGAAGTACTAAAGCCATTAAGTGGCTGCTTTCCCATGGATGTAGCCCACATTGGGTGAACCACGTATATCGTGTATACTCTCTCTCTCTCTCTCTCTCTCTCTCTCTCTCTCTCTCTCTCTCTCTCTCTACTCTATAATCTCTTGTGTGTAAAAATTATCTCTCTGCATTAAGTAATCTACTCAATTATCTACTTAGCTACGTCATATTTTCTAACAGGATCAACTTGTGCCAAATACTATGATATGTAAAAAAATGCCTCTTGAACGATCCACCATTCGGCCATACATGCCTCTGGTTGAGACCGTAGCCGCATTAAATCTTTGAGTATCGTTAAAAACCTCTCTAAGATGAATATCCATCGTGCGTGCACTACTCCACATATAGCGATCTCCTCCACCACGTGAACCAAGAGGTGAATTTGACTAAGAAGGATCAATCGAGGAAATGCATCTTTAATGGCACACAAAATTTCTGTTGCTCAAACACTTGGAGCTAACAAATTTGCAAGAAAACACACAAGGATACACTAAGTGCTTGCTGAAATTATTGTGTATATAAAAAAGGTGTAGTTGAGTGGAGTCTTGTGGTGTACCTTACTAGCTCTCCTAGTTTGAAAATAACGTCCCTAACTTTCTTGTCCCGACATATACACATACTCACTGGTAGAATGAACTACAATGTAAATCAGGGAAAGGGAAAGTGAGTGATAGTCATACACACAAACTATAGATAGAATAGGGAGTATGAAGATTACCTGAAGCATCTTGTGCCAATCATGGGACTTCAACCCATACAATTGAACGCTTCCACCCTTCTTCACTTTTGTGAAAGCTCCCTTTAGCGACGTCATGTATCCTGTTGGTGTGTGAATAGAGGCAAGGGTACCCTTCACCTTGTCTAATTCTTCTTTGTCTAGCATCCATGGTGCTTTAGGAAGCACAATATTTCCATTTGGGGCACAACATGGAGTAGCAGAGGCGGGGAGACATTTAAAAAGCCTCAAATCTTCCCTCGCACCCAAAGAGTCCTTCTTGCCAATAATGTGGTCCCATAATGTTTGGGCTACATTCTTGAATATGTTCATGGGATCCAAGAGTTGTTGTATTTCTAAGTCCTTCCAATATGGAAGCCTTAAAAATATGGAATACCTTGACATACCTTTTGGTGGAGGACACGGAGCAAGATTGTTGTTGTGGTGTTCTTCCCACATGGTTGCCCAATCTACCATCATGAGCTTTAGAGGGGTCTTTCCCATTTGTTGGATCCTTGTGCTTGTGCTGCCCTTGGGGTAAGAAATGATGGTTGTTTAGATAGATTACCTTGCGCAAGGAAGTGGGCCTCTCCGTCACCACCGATGGCCCGCAAGTAGGAAATACATTGTGCCCCAATGTGGAAAACCCTACATATATATCATATGGTTAGAGAGATGAGTTAACTAAAGTGAAGTAAAGGAAGAAAGGGAAAGAGGGAGAGAGAGATAGAGGAAAGGGGGATACCAGAAATCTCTCCAAGCCCAAGACAATCGTGCATAGTCCACACAAGGATTTTCCTCACAATGGCCTCTCTCCCTCCCTTTGCAAATGAGACATCGACAACAGGAATGCCTCTCCATAACTCCTCCAACTGTAGGATGAGGCTCGAAGTAAATGTAAATATTTGACACTTTGTATTTCCCTGGCACAGGCAAGGAAAGAAATATATTGCCCTTCTTGGTTGTCTCCCATGGTGGAATATTGTAGTTGATGATCACCACAGGCCAAGTGCTCAATGAAGTAGACTTAGTGTTGAAGGGGTTCACACCATCACTTGCTAACCCAAGCCTCAAGTTTCGAGGCTCCAATCAAAACTCTGGACATTGAGTTTTGATGTGCCTCCATGCAGGTGAATCGGTAGGGACACACATCATTCCATCATTTGAGCGATGGTTCGCGTGCCATGCAAGAAGCTCCACGATAGACCTGCTTTTAAACATGTGTTGGATGTGAGGAATTAATGGAAAATGTCTCAATACATTGCGGATTAGGTGTGCCCCACTCACTCCTCTTTTGTATCGTGTCTCTCCGCACACGGGACATGAGGTAGCATGTGCATGCTCATTGAGGTATAGCATGCAATCGTTGACGTACGCATGGATGCACTCATACTCCGTTCCAAGTGCAGTGACATACGATCTAGCTTGTCGACGATCTAGAGGCATGTGGTGATCTTCTCGCAACATTTTGCCCATCAAACTATAACAAACATGCGTATTAGTATGATTCCTAGAAGATGACACCATAAAGAGAGTGGAGAGTATATAAAATCCACATTCCATACTTATAGAAGTAGTGCATCAACACTTGCATTACTCCAACCTAATTTTTCTTGCAAGTTAAGGACTTCCAATGATTCTTGAAGCACCGAGTACCGTGAATCGTTGTAAAGAGGGATTCGGGCACTCGTCATCAATCTATTCTCCGTTTTGGCAGCATGTTTAATGCAGGGATGACAATCCTCCTCGCACACGTCACGTTCATGAGCTAGTAACTCATCACACATGTCGAACATGTGCTCATCCTCTGCCTCAAAGTACGACGGGGACGCCATAGGAGTTGTTGAAGTAGAGCGAACGGGAGGATCACCATGCAACGCAACCAAATGGCCCAGTTGCTCTTGGCTCTGCCGTTCGGCCTTGCGTACCGGTGCACCACCACCGAACACAGACCAATGAGGCACCTCCTCAAGCGACGGGTGAGTCGCACTATCATCTCGCCGAGTGCTTTTTCAAGGATTCCAAAGCCCTTCGTTCTCCACATGATCCAAAGAAATGCACCTCAAGCGAGGGATTTTCCTTTTGCACTTGGCACAAGGACAAGGGAGTTTTTCCTTGAGCTAACGGTCGCGTTCGGGGCCTCCATGGGGACCAGGATCATCCCAGTCGCGATGTCTTGCACACACAAAATGTTGTTTATTCAGTCATGTGTCCTAAAAAATAAATAATTAGAAAAGCCTTGAATTCCATTAAACAAATGACATAAAGTTAAGGTCAAAGGGAATAAATGACAATAAGTGCTAAAATTATTTTTAATTAAAAGGGAACTTTAAAAATGCAATTAATAAACATTTAAAAGCACTACAAAATAAAGTATCCATAAAAAATTAAAAATCTTCATAAGAAAACTCAAAAGGCTAAAAAATGAAATAATGTATAGCTAAGGGTAGAGGAAGTGTTTTGTACCCCCCCCCCCCCCCCCTCCCCCTCGCAACCTCAGATTTGCATGTATCCGTTTGAAATGACCTGCCGCGGTAATGGGCGCGGTAATGGATGTGGTAATATGCACGGTAATGCCTGGCACCTAAAATAGGAAAGAAGGCAGAGTATGCCGCATTCTGCTGCACACTCTACGTTCTTGCTCTCCGCCATCGCTCCCAAGCTTCCCCTCCCCCCCCCCCCACCCCGCTCCCTCTCCCTTCCCTCTCTCTCCTTCTCCAAGCTTCCCAAGTTTCATCCAAGGGGGTTTCGTCCAAGTTTCCGCCATTGTCTTTGGAAGCACAACATCGAAGAGGGTTTCGTCGAAGGGGATTTTTTGCCATCGTCTTTGGAAGCTCAACCTAGCCGAAGATCAACCACGCTACAAAGAAAGAGATAAACACAAAACAAAGCACCTCCCCCCTCTTTCCCTTTTGTTTTCTACTACACTCACACACTCACACACACACACGCATAAAAAAAATAAAAAAATAAATAGATAATCCATAACATACTTCGTTCATTTGGAAATGGTTACTTTGCTCGGCTTGTTTGGAAATGGTTCCTTTGCTAGGCTTGTTTGGAAATGATTGCTTTGCCCGGCTTGTTTGGATAGAATGCTAGATATAAATGTTAATTTTGTTAGATAAAGATAGATAGAGAGAGAGATAAATGAAGAAAGAGAGAAAGAAAATGTATATATATATATGTGTGTGTGTGTGTGTGTGTGTGTGTGTGTGTATACATACACACAAAGAATGAGAGAAAGAGGGAGAGATAGAGATAGGGATAGAAATAGAGAGAATGAGAGAGAGAGAGAGAGAGAGAGAGAGAGAGAGGGAAAGAGAGAGAAATAGGGAGGGAGAGAGAGAGAGAGAGTAGATAGAGAGGGAGAAATATATATATATATATATATATATAGAGAGAGAGAGAGAGAGAGAGAGAGGGGGGGGGGGGGGAGAGAGAAATAGGGAAAGAGAGATAGAGAGGGATAGAACGAGAGAGAGAGAGAGAGAGAGAGAGAGAGAGAGAGAGAGAGAGAGAGAGAGACAGAGAGAGAGGGAAAAAGAAGAATAGAGAGAGACAGGGAGAGAAAAAGGAGAGAGAGAGAGAGAGAGAGAGAGAGAGAGAGAGAGAGAGAGAGAGAGAGAGAAAGAAGAATAGAGAGAGACAGGGAGAGAAAAAGGGAAAGAGAGAGAGAGAGAGAGAGAGAGAGAGAGTAAATAGAGAGAGGGAAAGAGAGGAATAGAGAGAGATAGGGAAAGAGGGAAAGAGAGAGAGATAGGGAAAGAGAGAGAGTAGATAGAGAGGGAGAGAAATAGGGAAAGAGAGAGAATAGAGATAGAGAGGGAGAGAGAGAGATAGGGAAAGAGAGAGAGTAGATAGAAAGGGAGAGAAATAGAGAAAGAGAGAGAGAGAGAGAGAGAGAGAGAGAAAGAGAGTAAATAGAGAGAGGGAAAGAGAGGAATAGAGAGAGATAGGGAAAGAGTGAAAGATAGAGAGATAGGGAGAGAGAAAGAGGGGAAAGAGGGAGAGAGAAAAAGAAGTTAAGGAGATGAAAATTGGTCTCCAAAGGGATACCTGAGCAACCAGCACCAAGATTACCTTCAAGGCACGGACGCTTTGTTGCACGAAGGGCAATACATCAAAAAAGCAGCCCAGCCCCAAGCTTGGAGGGTGTAGGTAGAAGACAAGGGGTTCCACTTGTAAAACATGTTGGTCTGTGTTTTGCAATAATGGGATGAAGAAGCTGCCTCAATTTGTGAGGGTCAATCCAGGACATGGTGGACGTCCCTAGGGTCGCTCTTGTGGGCATACGGGAAGCTCAAAAAAATGGTGTTGAAGTCCAAACCCACCATGACCTTAGTCGAGACCTCCATGCCTTGACAAAAGATGTTGTCCATGTTTGGCTTCTCATCTCTGAGAGTGCTTGCTTTACATGGAGGTGCACACATGACTCTAGGATGGAGCTTCCGCTTCGTAGTTCAACTGCACAACCGAGAGAGAGAGAGAGAGAGAGAGAGAGAGAGAGAGAGAGAGAGAGAGAGAGAGAGAGAGAGAGAGAGAGACTCAATGAGAGAAATGGATTTACTTATTGCATTACATTAGAATTGTAATATTACGATCACTTGATCACTTAGACGTTGAATCTAGGTGCAGCCAACACAAAACGATGGCTACATTTACAACCATAACTCTTTATCTCTACTTAAAATGATGGCTAGATGAATCCTCTTGGGTAAAGTCCTTTTTTAATCGTGGTGTTGTGGTCATTGATCCACTCATGCATGGATTACCGCAATGTACCTTTGGTTTTACCACGGTTGAGACTGTGATGATATCTAAAGAGGTGCACTTGACCTTTGGCACTACTAGCCTCTACTTAGATCTACTAGTATATATATATATCTACGTGTTTGTGTGCTAATATACTTGTGTACATATTTATAGATGAGTGAGTAGGGTGGAAAGCTTAATCTTATATTGCTCTTTGTAATGTAGATGTTAGATGAGAGACCAACTGGTGGGGAGCAACCAGCTGGCTCTTCTTTTGTTGGTTCACATCCCAGGTGGGCTCCTACCCAAGGTGGACATCACCTCCAATGGACCCGAGTCTTGAGTCGGTGAGAAATAAAGAATCTTTCTCAGGTTGCTTCACCGGCCGTAGTTCCAGACCTGCAATGGGCTCTCTCTTTATGAGATCAATACCTCCGAGAGACAAAAAGTTTGTTTGGTTGCTACACTCCACAACAGCTTGCGACCTACGGTATTTCTTCATAAACTACACCATGGGGGGTCAGGGAGGGACTCCTTACCTACAGAGCCTTGCACCGATGGTAGCTCAGTCTACAACCCCCTTCCTATTGTTGTACTCCCATTCCATCGCAGGGTCCTAGTCCCATTGCATCACAGGGTCCCACTCCCATGGCAACACAGGGTCCTACGTCACTCCATTGCACTCCTGCTTTGCCAGAACATCGTCGACGGACTTCCTCTGGCAGTGCGCATCGACGCTCATCTCAGGGCAGCGAGCGTCGTGAGAGACGAAGCGGTGGTGGATCTTGTGGTTTTGCATGTTTTGGTAGTGGTGGGGGAACGGAGTCCCCACTTTCAAAGCGTGCCACCCCTGACGGAGAGGACTAGGATACTGACGCACCCATGCCAGATACGCATGGGTGCTACTACAGGGTTAAAGATGGCGGGGAGGTGGACTTCGACACAGCACAGTTTAGAGACCAACTGTCAGATCATGCACATTACATTGAGGACGCTCTGTTAGCTAGATTTCCAAATGCCCCTGATCAACGTTTTTCACAACGATGGTTGGAGGGCTATATAAAGATATTTTTGGAAAACAAGCAGTCCAGTGTGCGGCGTGCAACAGCCAACCAGGTTAGAGATCTAAACAAGAGTTACCGCGGTGGCAACATGGTAGACGCAGAGTGGGAGTGGGAAATTATAGAAAAGAGTGATCAAGCTGTGATGGGATCATCATACAAACAACAACGCGAGGCTCGCGCAAGACAAACTCCCATGCACTATGTCTCAGGAGGCAAGGGAGCTTGGAAGGATAAATATGTAAGATTAATTGAATTATAATGTCAATCGGTGATTATAAAGATTGTAGTTGATGATTTGGTATTGTTATTACTAACTTAGGAGAATATCATTCTCTCTTGACCAACCAGAGAGATGGTCAAGTATCGAGAGCGAGATACAGAATTTGATACTTGGTGATGGTTGTTCAAAAACGACCACATCTCTTGCGAGCAATTCGATGCGGCGGTTGGATCACTACAAGCGGTAAGTTTAAACAAGTAATTTTGTATCAATTGTTTTGAGCTGTTGATAATTGTTTAATTTGGTTTGGGTTTATGTAGAGTCAAAGTGATCAAACATACGTACCTTTGGACGACGACGAGATAGAGGAGGATTAGATAGAAAAATATTTTGTCCAAACTTTTGTAAAGTCCCAATGTGGCACAATGTATATACAACTATTTACTTTTTATTGTAACTTTTTTAAGTAGTTGATCTTCTGCATTTTAAATTGTCAAGGTAAAGTAAATTCAATTTCAATTCTTTGGTATTTTTTATACTCTTCCAAAAAACAATTGATGTTTCATTGTTTTATGCAGGTAAAAAATAAAAGTGCTCATTTGGGCCACCCAAAATTGCGTGGCCCAAATGAGAACCTTTATTTTTGAATTGGCATGTAGCGAAAATAAATGCAACAACTGGCGCGATAATAGAAGCGGGTATATTGCTGCGACTATTACCGTGTTTATTGTTGAGAAACCACTACCACATCCATAGCCACGGTTATTGCCGCTCCTGCAAATTTTTCTCTCTCCTTTTTCCTTTGTTTTCCCACGGCTATGCACGCGGTTATAGGCAACTCCTCTTATAGTGCTAGGTATTATAATTTTTTTGCCACCTTCAATCAAGTAATCTCCCTATGTCCATTAAGAATTCTCTTAACTAAATGCTCACTATTGTTAGTTTAATTCTGCTACAATCAATGTTATTAGCCATATTCCGTTACACCTACATAGGAAGTGGTTATGTCTTGGATTAGAATTTCATGGGAAGCAGGTGTGTCAACAGAAGATTTACTTGCTTTACATATTTTCCAACTTGAATGGCGTCAAGAAGACATTGAGCAAGCCAAAGCAAAGCTCAAAGGAGAACGGTTGAAAGGGTGAAAGCATGTATTGGTGGTACCACTATTTCACTTTTTTGTAGTTTGCTAAGCAAAAAGTAGGACACAATAAATTTTTTTTCAAATCTTATCAAAATCTTGCGGACATTGCAATTTTGGATTCTCCTTGTCAAAAGCTTTCCTATGATATACAACATGGTTGGTATATTCATATGGGACACATAAAATTGGGATCTTTAAGTTGCTATCAAAGTAGCGTGCAAGACACCACTTTTTAGACCACCAATACATGCTTTGGCCCAAAAAATAAAGAAGCCTTTGATGAGAAGCATAGGTTGCAACCTTATGCTATCAAAAATGGTGATTGGGTGCTTGTATATGATAGTAGGTTGGAAAACCAGTACTTTGCTATGCGGAATATGGTCAAATGTTGGCTTGGATTGTATGTTGTACTTCATGCTTATGATAATGCAACATATGAACTATATGGGCTCGGTGGCATTGAGCTTAGAGTACCTATTACAAGAAAAAGAATCGAATCTTTTAAAAACATGAGGATGAGCTCATGTTTGAGGATCAAACCTCGAATCAACTACAAAATGATGATAATGATATGTATGAATCAAACGATGTGTCTGATGGTGCTTTTGATGATGCATACTAGTGAGGATAAAGGGTAGTTAGCACGTGCCAGAGAATATGTAGGTTCAGAGGGGGTGGATGTCATGTCACTCTACTTCCATGATGGGAAACATGAGTAAAAGATAAAGATTAAGTCTATTTAAAGTGTACATTGATTGGGGAATACTAACAGATGGATGTTAAATTAAATGTATGCCAAATATTATTTTTAAGAGCAAGCAATTGGGTTTTGATAAAGGAAAAAAATATGCTTGGAAGTTCCCAAAATGACAGTTTTGGGCTAATAATGTAGCACTCAGAATGCTTTATAAGGCCGTCTTAACAACTCGCTAATCAAAGTCCAAATGGAGAAGTTATCGGCACTTTAATATTTTTTGGGGAGTAGTTATGTTGTCTTTGGATCAAACTTGAGATGCATGCTCGAGTATTTGGATTCAATTTTATAAGATGTCAGATGATAACATCTAGCACTACTAGAGTATGTGCTTTACTATGCTCGAATTGGGCAAAAATTGCTCATGAATAGTGCAACTCACTTTATAGTTTTGGGCTTCCATGAGCAAGAAAAAATTAAGTCAAAGAAAATAATTATGTGCTCAACACTGCTTTGTTCAATATGTGGGTCAAATGTTGAGTTTGGCAATGTTGTGGTCCATTATCATGTTAAATATGGTGCACTTCATACAACACAAAAATACCTTAAGGAGATTCCAGTTGGGATGTTCTCTCTTAAATACAATGACTACAGGGAATGTGTATCATTTCATAATGATTTGGTTAATAGGTATGCCAAATTTTATTCTTGATACTGGTGTGGTCAATACGTATGCCATATGTGGTGTTCTTTGGGATACTATGGTTAATATGCCAAATGGGAGGCAATTTCCAAAGAGAACTTTGTTCTTGATGATGCTTTGAAATACATATATGTCAAATGTGGTGTCTCACAAACGATGACAATTTATTGATATGCTTCCCATCTCGATTGTCATTACTTGGAATGCATTGATTTCAATATATGTCCAACATAGTTGTGGTAGGGAAGCTTTTATCTATTTTAACCGGTTGCAAAGGGAAGCTAAGTTGCATTATGCATAAAAGAATAATACATGTTTGATGGACATATAATACATTTGGCCCAAAAAAACGGCCGTATAATATGGTGATACGTCCCTGAAATCGGTCACTCATATTTTTTCTCTGCACTTCGATCGAAGTTTTATTCGATCAAATAAAACTTAGATCAAAGTCTTCTTTGATCAAAGAGAACTTTGATTGAATGATTCCCAATATGTAAAGCACCACCGCGTGCTCTCCTAGCACCATTTAACACACACATATTATTTTATTTTTGAAAGAGTGATCCTCCCTCTCTTTCCGTTACTAGAAATTTGAATAAATATAAAAAATGAAGATTTAATTTAATTATAAAATCTGATTGTTTATCATAATCTGTAGTAGAATTTTTTTGTTTTAAATTTTAAAGTGATTTTTTTAATAATTTTAAAAACTAGAACTTTGCTCTTTTTGTGTTCAAGTTTTTATATTTAAATTTCGTTTATCATAATTGGTAGTAGATTTTTTATTTAAAAAATTAAATTGAATGTTTTTTGAATAATGTTAAAAACTAGAACTTTGCTCTTTTTGTGTTGGAGTTTTCTCACACCAAATGAGGAGAAGGTTAAAATTTTAAGCCATCTATCAATGTGTTGGAGTATATACTCACACTTAAGATGGATATGTATCATAAATAGACATTATTTGTCTTTGTGCTAGAGTAAACGTGTTTACTCATATTGGCAATAATCATTTGTTTTATGTTTATTTTGAATGTTATTGCAAAAGGAAAAGCTAATACTTCTAATGTAAAAATTATAGGCTTAGATTTTTTGCTTGAGAGACTAGAAACTTTACTCGAGTATGCACGGGATGTAAATTAATGATTATGGTTTTTATTCACTTAAATTTAGACTAAGAATTATACAATTGATTATACATCTTATTCGGTATTATTCGGGAATATAGTGTATAATACCATATATTACATATAATTTTCATTATACAGCTGTATAAATGCAACCCAAAAGGAAAGACCTTTCTCCCGTACAGTCACCTAAGCTTGGGGACGGGCATGGAGAGAGATTTTGAAGGAACCTTTTGAGGGAGATTTTTCATTTTCCTTTACTTGGGTAATTATTTCTAGCAAAAAGCTCTCTCCCTTGTGGCTAGAGAGAGCTTTTTGGAGGGAGCTTTCTTTGTTATTTATCAATCCCGTAGAATTTCAAAATATGGTTGTCTTTGATAAAAACTATGCTAGAAACATATTCAAAGGACAATATGGTACAATCCACACTTTTAGGACATGTGAGTCCCGACATAGATCACAAGTTTAGTTTAGTACACATCATCTATTAGTAAAGAAATATGCTATGCATGAAGCAGGAAAAATGCAAAATGACCTTAACCCATCACATAGCATATACAAACAAAGTAATATGGTAAGCTTCAAGTAGACAAACTACAAAACAATTAGTACCAGCCAATAAAGAAACATGTTATGCACAAAGTAGACGATTTTCCAGAAAATGGAGATGACATCATCTTGAAGATGGAATTCTCATTAAAAGAGTTTCAATACAAAATCACTTGGAAATTACATACAAAGTTGCAAGCTCTCAATGGAAATTATATTACATGTCTACAATTGAACACACATAGTAGATCTTCATTTGTAAGCTTGCTTTGATGGACAAACATATTGTGGTCCAAATCCAAGTCAAAATAGCGTAGGAAAATGTAGTGTATATGCTTACGGGCGATATATGGTTTACTTTGTGTCACTCGTTCTGCAAAGTCTCCACATGTACACATCAGACTACTAGCAACATGCACTTTGTATCTCTCTCCTCGAACTTGAGAAGAAGATGTCTCCACCATGAATTTTTCATGCATGATTTCCTTTACAACAATGTGTTGAATAAATTATGCCTCCATGGTTATGGATGATTCAATTCTCTTGGAGGCCTAAATTGATCTCTTGAATGATAGCGCTCATTGTTGGTTTTCCTTGCTGCAATCTTATTTACTGTGAAGGCCCTTGTCTCCAAATCCAACAGCTCCAAGGCATTTATGTTTGTTCCCTTCTCCACTGGCCAATTTCTAGGTACTCTTGCAAGGCATCGAGTGATTATATTGCAGATTTTCCATGCGTGATCCACACACTATCATTGCAGAACCACATGAGTTGTGCCTTTGAAGCGCTTCCTTGACTAGTGGAATTGCCTCTTTTCCATGTAGGAATCCCCCAAAAGGATGGTGCAACTGCACCTGCACCTGTGTTCTTTATGTTTTTCTTGGATTTATCAAATCTAGGACCCAACAACCCATTGAACCCTACTAACCTTTGGTATATGGTGCAGTGCCCACATTGTCTTATGAATATCTGTCTCTTCTACTATCAAACCATTCTTATTATCTTCCACCTCCTGAGCTGCCATTGTAAATGTTGTTTGTATTCCTTGAACGTTGGGAGGAACCTTCTGTGTAATATATTCAAGTCGGTGTGACGTGTTCACCTCCTCACAATACACTGTACTAGCATTTTTTCACATCTTTCTACTATAATATTACCTCCCTCCATTGATGGTCTTTGATATAGGGGTGTACCTCCCAGATTATCTTCAATATCTTTAGCAATGGCTGCCAAACCTGGTGTTTTTCCTTCTTGTGCGTGCCGACCAAGTTTTTTTTTTTGAAAGACCTGCAACAATGAGTTTGATAGATCGGAAATGCATGCATCGTACAAGCTCAACAATTTTTTGTTTTCCTCATCGACTAGCCAGCTTGCATGCTTTGGTTTTGTAAGGTTTGTAGTTGGAATGTATGACAATCATCTACTTCCTGCAACATAAAAAAAGCCTTGTAAATGCATTGAACTAAATAATTATACATGCCACTAATACACACCACATAGCTTTACCCCAACAAAGTGCTTTCTCCAATGAGGGTAATGCACGTGCCACCAACTAAGCCAAAAATCTATCTAGGACAAGTTACTATCTTATACTTTACCAATTGCCCACCAAGCTCAAATATTCATATACAAGCTTGTTGCCTCATCCTTACTCCTTGCACATCGCCAAAGCTTACACATAAGCTTGTACTCGTCTTGGGAATTTTTATGCACGTATTGCATGGTGTGGATTTGCAAACTTTGCTCCCAATGAAACAATCAAGAATGTTCTCTTAACTCTTTAATATTGCCAGGTCCTCCATTGAATACAAATCGAACAGCTATCCAGTTTGCCCCAGCCTCATCTGAATCCTTTAAAATCTGCTAGAAGGTGCCCACTTTCCAAAAGCATTGAATTCATCATTTCCCAAAACATGGTTTGCTTCTGTTTGTCTTCTTTCATCTCACAAATGGCTTTTTTGCATTTCTTGGATCCTATAGAGTGCATTGATTAATCTTTGTTACAAACAAAAGCAAAAGAAGAGGGTCGATTATCAGTAGGTCTTACACAGGGTCATAAACATGGGCTGCCATTGTTGTCCACCCTGCTACTCTACATACGTGATCAAAGCAAACCCAGCTTTTTTGGAAATCTTCACTATCATCTTTGTGCATTCTATTTACAATCTCAACACCATATTCTGGGACATTTTACTGATATTTTGAACACATGACATCTTTTTCTTTGTTTTATGGATTGTCTGAGAAAAAGAAAATCGTGAAAAAAACTTGTAGCCACAACTGTTTTTGAGCCGAATCAATTGGGACACTGCACCAACACCAATATGTGTTTTTGTAGCTTCTTGCATCCAATGTTTGAATCTAAGGTACAAACCACAAAGATGCATGCTCGGGGGGTGCACTATGTAATCATGTTAATGTATAATGTGAGTTCGAAAGGAGGGGTTTTAAAATGTAAACATTTTAAACAGTTTAACAGAGATACATTCAAATTAGGGGTTTTTATATTCAATTTTAGAAAAATTTTATAAAATAAGGGGTCATTTTAATCATTCAGACATGTTAAAAGAGGGGTTTTTTTAATCACCCACGAACGCACGTTATATTGGGGGGTATTGAACGGTGAACCCCCCAAGGATGCGTGTAAGAACATCCAAAGGGAGCACACATGATACATATATTAGAGAGGAGAGAGATTTACCTCTGTGTATGAATTAGTGGCCATATTTCCTCTAGTACATAGAGCAACTCACTAATATTCAGATGCTACCCATTTTCACGCACCACTGCTCCCATAACCATCTACTTTGCAAGATTTAATTTCAATTGCTCAGGTCGTGTCACAGTGGGCTTTCAGAAAACACGCATGACACAAGCTCTCAAGTCTGTCTGATCGTTGATCGCAAAACTCCCTTGGCCACGGGATGATTATGCCTTTCAAGATGGATAAATAAATGGGTCCAATTGTAATCATCAAAAAGTAAGTAATAGAGAGTGCATGGACACTCTCGAAGAAGAATTGGAAAATTTCCACAATGAAAGCAACGAAGTGTTCCATTTTTGGAGCTAAATATACTACAAGAAGCAATTGCTATTAGTAATTTCCTATTCCAAGAAGTCTCGTTTGGCAACCCGTTCATTTCATTTATCGAGGATGAGCTATCCTTACAAATGAGGTCCCCACCACATTTACTTATCTTGATCAAAGCTGGATACCTCATTCTAGTTTCAACAGGCTTAACCCAACAATGGCCATCATACTTCTGATCAATTCCCATCATTTTTGGAACGCCATCTGGCACAGCGTCCAGCTCATAAATGTAGTCCCCATTTTATATTTGAGGAATTTCATTAACACGCTTCTTAATTGAACATCTAGAGATCATTCGGCTTAACTTGGGGTACTTGTGGCTATTCAATGCAATATAGATAAAATGGGAAAATCCCACAACTTTGGGACTCATCTCAATGCCTATGGATCCTTATTTCCCATTTGTTTGGAACAATTTCATTTATTATGGGAATGTTATAGATAATTTTTTTGTTGAGGACTTGTGTTACATTAGACAAAGAGATAGATTCTCAAGAAAATGGTGGTGCTTAAAAACACATTTTTTTGTCCCATCCAAAATTTTATTTTCATGTTGGTGTTAATTGATACTTTATAAAATCATACATAGACACGGATAACAAGAAAAAAAAAATATGACAGTGAAATGCTATTTAGTTTCTCCTATTAAGATCCCTTGTGCTTTCTCCACAACATTGGATGGGATTTTAATTGCTTCTGCAAGTCTTTCACCCCTTGAAGTCCATGATCACACAAGTGCATCAACACACTCCCAACGCTTTGGGTCAGCAAGATTGCAGCACCAATTATTTTTCCAACAATCTTCATATTGTTCTTGGATTGTGGGATTTTTTTTTCGATGTTTTGGTGCCCAGTATTGAATGAAAACTTTCTTGTAGTTAGGAAATGAGCTGTCTACATCAACATCTGACTCTGCAACTCCTAGCCATATCGGATATTCTTGATCTGCGGGTCTCACAAAAACAAAATTCCCTTTTGTTACATCAATTTGAGGCCTAAAAGCTTCATGTGCCCTTGCACTTTGAGGACCAACATAGTGATCATTCAATTCTTTATATCCTTGAAACTCATATGTGTCTTCCTCTGTTTGTTGCATTCGATGACTCCCTATAGTCTTTCTCCAAAGTGATGTATATTCACCAATTTGTTTATTAGTTGGTTGTTCAAGCTCTCTAATTATGTTTTGCCAATAAATAATAAATGGCTCCATGTATTTTGTAGAATTGTGCTCCTTTCCCTTTCGTAGAGTCCATCTTTTCCGAAATTCAAGATATGTCTTGAATCCCTTGAATAACAAGCAGACTACCCCTCACAGTCTGCTATAGGAACCACATCTAGACAACCTACTCGCAATTTTAGTTTCCCTTGATCATCTTTTTTCCACAACTTAATTCCTGACTCCCTCGACATCCAATCAAGTGATTTGGAGTGAATTTTGTACTGCATTACTGGGATTTCACCTTGCATAAAGAAATGAAATTGAAGTGGCTTAGAGTGACCAACAAGAGCATCTTGTCCATCACACGTGTACCCTTTAACAAAGGATTTGAAGTCAGGAACTTGCGTCATCAGAAATGGTGTTGGGTCTGAGCTTTCATATTTTTGAAAATGTTACGACAAATGTAGAAAAGTGAATGTCATTCCTATTTGCAATCTCTTTGAGAACCTGCTAAACATTGCATCTATGTACTCATGTGTATGACCCACCATTAAGAATCCCAAATGCACGATTTTGAAAACACCTTTTGCTACTAGCAAGGATAAGTATGCAAATATATATCGACTCTTATTCTCTCCTGCACAATTATCTAGTTGTAGCAAAAGATTCTCAGACAACTTTTGAAACACGAGAGTGGACATGGTATCCACAACACATTGAGAGGAGGCTAATTTCAAGTTAGCAATCTCTTCATTACATCCTTCAATAGTCAATGGTGGTGTTATTGTTGTTGATGCATTCCTCTCACGCTCTTTCATCATTCTATTTTGGTGGTCTAGAGATATCCTTGAATTCAATGCATTGAACAATGTTACATTGTTGCGTAGCATACCATCATGACATAAATCTTCTAATCATGGTTTTATGTTCTTTCCGGGTGAAAGCATGTTAACCTGTCATGCGTTTTCATGTCCCGGACAATGCTAACTAGCACAATTTTGACATATGCTAACTAGTACAATAACTTGAGCTAAATCTCCAAGATCTATGACATATGATATATCAATTGAAAGCACTTGAAACAAGGAATCCAAATGTACAACCTCCGACAAATTTTGATATTATTTGTAAAAAATTTACCGGACGCCCAACTTTTTGAAGATGTGCTAACTTGCAACTGCTAATTAGCACAAAAAGCGCGACAGGTTAACATGCTTTCACCCTTCCAAATTTTTTAATAACAATGCAAGGGAGCCAATTGTAGCATTCGGATTTGAAGGTCATAGACCATTCAATGAGAAATGACCATACATTCCATGACCATCCCCATGTGTTATTATACCTATTAATGATACTTGCAATTGATATGCATTCACATAGTCCTTTGAGTTCACTCGCAATCTAGGTATTGCTGTCTTTTTTTTGGTCCATTTTATCATGTATATATAATGAATATATACTTATCCTTTTGCAATTGCAAGAACTTACACCAGGAGTAGTACACATTTCTACAACTTTGTTGTTGCATCATGTGAATTATACGTTCGTCCTCCAAATGTGCAATCAGCTCATCATCCTTTGTTGACTCTAGTTGAGACTTTATCCAACTACACACAACACATTTGGAGAGCTCTCTTGTTTTTTACAAGGTCACATTAGCAAACTCTATATTCCAAATCCTATTGAATGTAGTGGTAGACATTGGCTTGAGACTCATACTCTCGAGTGTTTTATTGACATCATGTAAGGTGTCTATTTGCTTGTACATGTTTGGTATTGCAAGCAAGGTTTCCATGGTACCATCTTCCATAGTTCTGCTCTTATGTGGCATTCTCTTTGAGTTTTCAACCACAAATAATCACATCAATGCCCTTCCCATTTTTGTATGGTCTCTTGTTTTTCTTATGAAACCATCATTACCATGCAATGAGCGTCGAACCCCATTTTCAAATTGTTCACGGTAATGATAAAACAAAGTTTCTGGAATGCCATGAATTTTGTACCAAGTTCTACTATAGACCTCATTGCCATTAAAAGAAAATACATAGAAAGTTTTTGTAGTTGTTTTGTTCTCACGCCATGCAGTCAACATTGTATTGACCACATAATTGGTTGTATTTTGCAATCGGTTAAGGACATAGAGTGCTATGTAAAGAGGTTTCATGATGAGTATGTATACATCCTATGTCCTTAGGGCCATAGGGTTCTATATGTAGGTGTTTCATGATAAGTATGTATACACCGTATGGCCTTAGGGCCATAGGGTACTACATGTAGGTGTTTAATGATGAGTATGTATACATCCTATGCACTTAGGATCATATGTTGATATATGTAGGTGTTTTTTTTTGAGTAAATATACATCCTATGCACTTAGGATCATATGTTGATATATGTAGGTGTTTTGTGTTGATTAAATATACATCCTATGGCCTTAGGGTCATACGTCACTACATGTGGTTGTGTCAAGATGAGTATATATACATCCTATGGAATTAGGGCCATAGGGCACTATATGTGGTTGTTTCATGATGGGTATATAGAATCATATGGACTTAGGGCCATAGGATGCTATATGTAGGTGGTTCACAATGAGCATGTATACATCCTATGGCATAGAGCCATAAGATTGTTTATGTAAGTGTTTTGTGTTGAGTATATATAAATAATGTGGCGTTTAGTCCATATGATGTTTTATGCAGGTGTTTTTTGTTGAGTAAATGTACATCCTATGGCATGAGGACCGTAGGGCACTATATGTAGTTGTTTCATATGATGGTTATATAGAATCGTATGGACTTAGGAACATAGGATGATATATGTAGTGTTGGGGTATAGGCGTCTGTGCCTTGCCTGGCCGCCCAGAGTCTGGGCGCCCACTGACTTGTATACCTTATACATAGCATAAGTGTATAGGGGGCTGCTCACTCTTTGAGTCTCCCCACCCACATCGTGTTGTGTGTCTCTTTCTCTCTCTCTCTCTCACTCTTCGTCTGTGGTGCTCCTCGATCCCCTTCAATTGGTATCAGGGCTTTGGCTTCGCGACAGATGAAGTGCTACAGAGAAGTGAGCTTTCGGCTATGGTGAGCTCGCTTTCGGTGGAAGCTTGAGATCGGTGAGCAAACACCAGATCTGTGCTCATGGAAGCTTGAGGGGAATTCCCAAGCTTGAGGGAAGAGTGTATTGCAAGTGTGTATGGTTATTTGCAGCCATACTTGCAGGAAGAATGCAGATTTTCATTTCTGCAGGTCATTTTTCGAGCCCCAAAAACAGTATTTTTTGCATAACTTTTGCATACGGAATGCGATTTTTGCAAGGTTAAGGTGTAACTTGGGGTTTTGGCATGCTCCGGACGCAATGGTGATGTCCATTTGAGCTGATTTTGACTTCTGAAATTTCTGCAGCAGCAGCAAGTTTTTGCTGCGTTTTTGGGCCGAAAACAGTGTTTTTGGCATATTTTGCACACTCGGACTCGGATACATGTGATCCAGGAGTCTACCTTGGGGTTTTGGCATGCTCCAGACGCACTCGTCATATCAGAATTTTAAAATTCTGAACGCTGAATTTTCTGCAGCAGCAGTTGTTTATTGTGTGTCGAGGATTTCACACATGGCTTGCTCTCAGATGTGAGAGTGATATTTGCTGCAAGTTGCCTCACAGGTGGGAGGATACGATGTATGCTTTATGTGGTTTGATGCTCAGGGAGACCAATGTGATTGCATTTTGAGCTCAGTAATGTATGCCTCGAGCATGTTTTTTGGCAGTCATCACAGGTAGAGCAGATATTTGTGTACTAGATTTGCAGGTGTTTGCAATGATGTATGCAAAGTGTGGAGATTGGTGCATGCATTTGGAGTGCGGTTTGATGCGCTTTGGTTGCTCATGGTTTTGAGCGTGCAATCAGTTTGGTTACTGGTTTTGTGGCCCTTTTACTGACGAAACTCTGGCGAAATTTTCCCAGGAGTTTTATGCGTATCATTTATGCGATCTAGGTAGAGATTGCGGGTTGCACTCAGCATTTGCGTGCGGTGTTCTCTGCAGGTGAGAGATTTGTGTGTGTGTATGTATCGATACCGCATAGTGTGGGCTTGGTGATTAGCTCACGGTTTGACATGCGTACAGTTATCTTGGCACACTCACAGGAGTGAGTATTGTGATGTATGCTTGCTTGGCTACGAGCTAGGTAGCCGGATTCGAGCACTAATGGCTTGAGGTTTTTTAGCAGGTTTCAGCTACAGGTTTACAAGTTTACAGGCAGGTTTGAGGGCTTATTTGGGCGCTGAATTTTCAGCCATTGTTTCCTCTTTACAGGTGTCCATGTATGGCTCAGTTTGTAGGCTGATCTGGGACACGTTTGTGACTTGTTTATGCGGCTGTTTAAGAGCTGAATTTTGGGGCTGTTTTGGGGTTGATTTGCAGCCATATTTGCAGACTTTTGTTGATGCGATTCGAGCCAGTTTAGGGCTGATTTGGTTGACATTTGCTACTCATTGTTGGTTGCTCTTTTGCGAGCATTATGACTGATTTTTCATTTGACTTCCAGCGTTATGGTCTGACACAGTTTGATGGTACAGATTTTGTTGCTTGGAAGGAACATATGCTTGTTGCATTGACAGATTTGGGGCAGGATAAACCCTTGTGTGGTTTATCGGCGAAGCCCAAGTCTATGAGTGATGATGATTGGCATGATCTTGATGAGTTAGCAATGTCTACGATTCGTTTGCATCTGGTTGAGTCTGTTGACTGGCAGGTCTCGAGGGAGACTACAACTCATGCTTTATGGCAGAGTTTACATGCTATGTACGCGACATCCATGTCTACAGGGGAGTCTAGTCTCACTTCTATGTCCATGGGAGAGATTTGTCCCACACGCAAGTCTCGACGGCATAGAGACTTGACATGTTGGCATTATGGACATAGAGGGCACATTAGGCGTCGATGTTTCAGGCGTTTGAGACAACGGAGGCGACAGATGCGTGATGCAGATTTGGGCATGACAGATGCCAGTGAGATCAGTACGGTGGTTACTGAGTACGATTGTGACGGCGATGTCACATTTACATCTAGCTTGTGTTTAGACGATCTTATGTCTATGGATTGCATATCGGATTGCACATTGTCTTCACATTGGTTACTAGATTTAGATGCTACTTTCCATATCACGTCGCATCGTGAGTGGTTTAGCACGTTTTCTAGTGGGAGACTTCATTGTGTGCACATGGCTGATGGTGCTGTGTATGACATTGAAGGTACAGGAGACGTATGTTTGTCCTTGCCCAGTGGTATGAGATTTACCCTGCGTCATGTGCATTATGTGTCAGATCTGAGACGGGATTTGATTTCAGTCAGACAGTTACGGGATAGTGGATGTCAGATTTCGCTACGAGAGCGAGATTTTGTGATGCATTTGGGTTCGCTAGTGATTGCGAGAGGTGCCAGGAGTGGTACAGGTTACCCATTGCATGTGGATCACGCGAGAGACGGCGTTGTCTCTGTGATCATGCAGCCAGGTAGACAGCGAGAGAGCAGGCGAGTCTCTCTTGCTTGTGGGTTGCAGGATGCTTTGCATGGAGTGCAGAGTAGTGAGCTCGTTGTGCACACAGTTGGGACACGACTTGAGCACTCACACAGAGAGGTGACAGAGTCAGACATGCATGATTTGCTAGTGACTGAGCAAAGCAGAGAGTCAGTTGTGCGAGATACTTCTATGCAGGATAGACAAGTAGAGCGGTCTTGCTCTAGTGAGTCACGACAGGAGGACGTTGTGCAAGAGTCTATGCATACGGAGTTAGAGCAGGAGAGCTCTAGTGAGTCACAGCAGAATGAGTGGTCATGTTTGCAGTGGATGATTGCAGAGGAGACTGAGATGTCAGCAATTATGCAGTCATTCCTTTCTATGCTCGACAGTGAGCATGGGGATATAGTTGTGCAGGATATGTCTTCCAACAGACATCTAGAGCAGCTGGTTTGCTCTGAGGTTGCACGACAGGTTGATGCGTCTTTTGCGGACAGTCAGGAGATGCATGTGGCTGACACTCCTTGTGAGTCAGAGATGCCTATTGCCAGGGATATATATGTTGATGCATGCTTCGTAGAGCTAGCAGGGCCCGCTAGCATTGCATCGGCATTCGGTGGTCTCATGTATGAGATGTTGATCTTGAGACCGGATATCGCAGCTGCAGTGGGAGCATTTGCAGTTGGGGTTGTCAATCGTTTGTTGACTGATGATGGCATAGTGCACGAGGGAGATATGCAGGTATTGCGTACATACTTGCAGTACGTGTGCGGTACGTCTGGTGGTGTATGGACTTACACGGGAGCAGGACAGCCGGATGCACACAATCACAGCCAGCCAGTGGGCATCGGTTGAGAGCGGTTTTCTCTCGCCTATTGTAGTCTTTAGACTAGGTTCTCTTGCTTAAAGGCATAGTCGCCTTTAATATGGAGGTTGTTGGGGTATAGGCGTCTGTGCCTTGCCCCCGGCCGCCCAGAGTCTGGGCGCCCACTGACTTGTATACCTTATACATAGCATAAGTGTATAGGGGGGTGCTCACTCTTTGAGTCTCCCCACCCACATCGTGTTGTGTGTCTCCTTCTCTCTCTCTCTCACTCTTCGTCTGTGGTGCTCCCCGATCCCCTTCATGTAGGTGTTTCACGATGCGTATGTACACATCCTAGGCCATAGGATGCTATATCATCAAGAAGAGAATGGGGTCTAGGAGGGCCTCTTTATTTGGCAGTTTAAGGAAGTCAAACCTTTAGCACTAGAATGGTAACCTAACAGGACATAAAAGTGTCCTTTCAGGGTTTTGGAAAAAAATTCCAAAACCATAGTAGATCCACTCATTTTGAAAAATCCTTTCATGAGCTTATAGTTCACGAACTACTACATATGGAAAAAATGATAAACTTGTAAGTTTTCTAATCCCTTGGTCACTACAAGCCTCCAAAGTTGATGGACAAGTGCATTTTTCCCAAAGCAGCAATTTCTTATGGTTGATTGCATATAAATAAGAGTGGAGATTTTTGTAGGACATGAGATAAAATGCCCCGTTAACTTCAATGGGTTAATGATCAAAACATATGGTTTCTTTTACCTCACTGAATTTTTTTGGGCAAAAAAAGGTACAAAAAAGTTGCATGTTTGTCATTCTACAGACCTATTATCAAAGTTTCTACAGTCATGCTCAATACATGTCATAATAATCAATATCTAATTCTCCTAAATGATTTTCTCATATTAAACTGATCATTTAATGTGGGGAAGTGCCAAGGAGAAAAAGCTAGAATATTGGTTAAGCTAGCAGACCAGGCCACAGTAGGGATCCAAAGGAGGGAAAATAGGGATCCAAAGGGGGGGCCATCTGCAAAAGAGCCATGTGAAACAATGGGCCAAAAAGACCCTAAGGTTCAGCCCATTAAGACTTCCAAAATGCTAAGGTTCCAAAATTCAAAGGTTGTGTCCAAAGGTCAACCCTAGGGAAAATTGGATGCTTAGTGTGTGCCCTAAAAGTCTTTGCACATCCCTACATGGGAGGGGGCGAGCCCCAAAGGTAGGAGATGAGAGAAAAAGCCACACACACACACACAGGCTCCCTTTACACAAAGGGAATGAGGGACACATGTCAGCTCCCTAGGCCAGATGCCCACAAGGTGTGCCCAATTCCTATTGGAAGACCCTTGAAGTGGACCAATGAGAATTAAGCTAGAGTAAATCTAGTTTAATTAATTTAAAAACATTTAATAAAAGAAACCAATGAGAATTAAGTCTCCTAGAAGACTATTGGGCAGTCTCCCAAGGGGTCCAATGAGCATTCAGGAGCCCCATGGCTTGCCTGATTCCTATTGGCCAGGAGGCAAAGGGGTCCAATGAGAGTTTAGTTTAATTATTTAATTACCTGAAGCTCTCACAAAAGGGGAAAGGGGGACACATGTCAGAAGGCTATCACTTATGCTGCTTAATTCCTATTGGCTTGACCTGGGGAGGTCCAATGAGGCAAAAGCCAGACCTATTTAGCAGCTAGGGCTCGCCCAAGAGAGAGGGGGGGCTGATTTTTGCTTGGCATTGACACACACACACTCACACTTGACCATGTGTGAAGGAAGAATACTCTATCTCCTCCCAAGCTTTAATGGAGAGCTCATCACCTACTCCAAGCTTGTGAGATAGAAGCCTACATCAACACTCTCTTGGCATGTGGATGCAAATCCAACCAAGAGCCAAGCTTCAATGCATGCTCATCTTCTCTACCAAGCTAATTACTAAGCTAAGCTATGCTAATATGAGTGATTATGTGAGGAGATGTACATCTTTCTCGTAAGATACTTCTTTTTCCTCTCAATCTATTCTCATACCCTGCTAGCTCTCACCATCTTCGAAGGTGTGTGAGGTCTTGGGTCTGAGAACGGGGATAATTCAAGTTGTGTTTGATTAAGTATTTTGCTTGGTGTATGAAGCTTCCATCTTCATTGCACTAGCTAGTCTTGAAGGAACACAAAGAATTGTATTGTACAATGTCTCTCTTGATGGGAGAAACCATAATACAAATCCTTTTGGAGGAGGGACCGGCTCCATGCAAATCCGGTCCTCAACTGTTGTCAATAGCTTAATATCTCTCTCTTTTGAAAGTATTGTCGATGCTATCTAACTAGGTGTTATGCTTTTTGTTGCTCCCTCCACCCAAGCACTCTTGTAATTCTCATTAGGAATCTATTCTAATGAAATGCCCACTATGTTCATGCTAATTTCCGCTACACATAAGATTTTAGGCCATTAAATGTTACAATACACATACTATATACATGTTTTCTTAGTTCCCTTTGGGCCTTTGGATTTAAAAGGAGCCATGGAGCATGTCAAAAGGATAATGGATCTCTTACTAAGTGGAACCTTGGGGGCAATGATAAAGTGCTAAATACAACAAACATTAAAAAACTGGGTTTAGCATTATGACCTCTAGAAACCCATAGAAACTACTCAATATCTAGTCAAGTTCATAGTCTATGATTAGATATGGTTACTACCTACAAAGTACACACAATTGGCCTATGAAACTAGCAATATTGAGAAAGTTATACTTGCTACTCTAAAATGTATCGTATTCTTCAGCAATCAAAAAACTCAACCATCATCATATACTATGCTATATAGCATATTAGGTCCCCCAAAACTCAAGTAAGATTAGATTTATGTTATACATTACACTTACATGATGAAAATTGAGTTTGAATATCCAGAAAGCCACCAAAAAAATCATAAAAGTGCTAATTTTGCCCAAAAAACAGGATTATGCAATTCTTGTAAGTTGGTCATGACTTTCAATTTTAACACTTAGCTCTCCGTACAAGCATCAAACATGTTGAGAACTATGAATGCCTAACCTCTAGCCATCTAAACCTCACAAACATGAAGCAAAGAGTGGTATAGTTGCCAAAAATTGAAAAAAAAGCCATAAACAAGACCCGTTTTTTCACATAGTTTAGGTTTAAAAATGTTGTGCAAGAGTAAGGTTGATGGTGAGATCGATACTCCAAAAACAATGTCAAGTTTTTTTAAGCTCATAAGGAAACTTTGTGGATATATAGCACCTAGAAATTCATTTTCATACTCTTCAAATAATTCAAGAAAATTGGTCACTTAACAGGACACAAAAGTGTCCAAGGACATAAAAGTGTCATGTTACCATTCTAGTGTTAGTATTAAGATATGAATGAAAGGACAAATTTTGAATTAAAACAGGCAAAATGGCTAGTTTATTTGAATTCAAAGTTTCCCCCCAAAATGGAATCTAAAATCTAGCGGGTAAAACCATATCATAAAGCATATCCATGGAAATAGCTCAATGCGTAGATCACAGTTCTATGATCTCCACTCAAATCGGAGATCGTATGTGGGAGTTATGGAAGGCCAAAAATAATAAAATTATCCACCTCCTTTTTGGGGGAGGGGAAGTGCATCCTTTGACCACTCTTACACATCTGTTACGCACCCACCATTCTCGCACACATGTCGTGCACCTATTCTTCAAATTGTTAATCACCTCCATAACCTCATGGCAAATAAAGAGGCCTTCCTACACCCCATTCTCTTCCTAATGTGTAGGTGGTTCAGGATGAGTATGTATACATCCTATGTCCTTAGGACCATAATGTTATTTATGTAGGTGTTTTGTGTTGAGTATATATAAATCATATAGCCTTTAGTCCATATGATGTTTTATACAGGTGTTTTGTGTTGATTAAATATACATCCTATGTATTGAGGGCCATAGGGCACTATATGTAGTTATTTCATGATGGTTACATAGAGTCCTATGGACTTAGTGCCATAGGATGCTATATGTAGGTGTTTCACGACGCGTATGTACACATCCTAGTCCATAGGATGCTATATGTAGGTGGTTCACGATGAGTATCTATACATCTTATGGACTTAGGGCCATAATATTCTTTATGTATGTGTTTTGTGTTGAGTATATATAGATCATATGGCCTTTAGTCCATATGATGTTTTATGCAGGTGTTTTGTATTGAGTAAATATACATCCTATGGCCTGAGGGCCATAGGTCATGCATATATATATATATATATATATATATATATATATATATATATATATATATATATATATATATATATCCTATGGCCTCAAGGCCATAGGGCACTATATGTAGTTGTTTCATGATGAGTATACAACATCCTATGGCCTTAGGAATGTAGGCTGGTTTTTGTAGGTGTGTTATGTTGAGTATAGGTACATCCTATGACCTTTAGTCCATATGATGTTTTATGCAGGTGTTTTGTGTAAAGTAAATATACATTCTATGGCCTCAGTGCCATAAGGAAATGTATGTAGTTGATTAATGATAGGTGTCTCATGATGAGTATGTATACATCCTATGGACTTAGGTACATAGGATGCTATATAAAGGTGTCTTGATATGATTATATATACACATGCTATGGCCTTAGGTCCATAGGGCCCTATACATAGGTGTTTCATTGATGAGTATATAGACATCCTATGGACCAAAGGCCATAGGATGCTATTTCTTGATGTTTCCAACTAAGTATATATAGATCTTATGGATTTATGACCACACGGTACTATCTACTCGTGTTTTGTGGTGAGCTACATATACATCCTATGGACTTTGGGCCATAGGGTGCTATATATAGTGATTCCAGAAAGCTAGAGCTCGCCAGCACATAAGGAGGTACGCAATACGATGTGCCATGTGGCACATCCACATCGATTTCAAATTGATCCTATGCCATGTGGTGCATCCACAACCATTGATTATATCTAGAGACCTTGTCTCAAGTAGTCCCATCGATGTACATCCATATGATATGTTTACGTCTTTGAAGGGATATATAAAACGGCGGTACGCAGGTATCGCGCGCATGATCAAATGTGTGAGTGCATTGCGTATGTGCACCTTTATAACCCTTTTCGAAGGTGCACCAACACCTTTGCGACCCATTTTAGAATATGGCCTCCTCATTCAAATACTATTTGTTTAATATGTGTATGTTGTACGTGTGCTCACACTTTCAAACCACGTGCAACTAGTGTGCAATTGCACGTGCAGAAAGAAAGGTTTTTTTTAAAACTTACCCCAAATTTCTCCAAAATGAGTTCTCAAGTCTCTTGGTCAATACTATACCAAAAAATAGCACACTGTTTTTCAAGAGAAAATTCTCAAATTTTAGTGTATTTTTCAGTATGGGAAATTGGGTCCGGAGACACCAAAATTGACCATGGGTATCGTTCCACTCGTCACATTGATATATTAACACTGAAAAAACTTTGCATTGAATTTTTCAAAAAATTCTATACTTTTTTCTCTTTTGTCATGTGAAACCCTTCGAGTGTGAGAAACCCCTCGACTAATGATATGGGTCTCGCCATGAGAAACCCCTCGAGCGCCTCAAAAACTTAATTTGATATTCAAAGTTAGGTTCTTTTATTTAATTTTTTTGAGTTTAGAGCTTATCTCTTTCTTTCTCTCTCTACCACACACACACACACACACACACTCTGTATCTGTGTCTGTCTCGTTACATGCACTCCATTACTACTCTCTCT
The DNA here is from genome assembly GCF_014529385.1 of Adiantum capillus-veneris. Classification (NCBI taxonomy): domain Eukaryota; kingdom Viridiplantae; phylum Streptophyta; class Polypodiopsida; order Polypodiales; family Pteridaceae; genus Adiantum; species Adiantum capillus-veneris. The sequence continues at coordinate 37,853,168 of NC_140931.1, forward strand.
CTATCATCATTGCCGTCGTCGCGATGCGATCTCTCCCACCTGCCGTTGTCGGTTGCTCGGCCTGCACACTACCTCTTGGCCCCCTACACACTGTCTCTCAGCCGTCATTCTCTATTGTCTTGTACAATCCATTCCAGCCACCACTCTCTCTCTTGACCTGTGTAGTCCATCTCTGTCCTCACTCCCTCTCGGTCCCTGCACACTCCCTCGCCCCCAGCCACCTGCCAAACTTCCTCCTCCCAGATTTGAGGTCCCTGTCGCTCCTATGAAGTTGATGCCGCCCCTTCGAAAGTGGTGCTACTCTTTTTGCAACAACAAGGCAAGCTTTTTCCCTCAAACAGAGGTATGTTTTCAAAACATATGTAAACACATTATTTCAAATCTGTGTAATAAGGTTTTTCTATTGTAAGTAAACAATTTTTTGCACTTGTGTTTAGGGTTTTCTCATGTAAAAAAGTTTTTGTTTATGTGTAAAGAGGTTTCTCTATGTTAACAGTTTTTGTTTCAACCTAATTTAGTCTTTCTCAAATTCAAACCGTCTCTAATTATTCCATGAAATGAAATTTAAACAAAAAAAACCAAATAAATGCCTACCTATGTATTGTTGCTAATGATAGAGAAGTTGAGGGATTTCTAGAAACCCTATGGTCCTAATGCCACATGGTTCTCTTTTTGTAATCTAGAAATCCTATGGCCACAGGGTTCTCTTTTTGTAATCTAGAAACCCAACCATCACAAAGAGAACCTCATGACCTTAGGGCCATAGGTTCTCTAGCCATCACAAAGATCACCTTGTGGCGTTAGGGCACCCTATGATGGCTAAGGCCATAGGGTTTCTAGGTTCCACAAACAACACCATGTGGCATTAGGTCCATAGGGTTTCTAGATAACACAAAGATCACCCTCTGGTCTTATGCCCATAATGATCCTAGCTAACAAAAATGACACGGGCACCCTGTGGCCTTAGGGTCATAGGGTTTCTAGCTAACAAAAAGAGCAGCATGTGGGGACCATAGGGTTTCTACCTAACAAAAAAAACACCATGTGGCCTTAGGCCATAGTGTTTCTAGCTAGCAAAAAGAGCACCATGTGGCCCATAGGGGTTCTACCTAGCAAAAAGAGCACCTTGTGGCCTTAGGGCCATAGGGTTTCTAGCTAACACAAAAATCATCCTCTGACCTTATAGCCATAGGTTTTATAGTTAACAAAATGGGCACCCTGTGGCCTTAGGACCATAGGGTTTCTAGATTACAAAAAGAGAACCCTGTGGCCTTAGGACCATAGGGTTTCTAGCTAACAAAAATCACCCTATCGTGTTATGGCCATAGGTTTTCTAGCTAACAAAATGAGCACCCAGTGGCCTTAGGGCCATAGGGTTTCTAGTTAACAAAATGAGCACTCTGCGGCCTTAGGGACATAGGGTTTCTTTTACAAAGATCACCCTTTGGACTTAGGACCATAGGGTTTCTAGCGTTCACAAACAACACATTGTGGCCTTACGACCATATGGTTTATAGATTACACAAAGAGTACCCTGTGGCCTTAGGGTCATAGGGTTTCTAACTAATCAAAAGAGAACCCTATGGCCTTGGGGATATAGGATTTCTAGCTTAACCAACGAACTCTATGTGGGCTTACGACCATAGGGTTACTAGCCATCACCAAAATCTCATGTGGCCTTAGGGCCATAGGGTTTCTAACTACCACAAATACCACCATGTGTCCTTGGGGCCATAGGGGTTATAGATTACACAAAGAGACCCTGTAGCCTTACGTCCATAGGGTTACTAGCCATCACAAAGAGCACCATGTGGCCTTAGACACATAGGGATTATCACAAAGAGCACATTTATAGCCTTAGGACACCCTGTGGCCTAAGGGCCATTGGGTTTGTAGCTAGCAATAAGAGCTCTATGTGGCCTTAGGTACATAGGGATACTAACCATCACAAAGATCACCTTATGGACTTAGGTCCATAGGATTTGTGGCCATCACAAAGACCACCCTATGACCTTAGGGCACCCTATGGCCTTAGGTCGATAGGATTTGTGGCCATCACAAAGAGCACCCTGTGGCCTTAGGGCCATAGAGTTTATAGCTAATACATAGAGTACCCTATGGCTGTATCACCATAGGGTTTATTTCTAAGACAAAGAGCACCCTATGGCCTTAGGAACATAGGTTTTCTAGCTAGCAAAAAGAGCACAATGTGGCCTTAGCACCATAGGGTTTCTATCTGACACATAGAGCTCCCTATGGCATGAAGGCCATAGGATTTCTATCTTGCACAAAGAGCTCCCTATGGACTTAGGGCCCTAGGGTTACTAGCCATCACAAAGAGCATCGTGTGGTCTTAGGGCCCTAGGGTTACTAGCCATCAAAAAGAGCATCATGTGGCCTTAGGGCCATAGGGTTTCTAGAAATCACAAAGAACACCCTATGACCTTAGGGCCATAGAGTTCTCTTTGCAATGGCTAAGTATTCTATGCATCTAAGGCCACATGGGATGCTCTTTGTGATGGCTAGGGTTCTCTAGCCATCACAAAGATCACCCTGTGGCCTTAGGGCCATAGGATCTCTTGCCATCACAAAGCTAAACATGTGGCCTTAGGTCCATAGGTTTTCTAGCTTACACAAACAACACATTGTGGCGTTAGGGACATAGGGTTTTTGGCTAACACAAAGAGCACCATGTGGCCCATAGGGTTTCTAGCTAGCAAAAAGAGCACCTTATGGCCTTAGGGCCATAGGGTTTCTAGCTAACACAAAAATCACGTTGTGGCCTTATGGCCATAGGTTTTCTAGCTAACAAAATGGGCACCTTGTGGCCTTACGGCCATAGGGTTTGTAGATTACAAAAAGAGAACCTTGTGGCCTTAGGACCATAGGGTTTCTAGTAGCTAGCACAAAAATCACCTTGTGACCTTATGGCCATTGGTTTATTAGCTAACAAAATAAGCACCCTGTGGCCTTAGGGCCATAGGGTTTCTTTTACAAAAAGCACCCTATGGCTTTAGGACCATAGGGTTTCTAGCGTTCACCAAGAGCACATTGTGGCCTTACGACAATATGGTTTCTAGATTACACAAAGAGAACCCTGTGGCCTTAGGGTCATAGGGTTTCTAACTAATAAAAAGAGCACCCTATGGCCTTAGGACTATAGGATTTCTAGCTTAACCAAAGAGCTCCATGTGGTCTTAGGGCCATAGGGTTGCTAGCCATCACAAAGAGCACCGTGTGGCCTTAGCACCACAGGGTTTCTAACCACCACAAAGAGCACCATGTGTCCTTGGGTTGATAAGGTTTATAGCGTACACAAAGAGATCCTTGTGGCCTTAGGGACATAGGTAGTCATCACCAAGAGAACCATGTGGCCTTAGAGACATAGTGTTTCTAGCCATCATAAAGATCACATTTATTTCCATAGGGCACCCTATGGCCTAAGGGCCATTGGGTTTCTAGCTAGCAATAAGAGCTCCGAATGGCCTTAGGAATATAGGGATACTAGCCATCACAAAGAGCAACCTATGGCCTTAAGGCCATAGGATTTGTGCCATCGCAAAGACCACCCTAAGGCCTTAGCAAACCCTGTGGCCTTAGGTCGAAATTGTGGCCATCACAAAGAGCACCCTATGGCCTTAGGGAACCCGTGTGGCCTTAGGGCCGTATATTTTCTAGCTAACACAAAGAGCACCTTGTGGCCGTAGGTCCATAGGGTTTATAGCTAACACAAAAAGCACCTATGTCCTTAGGGACATAGGGTTTCTAGATAGCAAAAAGAGCACTATGTGGCCTTAGCACCATACAGTTTCTAGATAGCAAAAGGAGTACTATGTGGCCTTAGATCCATAGGGTTTCTAGCTTACACATAGATCTCCCTATGGACTTAGTTCCATAGGGTTTCTAAATTTAAAAAAAAGACCACCATGCGGCCTTAAGCCATATTGTTTGTACCTAACAAGAAGCTCACCATGTGTCCCATAGGGTTTCTAGCTAGCAAAAAGATCACCCTATGGCCCTAGGTCCATAGGGTTTCTAGCTAACACAAAAATCACCCTCTGGCCTTATGGCTATAGGTTTTCTAGCTAACAAAATGGGTACCCTGTGGCCTTAGGGCCATAGGGTTTCTAGATTACAAAAAGAGAAACCTATGGCCTTAGGGCCATAGGGTTTCTAACTAGCACAAAAATCACCATGTGGCCTTATGGCCATCGGTTTTCTAGCTAACCAAATGAGCACCCTCTGGCATTAGGGCCATAGGGTTTCTTTTACAAAGAGCATCATATGAGGTTAGGAACACATGGTTTCTAGCGTTCACAAAGAGCACACTATGGCCTTACAGCCATATGGTTTCTAGATTACACAAAGAGCACCCTGGCCTTAAGGTCATAGGGTTTCTAACTAACAAAAAGAGCACCCTATGGCCTTAGGACTATAGGACTTCTAGCTTGACCAAAGAGCTCCATGTGGAGTTAAGTCCATAGGGTTACTAGCCATCACAAAGAGCACCCTGTGTCCTTGGGATCATAGGGTGTATAGCTTACACAATGAGATCTCTGTGGCCTTAGGGCCATAGCGCTACTACCCATCACAAAGAGAACCATGTGTAGCTAGAGAGATAGGGTTTCTAGCCATCACAAAGAGCACATTTATAGACTTAGGGCACCCTGTGGCCTAAGGGCCATTGGGTTTCTAGCTAACAATAAGAGCTCCGAACGGCCTTAGGGACATAGAGATATAGCCATCAGAAAGACCAACATGTGGACTAGGGCCATAGGATTTGTGGCCATCACAAAAACCAACCTATGGCCTTAGGGCACCCTGTGGCCTTAGATCCATAGGAATTGTGGCCATCACAAAGAGCACCCTATGGCTTGAAAGAGACCTGTGGCCTTAGGGCCATAGAGTTTCTAGCTAATGTAAAGATCACCCTATGGCCGTAGGTCCATAGGGTTTATGGATAACACAAAGATCACCATGTGGCCTTAGGGACATGGGGTTTCTAGCTAGCAAAAGGAGCACCATGTCACCTTAGCACCATAGGGATTCTAGATAGCAAATAGAGCAACATGTGGCCTTAGCACCACATGTTTCCAGCTCACACATAGAGCTCCCTATGACCCTAGGTCCATAGCATTACGAGCCCTCACAAAGAGCATCATGTGCCCTTGCGGACATTGGGTTTCTAGAAATCCCAAAGAGCCCCCTATGGCTCAGGGAAAAAGGGTGCTCTTTCTGATGGCAAGAAATAGTTTGGCTCTAAGGCCACATGATCATTTTTGTGATGGCTAGGGTTCTCTAGCCATATCAAAGATCATCCTGTGGCCTTAGGTCCATAGGGTCTCTAGCCATCACAAAGAGCACCATGTGGCCTTAGGTCCATAGGGTTTCTAGCTTACACAAACAACACACTGTGGTGTTAGGGCCATAGGGTTTCTAGCTAACACAAAGAGCACCATGTGGCTTTATTTCCATAGTGTTTCTAGCTAGCAAAAAGAGCATCATGTGGCCTTAGGGTCATAATGTTTCTAGCCAACAAGAAGAGCACCATGTGGCCTTAGGGCCATAGGGTTTATAGCAAGCAAATAGACCACCATGTGGTCTTACTTCATAGTGTTTTTAGGTAACAAAACAGCCACCATGTCGCCCATAGGGTTTCTGGCTAGGAAAAAGATAACTTTATGGCCTTAGGTCCGTAGGGTTTCTAGTTGACATAGAAATCACCCTGTGACCTTATGGCCATAGGTTTTATAGCTATGAAAGTGCGTACCCTATGGCCCTAAGGCCATAGGATTTCTAGATTACAAAAAGAGAACCCTGTGGCCTTAGGGCCATAGGGTTTCTGGCTAGCAAAAAAATCACCCTGTGGCCTTATGGCCATAGGTTTTATACATTACAAAAAGAGAACCTTGTGGCCTTAGGACCATAGGGTTTCTAGCTAACAAAAATCACCCTGTGGTGTTATGGAAATAGGTTTTCTAGCTAACAAAATGAGCACCCTGTGGCCTTAGGGCCATAGGGTTTCTAGCTAACAAAATGAGCACCCTGTGGCCTTAGGGACATAGGGTTTCTTTTACAAATATCACCCTTTGGACTTAGGACCATAGGGTTTCTAGCGTTCACAAAGAGCACACTGTGGCCTTACGACCATATGGTTTATAGATTACACAAAGAGTACCCTGTGGCCTTAGGGTCATAGGGTTTCTAACTAATCAAAAGAGAACCCTATGGCCTTAAGGATATAGGATTTCTATCTTAACCAACAAGCTATATGTGGGCTTAGGGCCATACAGTTACTAGCCATCACAAAAATCTCATGTGGCCTTAGGGCCATAGGGTTTATAAGTACCACAAATAGCACCATGTGTCCTTGGGACCATAGGGGTTATAGCTTACACAAAGAGACCCTTTAGCCTTAGGTCCATAGGGTTACTAGCCATCACAAATAGCACCATGTGGACTTAGACACATAGGGATTCTAACCATCACAAAGAGCACATTTATAGACTTAGGGCACCTTGTGGCCTAAGGGCCATTGGGTTTGTAGCTAGCAATAAGAGCTCTATGTGGCCTTAGGGACATAGGGATACTAGCCATCACAAAGAGCACCATGTGGCCTTAGGTCCATAGGATTTGTGGCCATCACAAAGACTAACCTATGACCTTAGGGCACCCTATGGCCTTAGGTCCATAGGATTTGTGGCCATCACAAAGAGCACCCTATGCATTTAGGGAACCCTGTGGCCTTGGGACCATAGAGTTTATAGCTAATGCATAGAGTAACCTATGGCTGTAGGACCATAGGGTTTATTTCTAAGACAAAGAGCACCGTGTGGCCTTAGGAACATAGGGTTTCTACATAGAAAAAAGAGAACAATGTGGCCTTAGCGCCATAGGTTTTCTAGCTAGCAAAAAGAGCACAATGTGGCCTTAGCACCATAGGGTTTCTAGCTTACACATAGATCTCCCTATGGCATGAAGGGCATAGTATTTCTATCTTGCACAAAGAGATCCCTATGGACTTAGGGCCCTAGGGTTACTAGCCATCACAAAGAGCATCGTGTGGTCTTTGGTCCCTACGGTTACTATCCATCAAAAAGAGCATCATGTGGCCTTGGGGCCATAGGGTTTCTAGAAATCACAAAGAACACCCTATGACCTTAGGGCCATATATTTCTCTTTGTGATGTCTAAGTATCCTATGCATCTAAGGCCACATGATGCTCTTTGTGATGGCTAGGGTTCTCTAGCCATCACAAAGATCACCCTGTGGCCTTAGGGTCACAGGGTCTCTAGCCATCACAAAGCAAAACATGTGGCCTTAGGTCCATAGGTTTTCTAGCTTACAGAAACAACACATTGTGGCGTTAGGGACATAGGGTTTCTAGCTAACACAAAGAGCACCACGTGGCTTTATCGTCATAGGGTTTCTAGCTAATAAAAATAGCACCCTATGTCCTTAGGGTCATAGGGTTCCTAGCTACCAAAAAGAGCACCTTGTGGCCTTAGGGCCATAGGGTTTCTAGATAACAAACAAACCACCATGTGGCCTTAAGCCATAGTGTTTGTACCTAGAAAAAAGAGAACCATGTGGCCCATAGGGTTTCTAGCTAGCAAAAAGAGCACCTTATGGCCTTAGGGCCATAGGGTTTCTAGCTAACACAAAAATCACGTTGTGGCCTTATGGCCATAGGTTTTCTAGCTAACAAAATGGGCACCCTGTGGCCTTACGGCCATAGGGTTTGTAGATTACAAAAAGAGAACCCTGTGGCCTTAGGACCATAGGGTTTCTAATAGCTAGCACAAAAATCACCCTGTGACCTTATGGCCATTGGTTTATTAGCTAACAAAATAAGCACCCTGTGGCCTTAGGGCCATAGGGTTTCTTTTACAGAGAGCACCCGCACCCTATGGCTTTACGACCATAGGGTTTCTAGAGTTCACAAAGAGCACATTGTGGCCTTATGACTATATGGTTTCTAGATTACACAAAGAGAACCCTGTGGCCTTAGGGTCATAGGGTTTCTAACTAATAAAAAGAGCACCCTATGGCCTTAGGACTATAGGATTTCTAGCTTAACCAAAGAGCTCCATGTGGTTCTAGGGCCATAGGGTTGCTAGCCATCACAAAGAGCACAGTGCGGCCTTAGCGCCATAGGGTTTCTAAGCACCACAAAGAACACCATGTGTCCTTCGGTCGATAGGGTTTATAGCGTACACAGAGAGATCCTGTGGCCTTAGGTTCATAGGGTTACTAGCCATCACAAAGATAACCATGTGGCCTTAGAGACATAGGGTTTCTAGCCATAATAAAGATCACATTTATTTCCATAGGGCACCCTGTGGCGTAAGGGCCATTGGGTTTCTAGCTAACAATAAGAGCTCCAAATGGCCTTAGGGACATAGGGATACTAGCCATCACAAAGAGGAACGTGTGGGCTTAGGGGCATAGGATTTGTGCCATCACAAAGACCACCCTATGGCCTCAGCGAGGGCATGTGGTCTTAGGTCCATAGGAATTGTGGCCATCACAAAGAGCACCCTATGGCCTTAGGGAACCCCTGTGGCCATAGGGCCGGAGATTTTCTAGCTAATACAAAGAGCACCTTGTGGCTGTAGGGCCATAGGGTTTATAGCTAACACAAATATCACCTATGTCCTTGGAGAAATAGGATTTCTAGCTAGCAAAAAGAGCACTATGTGGCCTTACCGCCATACGGTTTCTAGATAGCAAAAAGAGTACCATGTGGCCATAGAGCCATAGGGTTTCTAGCTTACACATAGAGCTTTTCTAAATGAAAAAAAAACCACCATGTGGCCTTAAGCCAAATTGTTTGTACCTAACAAAAAGATCACCATGTGTCCCATAGGGTTTCTAGCTAGCAAAAACATCACCCTATGGCCCTAGGTCCGTAGGGTTTCTAGTTAACACAAAAATCACCCTCTGGCCTTATGGCCATAGGTTTTCTAGCTAACAAAAAGGGTACCGTGTGGCCTTAGGGCCATAGGGTTTGTAGATTACAAAAAGAGAACCATGTGGCCTTAGGGCCATTGGGTTTCTAGCTAGCACAAAAATCACCCTGTGGCCTTATGGCCATAGGTTTTCTAGCTAACAAAATGAGCACCCTCTGGCCTTAGGGCCATAGGGTTTCTTTTACAAATAGCATCATATGGCCTTAGGACCACAGGGTTTCTAGCGTTCACAAAGAGCACACTGTGGCCTTACGGCCATATGGTTTCTAGATTACACAAAGAGCACCCTGTGGCCTTAGGGTCATAGGGTTTCTAACTAACAAAAAGAGAACCCTATGGCCTTAGGACTATAGGACTTCTAGCTTAACCGAAGAGCTCCATGTGGCCTTAGGGCCATAGGGTTACTAGACATCACAAAGAGCACCCTGTGTCCTTGGGATCATAGGGTTTATAGCTTACACAATGAGATCTCAGTGGCCTTAGGGTCATAGTGCTACTAGCCATCACAAAGAGAACCATGTGGAGCTAGATACATAGGGTTTATAGCCATCACAAATAGCATATTTATAGCCTAAGACCACCCTGTGGCCTAAGGGCCATTGAGTTTCTAGCTAACAATAAGAGCTCCGAACGGCCTTAGGGACATAGAGATACGAGCCATCACAAAGAGCAACATGTGGCCTAGGGCCATAGGATTTGTGGTCATCAGAAAGACCAACATATGGCCTTAGGGCACCCTGTGGCCTTAGATCCATAGGAATTGTGGCCATCACAAAGACCACCCTATGGCCTTAAAGAACCCTGTGGTCTTAGGGCAGTAGAGTTTCTAGCTAATGTAAAGATCAACCTGCGGCCGTAGGGCCATAGGATTTATGGCTAACACAAAGAGCACCATGTGGACTTAGGGACATGGGGTTTCTAGTTAGCAAAAGGAGAACCATGTCACCTTAGAACCATAGGTTTTCTAGATAGCAAATAGAGCAACATGTGGCCTTAGCACCACAGGGTTTCTAGCTTACACATAGAGCTCCCTATGACCCTAGGTCCATAGTATTACTAGCCATCCCAAAGAGCACCCTATGGACTTAGGGACAAAGGGTGCTCTTTTTGATGGAAATACATACTTTGGCTCTAAGGCCACATGACCCTTTTTGTGATGGCTAGGGTTCCCTAGCCATATGAAAGATCACCCTGTGGCCTTAGGTCCATAGGGTCTCTAGCCATCACAAAGAGCACCATGTGGCCTTAGGTCCATAGGGTTTCTAGCTTACCCAAACAGCACACTGTGGCGCTACGGCCATAGGGTTTCTAGATAACACAAAGAGGACCATGTGGCTTTATGGACATAGTGTTTCTAGCTAGAAAAAAGAGCATCATGTGCCCTTAGGGTCACGACATTTCTAGCCAACAAGAAGAGCACCATGTGGCCTTAGGGCCATAGGGTTTATAGCTACCAGATAGACCACCATGTGGTCTTACTCCATAGTGTTTTTAGCTAACAAAAAAAGCACCCTGTCGCCAACAGGGTTTCTAGCTAGCAAAAAGATCATCCTATGGCCTTAGGTGCATAGGGTTTCTAGCTGACACAAAAATCACCCTGTGACCTTATGGCCATAGGTTTTCTAGCTAGTAGAATGGGTACCATGTGGCCTTAGGGCCATTGGATTTCTAGATTACAAAAAGATAACCCTGTCGCCTTAGGGGTATAGGGTTTCTAGTTAGCAGAAAAATCACCCTGTGGCCTTATGGCCATAGGTTTTCTAGCTAACAAAATGAGCACCCTTTGGCCTTAAGGCCATAGGGTTTCTTTTATAAAGAGCACCCTGTGGCGTTAGGATCATAGGGTTTCTAGCGTTCACAAAGAGCAGACTGTGGCCTTACAGCCATATGGTTTTTAGATTACACAAAGAGCACCCTGTGGCCTTACGGTCATAGGGTTTCTAACTAACAAAAAGAGCACCTTATGGCCTTATGACTATAGGACTTATAGCTTAACCGAAGAGCTCCATGTGGCCTTAGGGGCATAGGGTTACTAGCCATCACAAAGAGCACCTTGTGTCTTTGGGATCATAGGTTTATAGCTTACACAATGAGATCTCTGTGGCCTTAGGGCCATAGGGCTACTAGCCATCACAAAGAGAACCATGTGGCCTAGACACATAGGGTTTCTAGCCATCACAAAGAGCAGATTTATAGCCTTAGGGCAGCTTGTTTCCTAAGGGCCATTGGGTTTCTAGCTAACAATAAGAGCTCCGAACATCCTTAGGGACATAGGGATACTAGCCATCACAAAGAGCAACATGTCGCCTAGGGCCATAGGATCTGTGGCCATCACAAAGACCACCCTGTGGACTTAGGGAACCGTGTTGCCTTAGATTGATAGGAATTGTGGCCATCACAAATATCACCCTATGGCCTTAAAGAACATGTGGCGTTAGGGCCGTAGAGTTTCTAGATAATGTATAGATCACCCTGCGGCCGTAGGGCCATAGGGTTTATGGTTAACACAAAGAGCACCATGTGGCCTTAGGGACATAGGGTTTGTAGCTAGAAGAAGGAGCACCATGTCACCTTAGCACCAGAGGGTTTTTAGATAGCAAATAGAGCAACATGTGGCCTTAGAACCACAGTGTTTCTAGCTTACACATAGAGATCCCTATGGCCTTAGGTCCATAGCATTACTAGCATCATGTGGCCTTAGGGACATAGGGTTCGTAGAAATCGCAAAGAGAACCCTTTGGATTTAGGGACATAGGGTGTTCTTCAGTGATGGCAATAAGTACTTTGGCTCTAAGGCCACATGATGCTCTTTGTGATGGCTAGGGTTCTCTAGCCATATCAAAGATCACCGTGTGGCCTTAGGGCAATAGGGTCTCTAGCCATCACAAAGAGCACCATGTGGCCTTAGGTCCATAGGGTTTCTAGACTACACAAACAACACACTATGGTGTTAGGTCCATAGGGTTTCTAGCTAACACAAAAAGCACCATTTGGCTTTATGGCCATAGTGTTTCTAGCTAACAAAAGGAGCATTATGTGCCTTAGGGTCATAACGTTTCTAGCCAACAAGAAGAGCACCATGTGGCCTTAGGGCCATAGGATATCTAAATAAAAAATAGACCACCATGTGGCCTTAAGCCATACTGTTTGTACCTAACAGAAAGATCACCATGTATCCCATATGGTTTGTAGCTAGCAAAAGGATCACCCTATGGACTTAGGTCTATAGGGTTTCTAGCTAACACAAAAATCACCCTGTGGCCTTATCGCCACATTTTTTCTAGCTAACAAAATGGGTATCCTATGGCCTTAGGGCCATAGGGTTTCTAGCTAGCACAAAAATCACCCTGTGGCCTTATGGCCATAGGTTTTCTAGATAACAAAACGAGAACCCTCTAGCCTTAGGGCCATAGGGTTTCGTTTATAAAGAGCACCCTATGGCCTTAGGACCATAGGGTTTCTAGTATTCACAAAGAGCCCACTATGTCCTTATGGCCATATGGTTTCTAGATTACACAAAGAGCACCCTGTGGCCTTAGGGTCATAGGGTTTCTAACTAGCAAAAAGAGCACCTTGTGGCCGTAAGATTATAGGATTTATAGCTTAACCAAAGAGCTCCATGTGGCCTTAGGGCCATAGGGTTACTAGCCATCACAAAGAGCACCCTGTGTCCTTGGGATCATAGGGTTTATATCTTACACAATGAGATATCTATGGCCTCAGGGCCATAGGGCTACTAGCCATCACAAAGGAAACCATGTGGACCTAGAGAAATATGGTTTCTAGCTATCACAAAGAGCACATTCATAGCCTTAGGGAACCCTATGGCCTAAGGGCCATCGTGTTTCTAGCTAACAATAAGAGCTCCGAACGGCCTTAGGGACATAGGGATACTAGCCATCACAAAGAGCAAGATGTGGCCTAGGGCCATAGGATTTGTGGCCATCACAAAGACCACCCTATGGCCTTCGAGCACCCTGTGGCCTTAGATCCATAGGAATTTTGTCCATCATAAAGACCACCCTATGGCCTTAAAGAACCCTGTGGACTTACGGCCGTACAGTTTCTAGCTAATGTAAAAAGCACCCTGTGGCCATAGGGCCATAGGGTTTATTCCTAACACAAAGAGCACCGTGTGGCCTTAGGGACATAGGGTTTCTAGCAGTCAAAAGGAGCACAGTGTCACCTTTGCATCATAGGGTTTCTAGATAGCAAATAGAGCACCATGTGGCCTTAGCACCGCAGGGTTTCTAGCTTACACATAGAGCTCCCTATGACCCTAGGTCCATAGCATTACTAGCCATCACAAAGAGAATCATGTGGCATTGAGGACATAGGGTTTCTATGAATAGCAAAGAGCACCCTGTGGCCTTAGGTACATAGGTGCTCTTTGTGATGGCAAGAAATACTTTGGCTCTAAGGGCACATGATTCTCTTTGTGATGGATAGGGTTCTCTAGCCATATCAAAGATCACCCTATGGCCTTAGGGCCATAGGGTCTCTAGCCAGCACAAAGATCACCATGTGGCCTTAGGTCCATAGGGTTTCTAGCGTACACAAACAACACACTGTGGTGTTAGGGCCATAGGGTTTCTAGCTAGCACAAGGAGCACCATGTGGCTTTATGGCCATAGTGTTTCTAGCTAACAAAAAGAGCATCATGTTCCCTTCGGGTCATAACGTTTCTAGTGAACACGAAGAGCACCATGTGGCCTTAGGGCCATAGGGTTTATATCTATCAAATAGACCACCATGTGCCCTTGATCCCTAGTGTTTTCAGATAACGAAAAAAGCACCATGTGGCCCATATTCTAGCAAAAAGATCACCCTATGGCCTTAGGTCCATAGGGTTTCTAGCTAACACAAAAATCACCCTGTGACCTTATGGCCATATGTTTTTTAGCTAACAAAATGGGTACCCTGTGGCCTTAGGGCCATAGGATCTCTAGATTACAAAAAGAGAACTCTGTGGCCTTAGGGCCATAGGGTTTCTAGCTAGCACAAACATCACCGTGTGGCCTTATGGCCATAGGTTTTATAGCTAACAAAATGAGCACCCTCTAGCCTTAGGGCCATTGGGTTTCTTTTATAACGAGCACCCTATGGCCTTAGGACCATAGGGTTTCTAGCATTCACAAAGAGCACACTGTGGCCTTACGGCCATATGGTTTTTAGATTACACAAAGAGCACCATGTGGCCTTAGGGTCATAGAGTTTCTAGATAACAAAAAGAGCACCCTACGGCCTTAGGATTATAGGACTTATAGCTTAACCGAAGAGATCCATGTGGCCTTAGGGCCATTGGCTTCTAGCCATCACAAAGAGCACCCTGTGTCCTTGAGATCATAGGGTGTATAGCTTACACAATGAGATCTCTGTGGCCTTAGGGCCATAGCGCTACTACCCATCACAAAGAGAACCATGTGGAGCTAGAGACATAGGGTTTCTAGCAATCACAAAGAGCACATTTATAGCCTTAGGGCACCCTGTGGCCTGAGGGCCATTGGGTTTCTAGCTAACAATAAGAGCTCCGAACGGCCTTAGGGACATAGAGATATAGCCATCGCAAAGAGCAACATGTGGCCTAGGGCCATAGGATTTGTGGCCATCACAAAGACTACCCTATGGCCTTAGGGCACCCTGTGGCCTTAGATCCATAGGAATTGTGGCCATCACAAAGAGCACCCTATGGCTTGAAAGAGACCTGTGGCCTTAGGGCCGTAGAGTTTCTAGCTAATGTAAAGATCACCTTGTGGCCGTAGCGCCATAGGGTTTATGGTTGACACAAGGAGCACCATGTGGCCTTAGAACATAGGTTTTCTATATAGCAAAAGGAGCACCATGTCACCTTAGCACCATAGGGTTTCTAGATAGAAAATAGAGCACCCTGTGGCCTTAGCACCACAAGGTTTTTAGCTTACACATAGAACTCCCTATGGCCTTAGGTCCATAGCATTACTAGCCATCACAAAGAGCATCGTGTGGCCTTAGGGACATAGGGTTTCTACAAATTGCAAAGAGCACCCTATGGCCTTAGGGACATAGTGTACTCTTTGCGATGGAAATAAATACTTTGGCTCTTAGGCCACATGATGCTCTTTGTGATGGCTAGGGTTCTCTAGCCATATCAAGGATCACCCTGTGGCCTTAGGTCCATAGGGTTTCTAGGTTACATAAACAACACACTGTGGTGCTAGGGCCATAGAGTTTCTAGCTAACACAAAGAGCACCATGTGGCTTTATGGCCATAGTGTTTCTAGCTAACCAAAAGAGCATCATCTGCCCTTAGGGTCATAATGTTTCTAGCCAGCAAGAAAAGCACCATGTGCCCTTAGGGCCATATGGTTTATAGCTATCAAATAGACCACCATGTGGCCTTAATCCATAGTGGTTTTAGCTAGAAAAAAACGTACCATGTGGCCCATAGGGTTTCTAGCTAGCAAAAAGATCACCCTATGGCCTTAGGTCCATGGGGTTTCTAGCTAACACAAAAATCACTATGTGGCCTGATGTCCATAGGTTTTCTAGCTAACAAAATAGGTACCCTGTGGCCTTAGGGCCATAGGGTTTCTAGATTACAAAAAGAGAACCATGTGGCATTAGGGCCATAGGGTTTCTAGCTAGTACAAAAATCACATTGTGGCCTTATGGCCATAGGTTTTCTAGCTAACAAAATGAGCACCCTATGGCCTTAGGGCCATAGGGTTTCTGTCTGACAAAATGAGCACCCTATGGCCTTAGGGCCACAGGGTTTCTTTTACAAACAGCGCCCTATGGCCTTAGGACCATAGGGTTTCTATCATTCACAAAGACTACACTGTGGCCTTACGACCATGTGGTTTCTAGATTACACAAAGAGCACCCTGTGGCCTTAGGTTCATAGGGTTTCTAACTAACAAAAGGAGCACCCTATGGCCTTAGGACTATATGACTTCTAGCTTAACCGAAGAGCTCCATGTGGCCTTAGGGCCATAGGATTACTAGCCATCACAAAGGGCACCCTGTGTCCTTGGGGTCATTGGGTTTCTAGCTTACACAATGAGATCTCTGTGGCCTTAGGGCCATAGGGCTACTAGCCATCACAAAGAGAACCATTTGGACCTAGAGACATAGGGTTTCTAGCCATCATAAAGAGAAAATTTTTAGCCTTAGGGCACCCTGTGGCTTAAGGGCCATTGGGTTTCTAGCTAGCAATAAGAGCTCCGAACGGCCTTAGGGACATAGGGATAGTAGCCATCACAAAGAGCAACATGTGGCCTAGGGCCATAGGATTTGTGGCCATCACAAACACCACCCTATGGCCTTAGATCCATATGAATTGTGGCCATCACAAAGAGAATCCTATGGCCTTAAAGAACCTGTGGCCTTAGGGCCGTAGATTTTCTAGCTAATGTAAAGAGCACCCTGTGGCCGTAGGGCCATAGGGTTTATCTCTAACACAAAGAGCACCATGTGGCCTTAGGGACATAGGGTTTCTAGCTAGAAAAAAGAGCATCATGTCACCTTAGCACCATAGGGTTTCTAGATAGCAAATAGAGCACCATGTGGCCTTAGCACCACATGGTTTCTAGGTTACACATAGAGCTCCCTATGGCCTTAGGTCCATAGCATTACTAGCCATCACAAAGAGCATCATGTGTCCTTAGGGACATAGGGTTTCTATAAATAGCAAATAACACCCTATGGCCTTAGGGAAATAGGTGCTCTTTGTGATGGCAAGAAATACTTTGGCTCTAAGGGCACATCATGCTCTTTGTGATGGCTAGGGTTTTCTAGCCATATCAAAGATCATCCTGTGGCCTTAGGGCCATAGGTTCTCTAGCCATCACAAAGAGCACCATGTGGCCTTAGGTCCATAGGGTTTCTAGCTTACACAAACAACACAGTGTGGCACTAGGGCCATAGGGTTTCTAGCTAACAGAAAGAGCACCATGTGGCTTTATGGCCATAGTGTTTCTAGCTAGCAAAAAGAGCATCATGTTCCCTTAGGGTCATAATGTTTCTAGCCAGCAAGAAGAGCACCATGTGGCTTTAGGGCCATAGGGTTTATAACTAGCAAATAGACCACCATGTGGTCTTAATCCATAGTGTTTTTAACTAACACAAAAAGCACCATGTGGCCTGTAGGGTTTCTAGCTAAAAGAAAAAAGAGCACCCTATGGCCTTAGGTCCATAGGGTTTCTAGCTCACACAAAAATCACCCTCTAGCCTTATGGCCATAGGATTCCTAGCTAACAAAATAAGCATCATGTGGCCTTAGGGCCATAGGGTTTCTAGATTACACAAAGAGCTCCACGTGGCCTTACGAACAGAAGGTTTCTAGATTACAAAAAGAGAACATTGTGGCCTTAGGACCATAGGGTTTCTAGCTAACACAAAACTCAACCTATGGCCTTATTGCCATAGGTTTTCTAGCTAACAAAATGAGAACCTTGTCGCTTTAGGTCCATAGGGTTTCTTTTACAAGAGAACCCTATGGCCTTAGGACCATAGGGTTTCTAGCATTCACAAAGAGCACATTGTGGACTTAAGGCCATAGGAATTGTAGGTTACTCAAAGAGCACCATGTGGCCTTAGGGTCATATGGTTTCAAATAACATAAAGAGCACCCTAAGGCCTCAGGGATATAAGATTTCTAGCTTAACCAAAGATCTTCATGTGGCCTTAGGGCCATAGGGTTACTAGCCATCGCAAAGAGCAACATGTGGCCTTAGGGCCATAGAATTTCTAACCACCACAAACAACACCATGTGTCCTTGGGGCCATATGGTTTATATCTTACACGAAGAGCTCCCTGTGGCTTTAGGTCCATAGGGTTACCAACAATAACAAAAAACACCATGTGGCCTTAGAGACATAGGATTTCTATCCATCACAAAGAGCACATTTAAAGCCTTAGGGCACCTTGTGGCCTAAGAGACATTGGGTTTCTAGATAACAATAATAGCTCCGTGTGGCCTTAGGGACATAGGGATACTAGACATCACAAAGAGAACCTTGTGGCCTTAGGGTCATAGGATTTGTGGCCATCATAAAGACCACCCTATGGCCTTAGGAAACCTTATGTCCTTAGGTCCATAGGATTTGTGGCCATCACAAAAAGCACCCTATAGCCAAAGGAAACCATGTGGACTTAGGGACATAGATTTTCTAGCTAATACAAAGAGCACCCTCTGGCTGTAGGGCCATAGGGTTTATAGATAACACAAAGAGAACCCTGTGGCGTTAGGGACATAGGGTTTCCAGCTAACACAAAGAGAACCATGTGGCTATATAGCCATAGTGATTCTAGCTAACAAAAGAGCATCCCATGGCCTTAGGGTAGTAGCATTTCTAGCTAGAAAGAAGAGCACCATGTGGAGTTAGGACCATAGGGTTTCTAGCTAGCAAATAGACCACCATGTGGCCTTAATCCATAGTGTTTTTACCTAACAAGAAAAGCACCATGTGGCCCATAGGGTTTCTAGCTAGCAAAAAGAGCACCCTGTGGCCTTAAGTCCATAGGGTTTCTAGCTAGCATAAAAATCACCCTCTGGACTTATGGCCATAGGTTTTCTAGTTAACAAAATGAGCACCCTATGGCCTTAGGGCCATAGGGTTTCAAGATTACAAAAATAGCACCATGTGGCCTTAGGGCCATAGGGTTTCTAGATTAAAAAAAGATAACAGTGTGGCCTTAGGGCCTTATGGATTCTAGATTACAAAAAGAGAACCCTATGGCCTTAGGGCAATAGTGTTTCCAGCTAAGACAAAAATCACCTTGTGTCTTTATGGCCATTGGTTTTCTAGCTAGAAAATGAGCACCCTCTAGCCTTAGGGTCATAGATTTTTTTTATAAAGTGCACCCTATGGCCTTAGGACCATAGAGTTTCCGGCGTTCACAAAGAGCACATTGTGTCCTTATGGCCATATGGTTTCTAGATTACACAAAGAGAACCCTGTGGCCTTAGGGTCATAGGGTTTTAAAATAACAAAACTTAGAGCACCCTATGGCCTTAGGACTATAGGATTTATAGCTTAACCAAAGATCTCCATGTGGCCTTAGGGCCATAGGGTTACTAGCCATCATAAAGAGAACCATGTGGCCTTAGGGACATAGGGTTTCTAACCACCACAAATAGCATCGTGTGTCCTTGGGGCCATATGGTTTATAGCTTACACAAAGAGCTCCTTGTGGCTTTAGGGGCATAGGGCTACTAGACATCACAAAGAACACCATGTGGCCTTAGAGACATATGGTTTCTAGCCATCACAAAGAGCACATTTATAGCCTTAGGGCACCTTGTGGTCTAAGGGACATTGGGTTTCTATATAACAATAAGAGCTCTGTGTGGCCTTAGACAAATAGGGATACTAACCATCACAAAGAGCAACCTGTGGCCTTAGGGCCATAGGATTTGTGGCCATCAGAAAGACCACCCTATGGACTTAGCGAACCCTGTGGCCTTAGGTCCATAGAAATTGTGGCCATCTCAAAGAGCACGCTATGGCCTTAGGGAACCCTGTGGCCTTAGGGCCGTAGATTTTCTAGCTAACACAAAGAGCACCCTGTGGCTGTAGGGCCATAGGGTTTATAGATAATACAATGACAACCTTGTGGCCTCAGGGACATAGGGTTTCTAGCTAGAAAAAATAGCAGCGTGTAAACTTAGCGCCATAGGTTTTCTAGCCTACACAAAAGGCTCCCTATGGCCTTAAGGGCATAGGGTTTCTAGCTTACACAAAGATCTACCTATGGCCTTAGAGCCATAGGGTTACTAGCCACCAAAAAAATCATCTTGTGGCCTTAGGGCGTGTGGGATGCATGTCTAACCTCACCATCCTATCTTATTGTAGTATTAGTGAGACCCACGATTAATTTGTCAATCCATGGGACGAAGCCGACTCGACTAGTGCATAGAGGCTACAAGAGTTTGTCAATCTCTTGGAAAACAACTAACAAATCGCATCTAACTCAAGATACACTCAAGTGACTAAAATCACCAAAAACTAATCACTCATCGGTAGACAAATCACATCCGTTACAGCATCAAATGACATTCAAACGTAATGAAACTTCTAGGACAAGTTTATAAGACCTAAGCATACATGATTATGGTCTCAAACCCCACTTTAGGTCAAGTTTCAAAATCGCGATTATTAACAATAGTGGATTATTGACCTAATTGTTTTCGACCCAGAATGCATCTAAATGCTTAGCAATGATGCCCCAATACCCCACCTATGCTTAGTTTTTTATTTAAAAGTGTAAATTCCTAGTTATATGAAATTAGGCCACAGGTCGACGACGCCAAAAGCTACGAATTACTTTGAAATGCTTACGTCAATGCATAGAGCTCTTACTTGCGGTTACAATGCAACAAACGCGACTGCAATGTGACAACCGGAGAGGGAGTAAGAAGCACGAGAAGGAGAGGAGTGAGCATCGTTAGCTCACACTGTGTATTTCATTATCCGAAACTTGAAAATAACTTACAAAAATTGGCTTTTATACCTTAGCCAAGGTTTTTGGTGGTCAAAACTAATAATCTGGAGCTCTACCACAGCTGGGTAATGACAGGTCGATACAATCTGAAAGCTTGTAGCCCTGGCTCATTAATTACAGATTTTTTCAGAGAAAATAGGAGTTACAATATTCCCGATTTATAAAAAATAATAAGTGTTTTACAATGAGAACTCCAAAAAATGGTATCTGTGGTATCCGTGTTCGCTTGCTGCTAACATTCCCCCCCTCCTCACCTTTGTCATCCCTTAACATAGCTTTATGGACTGAAGTAGTCTTCGGGCTGGCGGTGGCGAGGCGGTTTTCAACACTAGTTATGTAATTGCACACTTAAGTGTCCTGTTTTTCTACCAAGTTTTGGCAATTTATTTGTCAAGCTAGATAGAAGTTTTTTACACCTTGCTTCTACCATAGATTGGTTATGAGGGAACTAAAACAGTGGATTTTTCTCCATATCAAAATACAATCTGTATGGAGAGAATCGTGGTAAGTTCTAAGACATAAATTTTAGTAAAATTTCAAGTTGTTTTGCCAAAAAAATCATATAATTATTATATATGTTTGTAGAGATGGCCTTTTTTATGTTTGTAAAAGCCAAGTGTTAGCACTTAGTGTTCCAAAACAATGGAATGCACTTCAAAGATAAGTATCAAAGTCACATGCAATCTATAGACATAATTTCATACTTGAGCATGTGCTGAATAAGAGCATGATTTTGGTCTTCCAAAGGTCCCCTCATGAAATTGGTACTATTCTAGTGCAATTTGACAACTACAAATGACTTTATATGTTTAAACATAGAAACTACGTATTTTTTGGGCTCCCTAACTCAGTTAAAACTCATTGCTTGAACTCCATCTTGAATTATTTATCATGAAAAAACTCTTGAAAATCTGGAGTTCTCCATAATAACATTAAAACCAAGGTATTAGGCACCCCAATTGTGTATGTACCATGTACTTTGATACATTTAGTTGATCTACATGGAAAGTTTGATATTATTTGAGGGCTTGAATGCTTATGTCTCAAGAATGAAAATATGAAAGTTTTGTCTTATGCAGTTTTGAATAGTTAAAATGATCTAATAATTGTTGCATACCAAAGCCCTTCTCCTTGCCACCCTGAGTGCTCAATGGAAAGCGAAAGCAATGTATCACTTTCTAAAACTCACAAATACATCAAAAACATATTTTTCTTTGTATACAATGATGTGCTTGAAATGACCAAATCAAACACATGGAGCTTTCCATTATCTAATATACTCCAAAATCAATTTTGTTGCACATGAAACTTTCAATTACCTATAGAAAATTTGCAAAAGAGTCACCTAAAATTTTCTACAAGGTCGCTTCATTTTTTCTTGAGCTTATAAAGGCAATTTCCTCAAAGCGTCAATCGCAGTCTTGAGAGGGTCAACTTGATGAGTATAGTTCTTGATCAAGATAGATTCTAAAATACAAGGTTATATTTTTAAAAGACCCTCTAGATAACATATTTAAGCATATCAAGAGGGTTTTCTTAAATAAATTGTCTAACGCAAGTAGCATTTAACTTAAATTTGTTAAAAAAGGACACTTAAAGTGTCCTATTTTGGTAAAAAACTAGCGTTAAGCGCATCTAGTGCCTTTTGGTATCTGATTCTCCTTTCTTTATCTGGCACTTGTAGAAACTACATGGTTATTCTATCCTTCAACTCCACCACTGAGTTACCTACAAACGTGGATGTGAGGTTGCTGATCACTGGCACAAATATCTTCGTTTGCCAAGTGAAGAATCCCGTGTAGAACGCTTCCTCGAATGCCAACATATTGTGTGAAGGTAGAAACATGCATCTAGCGTAGAAGCCATAGAGGAATTCTTTGGAATGTTGGCCGCTAAGATCATAGCACAAACATTTATTTCCCTTGAGGAATGACATCCACAGGACACCTGCTTGCTCTGGCTCATGAAAAACTTCAATACAAGTGAGCAGCATTCAACATATTTTACATAACATTGCACATAAGAGATCCGGTAGACTCTTGAAGAAGGACTTGGCACCCGTTAGGGTTTTCACCATGTATTTCTCTATGGCCGGTCCCTTTTCTGGAGCTGGAAATCTTGGGTAGTTCATCCAGGTTGGCTGCTTCTTCATTAGTGCCTCATGCTCTTGCCAAGTTCTTACTCTTGGTACAAGAGAAAATGTCGGATCTCTTTGCAGGGCCACAGGTGCTCTTGTGAACAAAATCAAGTACCTTGGGTTTTTTTTCAGCCAGCTCAACCTCCACTTGGGGTGGTCTTTATCTGTGACTTCTTCTTGCATGTCTTTGTAGAGCCTCTATTTTACCTGTAGTAACTCCACTTTTATCAAAGGGTATGGCAGGGATTGTTGATGCCATTGTTCATTGATTTGATTGGGATCGAGTTGTGTAACGTTGACAAAATGAAGGACTTTCAACTCCCAATCCATCGCCAACTCATCCACCTCTTGTGTGATCTTTTCTTTCAGTGCGTCTTCTTCAGCTTTTGAGAGCTAGACCATGGGCACTGTGTCTGCATCTGTATTGTTTACCTGGAAATTATCCTCACCACTCAGCTCTACTGAGGACTGTGTCTCCAGTTCAGCAAATAACACTGAGGGTATATCTAATTGTGGCTGCTCTGAAGTGCTTGCCTCTTCTTGTATCTCCGGCTTTCCATCTCTCAACAGCTGGTTAACTCTTTTCAGCTCAACTATCTCCTTCAGCAACTCTTGTTCTCTCTGGACCCGCATCAAATCCAGGTCCATGCACTGAGATTGCTCCAGCTTTAACTCCAGCTTTAACTCCAGCTTGAGGTCTTTGTTATTTTTCTCTAATGCCTTGTACACTTCATCTGTCCCTTTGATCGAGGCTACGACTGGATTCTCTCTAATTTTCCGCAATAAAATTGCCTAATCATTTAGTCTTGTACAGAGTATTGTAAAGAAGCATTGGTGACATCCAACTGCACTTGAATTTTTTGAGTTGACAGGGTTGTCATCAGAAGTTCGTTTGTAGCTTCTGTCAGCTGTTCATCCTTGGCTTTACATGCATCTGATAACTTTGTAAGCAGATCTCCTAACTCTTCCATATCCTTCTGCTGTCTATCTCTAGCTAGCTGATCTTGTTCAGCTTCGGCTTTCATTTCCTGCACTTGCCTCTGAAGATCAGTGATGACATTCAATATGTCTTCTAGCTCTCCTTGGAGAGCTTCAATCACCATCTCTAACTCCTTGGCCTTTGTGTTGCGGCCAAGTGCTGCTGATCGGAGTCGTTCCGTCATCTCCTACATTTGCCTTGCATATTTGTTTACTTGCAGGATTACTTCGTCATGAGACTGCCAATCTTCCTCTCTTCCTAGCTAGATTGATGTGCCTGTAGCCTCTTGTGTGTCTCTTGGCTATGTTTGTTCTTTTTTTGTGAAGGTAGAGGATTGTGTCTCAGACTTCTCTTGTTGTGATGCGGATTGTGTCTCAGACTTCTCTTGTTGTGATGCGGTAGAGGGTGTTTGCTCAGACCTTGTTGTGTCCTCTTGTGAAGTACTTATTTCCTTATGTGGCTTGAGTTCTTTCTCTGGTTGCTACTCTTCTGTAGTGGTTTCTTGGTGTGTAGATTCATCTCCCTTTTGCTGCTCAGGCTCTTGCAAAGCTTCGGCTGCTTTCTCTTTTTCAGGCTCAACTTCTTTAGTGGTGTCTTTACCTACAGGTGATGGTGGTGGGCTTGGCATAGGATTGTCTTGTTGTTATATAGGCGGTGAAGTGGGTCGGGGAGACTCGTAACCTTGTTCTTGTTGTGCCTCTTCCCTTGCCATTTCCCCAGCTTGTCTCTGGTCCTCTACCTCTTTTGCTTTCCTTGCTTCTTCTTGCGCTTCCTTCAGCTTGAGGGCTTCTGCTTCTTGATACATTTTTTCTAAAGATTTTGTCGGAGCTTCAGCCTCTTTTCTCGTGTTGTTTGAGGACAAATCAAACGGGCGCCCAATTGGCCAGACACGTAGTCGGACACCACATTTCTACTCTATTAATTGTACGAGCTAGTGTAGTGATACTCTGTGTAAATCTTGATTCCAGAGTAGCAGGTCAAATCCATGAGTTGTAATACTGTCATGACAATTATAAAGGTCTATGTGAACCGGCCACTGGCCATTTAGAATGCCCTAGGTATAAAGGTCAATCACCTTAATGTGAAAGAAGGCTTATCTTGAGGAGAAGGGGGAACTCAAAAAATGTACGCTCAAGCTACCAGCTGCTCCAAACTTGTAATTGATGCAACTAATGATTTGGTTATCTGTTTTCAATTCGGAAACTTGCATTGTTTTCCTCTCTCTTTGCTCTTTATTTTAAGTGTCAGCATTGTCAGTTTTGTTGTGGTTCACGACTACGCGTCTGTGAGCTATAATTGCAAATTTGAGTGCTTAAATCGCTGTTTTTAGTCGTTTTGACCATGGGAGAGTGTTCTTAGACCATAGGACGACAGTTTTGGATAGTTCCCTTGCAATTTTCAGGACCTTTTTCATGATGGATCGTTATTTTTATACCTTTTCGGATTGCGATCAGACTTGCTAGGATAGTGCCCCTAGGTGTCCTAGACCTCCTCCTAAAGTGACATTGCATTTTGAGTCCGTTCAAGTGCCGGAATGGTGTGATGACCTAGAGCTGTGAGAAAGGACATAGGCAGATTTCCCTGATCATTGAGTGTTGGTTTTCTTGTTCAGTTAGTGTGTTTGCTTGTTAAGGTTCACTTCATGAGATTGACAATCTCATGAAGTCTCCGTGCCCCATCCAAGTCACTTTCCCTGAGTATTGACATTATGTTAGTGCCAAAAAGCTATGTGTCTCCGTGCCCCATCCAAGTCACTTTCCCTGAGTATTGACATTATGTTAGTGCCAGAAAGCTATGCTGCAGACGTCCGTTGTAGAGACCCGCTAACATTGGCGTCGTTACCGGAGATTTGATCCTTAGATGGTAAGTGACCTAGTGCATATTTAGAGAATTCTTTTTCTAAGATTTGTCTCTCCATTCCATTTACACCTTAGCAGTGAAGCAGCTAGACACGGGGTTTAGTGCTTGATAGAGTCTAGAACTCGAGGACTTGCTAGATCTATCCTTGAGAATTAAAGAGGGTTGTGAGTGAGATAGCCAAAAGCATTGCATTCTTTGATTTTCTCTATGCTTTCAGAGTGTTGTACCGTTTTCTGTTATGACTTTAGTTTGTACCGTTCTGTTTGTTTTTGTTTCATGTTTCATTTCAGTACTTAGGAGTAGGGTAAGTAGAAACTACCAGCATCAAAATTGCTCTAAAAGATTGAGGAGAAAAAGGGTGAAAACCATATTTTGGCCAAAATGACCATAACTCTAAAATTCTGAAAATTTGATGGTAGACACCTCAAAAGTGATCCAAATTCAAAAATTTGTGTATCTAGGGCATCAACAGACTCTCTAGAAGCAATCTGGAAAGTTTGGCCAGAATCTGTGGAGGAACATGGATCGCAATCCATGTACCCCAAAAAATCATTTTTGGTGAAAAGTGACCAGTTACAGTGAGCATCAATGGGAAACTACTCTTATCAAGTTTGCTTAAAAGAAAAACTCAAAAATCACTTCAGAATTGGCCGTTAGGTCAAAAATAGTAAAACAGGCATTGCAGACACAAAATTGAGCAAATCTTGAGATTTTGAGATCCAAATTAAACTAGAGTGCTTTGTTAGCTATGTTCCATCGAATTGAGATTGAACAAAATATTGGAAATTGAGAGAGAGAGAGAGAGAGAGAGAGAGAGAGAGAGAGAGAAGAGAGAGAGATTTCATGAAAGAGTGTTAGATTTTTTTACCTGAGAGTGTTTGGGATACCAATCATCGTGGTTCAGTGGTGTACCTCCACAGAAATTGGTTATTGATCGTAATGCTTCAAAGGGGTACCTTGCCAAAAACCACAAGGAGTGTTAAAGAGTTTTGTTAAGCTCAATGTTCATGATCATACAAGATGTCAATGTTATTGTTTGTTGTTCCATTTATATGTTTCAAAAAAAAAGAAAACATGCAAGTCTCCTTACATGGGGGAGTTTGCACAATCTTCCCCAATTTTTTTAATACTAGGGAACGTGCCGTTCCCACGGCAGCGTGCAATTTTCAATGCGTTCATTAACTGCATTCTCAGTGTCAAAAATAAAAAAATGATAATGCTTACTCACCGCGCGATTGAATGTCTATCGCCAATGGACTTCCTTGCATCAACGATGTTGGGCATCTATTGCACTTAACCCGCTACAAGAGACGACACCCCAGGGAGGATACCCTTCAAGAGGTTTTTGTGCTATTGTGAGGACACCACATTTTGTAAACATACCATCAAACCACCACCAAGCATGAAATTGTACTCCCAACAAACGTTGACTAGCGATCATATTGTGAATTCTAATATCTATGGCCACGTACGTGATTGCATCTGCTGACACGCATGTCTTCCAGATTCTTTTGTAGGCGTAGTTGATTGCATCTGGATAGAGACCCTTCTTACGATCTTGTGGCAGCGTTCTGCACAACAAGCTCCTCGGGCGCTTTTCGTGCGTTCTGAAGATCACCATATGTGACGTACACATACTTTTAGGCAAATCCATGCACAACTTCTTTCATGTATCACTCATTGACCTTGCTCTTGTTGTGCACATCCCACAGTGAGTGCATTCAAGGAGTCCACACCGTAAATAGAAAGATGAAAATAGCCTAGAGCTTTCCGCGCTTGCTCCTACGGTGCGTATCCCGCTACCAATGCATTGAAAGAGATGCCATTCCCATCATTTATTGCATTCGAGAGGCAACATTTCGGGCAAAATGGTCATGTAGAATATGCCCATGTCATATTGCATCTTTGAAATTAATGTCAAAGCTTTCTCACCTCCCCTTGCTTGACATAACTGGATACAAAAGCACTCCAAGAGACTTCTCTTGGTGAGAAACCGTCACTTTTCTGAAGCGCAACACACGTGTCATACTTATCGACAAATATTGTGCCAAGCACGGCATCTTATTTCAACAACCTCTGAACAACAATAAAAAGCAGATTTTTTGTGCTCGTATCAGCCTCTTGCATAGAGACACATGCCTTCAATGTGGACACGGAGGTGTTACCATATGGAGAGAGGCCCACATCGACATCTTGTGTACATACATATGCCTTCAAGATGCACGCGTATGTGATTGCATCTGGAAAGAGGTCTTCACTTCAAATCCGCTGGAAACAATCAAGAGCTTTTGGTCCGTGCTCCTGTTGCATGTATCTTGCAATCAATCCACTCTAAGAGATGGCATCAGGGATATGAAGATCCTCAAGCACGTTTTGTGCTTTCTGAAGTGCATCACATTCAGCATACATATCGACCAAGGAATTTCCAAGCACGATATTTTTTTGCAACAACCCTTAACTAACAATAGCAGAACGAATTTTAAAGCCCATATCGGCATCTTGCATACAGCCACATGCCTTCCAAATGCACGCGGTGTGTGATTGCATCTGGAGAGAGGCCCCCGCTTTGCATCCACTAAAAAGAGCCGAGAGCTTTCTATCCCTGCTCTTGTTGTGCGTATCCCGCAATCAATGTACTCAAAGAGACGCCATTCCGGACATGAGGCTCCTCAGGCACGTTTTGTGCTATCTGAAGTGCACCACATTTAGCATACGTATCAACCAATGCATTGCCAAGCACGACAATGTCTTGCAACAACCCTTGACTAACAATATGAGCATGAATTCAAGACCATGTCAACTGCCCACAGCTTTCGGCGCGGCCCATGTCGGGCGTGTCCTACAGTCTTAATGTTCCAAGAGAAAACATTCCGCACCACATTTGGCATAAATATCGACCAAGGCATTGCCAAGCACATCAATTTTTTGCAACAGCCACTATTAAAGAGAATTTTGAAGCCCGTATCGACATCTTGCGTACAACCACATGCCTTCAAGATGCATGTGTGTGTGACTGCATCTGGAGAGAGGCCCCCGCTTTGCATCCGCTGAAAACAGCCGAGAGCTTTCTGGCCCTGCTCCTGTTGTGTGTATCTTGCAATCAATGCACTCCAAGAGACGACATTCGGGAGAGAGACCCTGCCTGCGATTGCATCTGTTGTCCTGCATGTGTAGGTTTGGAGAGACCCTGCCTGACATTGAGATAGGAAGCTCCTCAGTCAGGTTTTGTGAGGCCCTCTCTTTGCATCCAACAACCTCTGACTAACAATATAATTGTGAATTTTTGTGCCAATACAAGCTTGTGTAGAGCTACATGGCTTCATGCATGCATACATGATTTCATCTGGAGAGAGGCCCTTACTTCGCATCTGCTAAAAATAGAATAGAGCTTGTTGGCCCTGCCCTTGTGGAGTAAATCATTCGATCAATGCATTTCAAGAGTCCACACTTAGGACATGAATCTCCTCGAACACTTGCATAGAGCCACATACCTTGACTGAATTTGAAGAGATATACTTGATTTGCATCCGCTGAAAACGACCTAGAGCTTTCTTGCCTTGCTCTTGTTGCGCACATCCCGCAATCAGTGCATTCCAAGGGGCAACATTCTGGACAGAAAACTGCTCTAGCACTTTTTGTGCTCTCTCAAGCACACCACATTTGGCATACATATCAACCAAGACAGTCCCAAGCATGGCATCTTCTTTCAACATCCATGTTCTTGTTGTGTACATCCCATAATCAATGCATTTCAAGAGGCAACATTCCGTACATGCCTTCATGCATGCATACATGAGTGCATCTGGAGAGAGGCCCTCGCTTCGCATCTACTAAAAATAGAATAGAGCTTGCTGGCCCTGCCCTTGTGGAGAAAATCATTGGATCAGAGCATTCCAAGAGTCCACACTCAGGACATGAAGCTCCTCGAACACTTGCGTAGAGCCACATGCCTTGACCAAATTTGGAGAGATATACTTGCTTTGCATCCTCTAAAAACAACCTAGAGATTTATTGCCCTGCTCTTGTTGCAGACATCCCGCAATCGGTGCATTCCAAGGGGCGACAATCTGGATAGAAAACTGCTCTAGCACTTTTTGTGCTCTCTCAAGCACACCAGATTTTGCATACATTTGACCAAGACAGTCCCATGCATGGCATCTCCTTTCAAAAGCCATGTTCTTGTTGGGCAGATCTCGCGAT
The DNA here is from genome assembly GCF_014529385.1 of Adiantum capillus-veneris. Taxonomy (NCBI): domain Eukaryota; kingdom Viridiplantae; phylum Streptophyta; class Polypodiopsida; order Polypodiales; family Pteridaceae; genus Adiantum; species Adiantum capillus-veneris. The sequence goes on from NC_140931.1 coordinate 37,882,801, forward strand.
CAATGCATTTGAGGAGGCGACTCAGGACAGGAAGCTCCTCGAGAACTTGCGTACAGCCACATGCCTTGATTGAATTTGGAGAGATATACTTTCTTTGCATCTGCTAAAAACAAGATAGAGATTTCTACCCCTGCTCTTGTTGCGCACATCCTGCAATCAGTGCATTCCAAGAGGCGACATTCCGGACAGAAAGCTCCTTAAGCACTTTTTGTGCTCTCTCAAGCACACCACATTTGGCATACATATTCACAAAGACAGTCGCACGCATGACTTTCCTTGCATAGAGCCACATGCCTTCAAGATGCGCGCCTAGGTGATTACATCTGGAGAGAGGCCAGATGCGAAGCATTCCAAGAGTCCACACTCCAAAAAAGAAGCTCCTTGAGCTCTTCCGTAGAGCCACATGCCTTCAAGATGTAAGCATAACCTTCAAGATGCAAGTATAGGATGCTGAATTTGGAGAGATACACTTGCTTTGCATCCGTTGAAAGCAACCTAGAGCATGATATGCTTCCCCAAGAGCATCAGACCAGCTATGGGCTCATTAATTCTCTCACCCATGTCAAACGGCGTTGCAAAAGGTCAATGGCCTTCAAGGTGCAAGCATATGCATTCAACAACCTCTGACTAACAATATAATTGTGAATTTTTGTGCCCATACAAGCTTCTTGCGTAGAGCTACATGGCTTCATGCATGCGTACATGATAGCATCTAGAGAGAGGCCTTTGCTTCGCATCTGCTAAAAACAAAATAGAGCTTTTTGGCCCTGTCCTTGTGGAGCAAATCATGCAATCAATGCATTCCAAGAGTCCACACTCATGACATAAAGCTCCTCGATCACTTGCGTAGAGCCACATGCCTTGAATGAATTTGGAGAGATATACTTGCTCTGCATCCGCTAAAACCAACGTAGAGCTTTCTTTGCTCTTGTTGCGTACATCCCTCAATCAGTGCATTCCAAGGGGCGACATTCTGGATAGAAAACCTCTCTAGCACTTTTTGTGCTCTCTCAAGCACACCACATTTGGCATACATATCGACCAAGACAATCCCAAGCATGGCATCTTCTTTCATTAGCCATGTTCTTGCTGTGCACATCCTGTAATCAATGCATTTCAAGAGGCGACATTCTGGAAAGGAAGCTCCTCAAGCACTTTTTGTGCCGATATCAGCTTCTTGCGTAGAGCTACATGCCTTCATGCATGCGTACGTGATTGCATCTAGAGAGAGGCCCTCGCTTCGCATCTGTTGAAAACAAAATAGAGCTTGCTGGCCCTGCCCTTGTGGAGCAAATCATGCAATCAGTGCATTCCAAGAGTCCACACTCAGGACACGAAGCTCCTCAAGCACTTGCGTAGAGTCACATGCCTTGATTGAATTCGTAAAGATATACTTGCTCTGCATCTTCTAAAAACAACCTAGAGCTTTCTGCCCCTCCTCTCATTGCGCACATCCCACAATCAGTGCATTCGAAGGGGCGACATTCCGGACGAAAGCTCCTCAAGCATTTTTTGTGCTTTCTCAAGCACACCACATTTGACATACATATCGACCAAGACAGTCCCAAGCATGAAATCTTATTTCAACAACCCTGTTCTTGCTTTGCACATCCTGCAATCAATGCATTTCAGGAGGCGACATTCCGTACAAGAATCTCCTCAAGCACTTTTTATGCTTTCTCAAGTGCACCACATTTGGCATACATATCAACCAAGGCAGTGCCAAGCACGACATCTTTTTTCCTCTGCAACAAATTTCGCAAACACTTCTCTACCACCATCGATCTGCAACAATTGCATGCAAACAAAACTGCCATTTATGTTTCCAGCAATACCATCTTCTTGCTCTACAATTGCAGAAAAAAATACATAAACAGAAACCGCCTCAGTGTTAGCATGCCTCATTGTGTCAGATGTACCAAAGGTGATTTGCATCTAGAGAGAGGCCTTCGCTTCGCATCTGCTAAAAACTTCTGACGGCGTAGCTTTAGACAGCGTAGCTTTTTTTCAGCGCTGGGGGATTTTCACGACGAAGTTTTTTCAAGATCTTTTCAACGCTGGAGCCACGTGGGCTAATGACAGGCCAATGATTGAGAATTGCCCACTACGCTAACGAAGTAAAAAGGGGTGAGGTTTGGCTGCTACTATAGGGCATAAAGAACAAACATAACAAATTTCATGAAAAAATGCTGCCAAACATAGATCGCGATCCATGTACCTTTTTAACATTTTGGGCTAATATTTGACAAGTGCATCCCTGATATCATTTGGAACAACTTCGCCAAAAGGAATCATGTCAAAAAATTGAAAAAAGTTGGTCAAAATAGCCAAATACAAAAACTAGTCAAAAACCGCAGGGCAGACAAAAAAACTCACTTTTGACTACGAAAACGTTGGCCAAATTCAAAAAGATTTGGGTAAGAGTATCACCATAACATGGACTACAAGCTGACCAAGTTTCATGGCAAAATGTGGTCAAACATGGATCGAGATCCATGTACCTCATGAAAAAATTTTAAAGAAAATTTGGCTGAGATTTGAGCAGTAAGTAGCTGGTACCATTTGGACAACTTTACCAAAAGAACCATATGCAAAAAAGTTGTAAAAAGTGTTCAAAAGAGCCAAAAATAGAACATTGTCAAAACTACCACAGCAGACTATAGAAGTCAGATTTGGTAGGGCAGAACTAATCCAAATTCAAAAAGATTTGGTGAGCAGGCTACAAACATCACAAGCTATCAGCACACCAAAAATTAAGATCCAAACGTGATGGAACATGGATCGCGATCCATGTACCCTTGATAAATTTTTGGAAAAAAGCTTTTCAAGCCTGTAACAGAGACCATTGTGAACAAAAGTCCCCAAAGAATTTTTGTCAAGAAAGTCCAAAAAAGTCATCAAAAGTTCCATAAGCTGTTCAAAGAGGAACACCCGAAAATAGACCTAGGGATTGACTTTTGCTTGACCTAAAGTGGTCCAAATCACACAAAAACCATATAGTAGGGATCAAGAGACCAAGGACAAGTTGTGTGCCAAGTTTCATTATCATCTAAACACATAGGTACATGGATCACGATCCATGTTCCTCTGTCACAAATTGATACCAAACGTGTGTCATAGTTAAAGGACATCACAAGGAGTCTAGTGGTATTTTCAAAACTGGATTTGGATATCAAAAACCTCTCCAAAAGCCCAGAACTATCAAGCATTCTAACAAAGTGCCATACCTGACCTAACTTTCAATCTAGAGGTCAATTTTCAAAAGTTTTGACACCATAGGGTCTCCTGAGCATGGTGAATCTGATGATACCAATAGAAGTTAATTTGGGCTCCAAACATGGATCGCGATCCATGTACCCATAGTGACAACTTAACCTGAAACTTTCCAGATCAGTAGTGCTTACATAAGAAAACATATCCCCAAGTCCAATTTTGGAAAAATTTGAGCAAATTTGGGTCAAAAGGGAGCAAAACAGGTGCCAGACTAAAAACCGCAGTGCAAACCTAGTATTGGCCATTTGACCTATCAAACCAAGCCCAAATTCAAAAAGATTTGAGATTTAGCTTGTGGACATAGAGTGCAATAAGCTGCCAAGAGATCAAGTCCAGATGTGGTTGAACATGGATCGCGATCCATGTACCTCCACCTCAGAATTTACTGAAAATTGGTACAGAGCCTGCACATGACCTTGTCTACACACAATAAACATTTGGAAAATTTTGGAGGAAAAAATATGACAGGGAACATGGATCGTGATCCATGTAGCTCTCAGCATAGTGGAGGTATCTGAGTTGATGATCTTGTAGACATACTTGAGGACATCCCAAATCTCAAGTTTGAGCTAAAAATACCTTCCGGAGACCAAGATACAAGCCAAAGTTCCTGTGTTCAGCTCATGAGACTGTTTGAGTGCTGTTTCAAGTGCAATTCACCAAAAGGTCTCTAACTTTTGATAGACAACTCCAAATTGAGTTAGGTATAGCTAGGAAGAAATCTTGCAGGCAATATCACACACCTAGACCTAACTTTTACTAGGTTTCCTAAATCCAAACTTTTAGGGTACCCAAAACTAGTTTTCAAAGACCAAAAGAGTCACAAATTCCTAACTTTTGAGAGACCTCATCAAGGGCAAAAGGGGATAGGTTGCACTAAGCCAAAGTGGGATTGTCAAGGACTATCCTGAGATTTTTGAAAGAGTCTTCACCATGACAAATCATCCACCACCACGGTTCTCTACTCCACTCAGAGACATGAAAAACGATGCAATGCCCACAACAGGGGGATTGGGAGAATACCTAGATGAAAAGAATCCTCTGATCAACAAACCAAACGTGAGATTCATCAAAGCCAATGAATCCAGGAGAGTGCTTACAGATTACACTTATGAGGGCTTTTATAGATTCACAAACATGGATCCATATATCTTCTACAAGTGTGTAGAGCCCTATGCTGGAGAGTTGACATTCCACAAGAACCTATATGCATTCACGTATATAGATGCCAACGGAGTGCAAGTTTTGATGGTAGATAAGTATGGAAGAGAGTACAAACTTGTCGATTCAATTGACCTAGATAGATACACATACAAGGGTACTCCAATATCTACTTACTTTCAGCCAAAAACTATGCTAGAGTACACATCAGAGAGGGTTCCATCAAAATTCTCTCCAAGACAAGAGGAGAAAGCAAGAGACGTCTTTCCAAGAGACCATGAATTGGTTAGATTAGTGAATGAACCACAACAATCAAGACCATATCAAGTGGCTCAATGTGTCAAGAGAAAATACGATGGGTCAGGGGATCCATATGCTCATGTCTCACTCTTCAAACAAGTGTTGAGAGCTGAATAGATTGTTGATTTCCATACTCAGTATGAGGGATTTGGATTGACATTAGAAGGAACATCCTTGTCTTGGTTCCAGCCACTAAATAGAGATGATTTCCTAAACATATCACAACTCTTACAAGAGTTTGTAGAGGAGTTTTCAAAAAGGGGAATCAAACATAACACAGTGCCCCAAATCTACGCTTTCAAACAAAAAGCAAATGAAAGAGTGAAGGAAGCTTTACTTTGCTTCAAACAATACATTGATAGATGTCCTGTGAGAGAGTTACCGCAAGATGAGAGATTATTAGTTCTCTTCATAGAGGGCTTGAGGAATGAAACTCTGAAAAAGAACCTACATTTAAAAGGATGCACAAAATTTGAGCAAGTCACTAGAGAAGCTCTATATCTAGTTGACAATTGCAAGGCCTATAGATAGGTGACTGAAGATACAGACAACAATAGCGTCTCGTCTTCGAAGAGCGAACCCACAGCAAAGAGAGATGTTCAAACTCCTTGGGAACCAATCATTGACCAAATGGTCGAGGGGGTGATTAGAATAATAAACCAAGGCTACCAACAAAACCTAGATATACGATAGCCTCAATTGAGGATATGTAGTACTTATGGAGGGGATCATCCCACTCCATGGTGTAACACTCAACCAAAGCCACAACGTGTGCTAGGGCAACAACCACCTTTTTTGAATGATGGGAGAGTGATAGTCAACTACACTCAGCCAACATATGTGCTGCAACCCGTGAAAAACCAGTACTCCATGGATGCGAATACGCTCATGTTCATAGCCAATCATTCACAAGAGTATGGTTCAAAGAACATCCTCACAAGGCAATAACAACCATTAGCTAGATCACCAACTGTAAAACAAGAAGGTCCATGCTATGAGTGTGGAGGTGATCATTGGGCACGAAGTTGTCCAAACAAGGCTCCATAAATAGAATTATTTGTGTTCTCTGACGGTTGTGGTATAGACCATTTATGCCAACACTGTGGTAAGAATCCAGACTACAAGGGGAAAGCAACAATGAATGTTGTAGGTGTGATGTCTTCTTCAAGCGGATCCGAGGTAGAACCCACCATTCCTTTAAACGTGATGACTCGAGCTCAAGCTCAAGAATCTGCCAAAAACAAACTAGCTGAAAAAGCCACATTGCCTGTTCAAACAGAATTTGAGAACAAATCAGTGAGAACAGGAAGAAAACCATGGAAAGCCAAAACGGATAAAATGAAAGCGAAGAGGCTGAAGGAGAAATCGGCTTTGGAAACTAAATTGAATCAAACAAGAGAGCATCTTAGACAAGAGCGAGAAAGGAACAAAAACGCAAAGGGACCTAAAGAGTCAAATACTAACTCGGGAGGTTCAGTCTTAGTGGAAAAAGTCTTTGAACCTTTAGATGCAATTTTGAAGGCCTATGAAGCTAGGCTAAAACCCAACCAAATCCAGGAGGATAAATGGCTTAAATATCCTCATCCAGTGTATGCAAAAGAGAGGTTGCAAATGTGCAAGGAGCTCATCCAGAAGGCCCAAGCTCTTATGGAACCACATGTTCCAGATGCTCCAAAAACGGAGGTGCTAATCCGCGATAAATTCCAAGAATTGGAGAGTTAGGGTATAGTAAACAAAGACCAGAAAGAACCAAAATTTGAGGCACCTTTAGATACAAGGGAAGTAGCCAATACCACAGATGGGGTGGGTTCACCAATAGTGATGCCTATTCCGGAGGTAGAAGAACCGTGGCCACAATCCTTGTGGGAATCAATCAAAAACCGAAAAGATGGTAGTGCTACCTTACAGTCAGCACCTATTCCTAAGATAAACATGGATTTAAAAATTTTCCCAAGAGATATACGATCTCTATACGGGGATGTCGGGTCTGTCGCATCTGAAGAGAGTAACCACGCTCTCTAAAGACTTTGCCATCTTTCGTAGGAGAACACGAGAAAAAATCCGAGGTTAAAATGATACCTTCTCAGTGGAAAGCCACACCAAAAAAGATGGATACCAAGAGCTTGCATGAATTGATGTCTTCTCCTATACAATGCACACTTTATCTCTCAGACCTACTAAAAATTAGACCGCATCTATGGGGCCAAATGGGCAAACACCTGGAAAACATGGGGTTAAAAATCCCTTCTCATGACCAACTTGCGGACAAAAACATGGATGACACCTCGCCGAAGAAGCGACAGACAAAACCAGTACCAGTAAATAAGGTGGGTGACTACTGTGTAGGAGATGAAGGAAACACCACCTTACCACTTGAGTACAAAGGAGTAAAGACGGTTTCTATATTAGATAGTGGGGCAGGAATTGACATTGCGACCAAAGAGGTATGGAAAAAATGGGAAAAGCTTGCTCTTAGGAAAACTCGAATGAAACTGCAACTAGCGGATGGATACACGGAGAAACCGATTGGAATATTAGAACAAATCATTGTATCCTCGTGTGGCATCAAGTATGAGCACACCTTTGCCACAATGAATTTTGACAAGAGCAGCAACTTTGACATATATTGGGCAGACCATTCATGCATCAGCTCAAAATGGTACAAGACTGGGGCTATGACTATATCTACTTGAGACACAAAGAGGACACAACAAAAATCAGTGTCAAGGATCATAGTTATAAAGATGTAGTGCGAACCCCGGGGGAAGACTTAAACTCCATAACAGATTTGGAAAGCAAAGCGCATATTTGGATGTACGGAGCTCTTGAGAGTGGAAGTCTTAGAAAGCAGGATTGCATCCTAGAGCGTTCAGTAGAAGATGAGGCATACCTACCAGAACCATTTCCAGAGGAGTTATTTGAACCCTTTGGATGGGATCAAATACTGGAGAATCTTGATGTGTGTGTGAATGAGGTGATGCCGACTAAATTTTGCGATGAAGATGCATGTGATATAACTCCCTTATTTACGATAAAGGTGTTGAAGGAAGCTAATGAAGATTGTGAGTGTGAAAGCAAAAATGATGAGATAGATAGCTACATCATGGAGCATGATTCCAAAGAGCACATGAAGGAAGCAGAGCAACAACGAGAATACATCATCATTGACATACCCGCAGAATTGCCAGAAGCTATTTCAAAAAAGTCGACTACACCTGAAGGAGGCAAGTTTCCAAGTTCAACATCAAATCTTCAACAAATGCAAGATCAAAAGAAGAACAAGGATAAGGATTAAGACTGATTATCTCCTACGACAATCAAATTTAGCATATGCGGAGAAACAACACTCAAAATCACATGTTCAGTTGTGATAGATCCAGAAGCAACAAAGAATCTAATGACTTATGGAACGCCGATCATGATGGGAAAGCCGCCAATCATAGATCTAGAGAACATCGTGTACACAAGTTCAAAAATACCAATTTGTAGCTTTGGCATGGCAGAAGCCGTACTCAAATTGAGTACTGGGGAGTATAAGGATACTTTCTACATAATTGACTCCCATCATATCAAAGAAATTTTGATCTTGACAGAAAGCTGGAGGAACATCTTCTTTCAACAACAACAAAAGCCGCAACAACAACACCATCAAAAGCCCCAAAAGCACCTCAATTCAATGCAAAAAAGGAGCAACCAACCATCGTGGAAAAAGGTAAAGCAAAGGTAAACACTGAAGTATATCAACCTCGCCAGACGACTTTACCTTCAACGAGCTTCCATTGAATTTCCCACGAAGCCTCTACGTCAAGAGCCACACCATCAACAATGCAATGGAAACCAAAGCAAAAAGTCTATCAACCAAAGTTTCCATCACAAAAAAGCATCCAGAAGAAGCCGAAGAATGTCAAACAAGTGTTGGTATCCAGAGAGCACATCCAAGTCAAAGACCCAGTTTGGATACATGAAACACGGGTTCAACCACAACAACAAAAGGTGACAGGGTGGGTAGCATCAAATGAGTCAATCACTACTCAAGGCTACTTCGAAGGAAACATTAATGTTTGGGCCAAAAAGCCTAAAGTAACAGCCTGGATCTACTCGCCTCAACCAAAGAGTTCTACAAGGAGCAAACCAAGCTATCAACAAAATACAAAACACTTAGGCAAGCAAAAGAACAACAACAAAAGGCAGACAAAAAGACCTTCCAAGTGGGCAACACGAGAAATATGGGTGCCGAAGTCAGACCTTAATCCAGTTACCCAAGAAAAACAGATAAAGCAGCGGATGATTCTAGTAAAGCTACTCAAAGCACAAGGATTTTATGAAGGTAACACTCAAATATGGTTACCAAAAAGTGTAGCTCAATCTCGAACAACCAAGAAAAATCATGTTGAACAAGCTTCTACCCCAAGGCAAGCAATGATCACCAACAGCCAATAGAAGCCAAATGAAACCAAGGTTGCTACAATATCTAGATGGATACCTTGTCATCAACTCCAAAGTCAAGGCTTCTACAAAGGAAATCATCAAATATGGATGTAGAAGCCTAGTGTCCATCAAATTATAGAAGAAGATAAAATGCCAAAGATGGTCACACAAGGACCAAAAACAAAATGGGGTCCAAAATTGCCAGATATGCTCAACTTGGGCATGGTGAAGAAGCTCTGAGCTGTTTTTGGTGGATGCAAAGCATGGGTGTCTCTCTTGATAGAAACTCAAACACAAAGAACCCACACACATCAACAAACCGCTTCTCATGGGAAATAATGGAAAAGCTACATCAACCCCTACAAGAGCAGAAGGACTTGTTTCACAAAGCAATGTGAACATATGACAAGCAAGTCAAGAAGAGCCAGCATATGCCAACCTACTGGAGAAAATGGTGGCATCCAAAGGCCAAAACAATGGAAGAGGCCTAATTTCCAAAACTATGGAATTGGGTTTCTGGCCTTGAACAGGTAAGTCCAAGTCGCCATTAAAAATACATGGCATAAAAGTCAGAGTCGCGCAGCTACGCCACTAAATGAGCAAGGTGTTAGTCCCAAACCTTCATGTAATATTCTCTGTGTTCTAAGCATCTTAGTTATTCTAGGTACTACTCAAGTTGGAAGAGTTGAGCATAATTACATTGTGTCACTCATGCTAATATAGGTGAGCATAAGAGTCGAAGTCATTGTAGTATAGTGGTAAGTGAAGGAGGAAGTCCAAAAGACACTAACGCACTCAACATAGTGAGGAATGAGTGGAGAAGCTTCTACATTGAAAACCCTTCTTGGAAACATGGAAGCTATTGAGACGTCCTTTGATGTCACAAGTGCTACATTTGTTTCTTGAATCACCCATCAACTCCATCTCTTACACTGCATGCTTTTGTTCGACAAATCTCTCATGTGCATAAAGAGTGTCCCATAATTGGCACTTGCATTAGACACTCTTCCTTTGTATCTCCAACGCACTCACCTTGCATGACACGTACTTCAAGTCAATGCTCAACTCCAATAAGAGTGTATACCAAAGGCACTTTTTTCCCATTGGGTTTTTTCCCTTTGGTCATCCAGGTTTTAAAACCCTAATCTAGAAACCACCATCATCAACTTCTTGTATATATCCGTTCTACATCAACAATAAGGAAATGTCTACCCAAATCAATTGACAACAACTTGGAGCAAAAACAGCAGGTCTCCATATGCTTATCAAGAGCATCTTTTATCTTCACGGGCAACAAAAAAGCTCCATCCAACAATGGCAAGTCAAAGAATGGCCGACAACATCAGGCGATGACAAGTTCAGCAAGCGAGCTATCCACAACAACCATACGTAGCTCACACAATGCTTCAACATTGGTGACCTATTGTAGACAGCTCAAATTCCAGTAGACCTTGAAAGCAAATCCATCATAAAGTCCATGCCCCAAAGAGGTTCAATTCTACAAGCTCAGACACATCAACATCCATCTTCCCGGTGGCTAAGACTAGCAACAAATAGGAGAATGCACAACAAGAAGAAAAGTTTCCTCAACAATCATGCTCAAATCAGGTCTTAACAACATGGCAGATATGAATCACTCAAGGAAGGCGGGAGCGTCATCAACGACAAAGCACTTCCCAAGCTGAAGTCCAACCTTGAAGACAAAGCTGAAGACAACCCTATGACAAGACTGCACAAGGTGGTATCAAGGGGCGACACGAATTAGGAAGGGGGGAACGTTTGAGGACAAATCAAACAGGCACCCAATTGGTCAGACACGTAGCCGGACACCACATTTGTACTCTATTAATTGTCCGAGCTAGTGTAGTGATAGTGTGTGTAAATCCTAATTCCAGAGTAGCAGGTCAATTCCATGAGTTGTAATACTGTCATGACAATTGTAAAGGTCCATGTGAATCGGCCACTCGCCATTTAGAATGCCCAAGGTATAAAGGTCAATAACCTTAATGTTAAAGAAGGTTTATCTTGAGGAGAAGGGGGAGCTCAAAAAACGTACGCTCAAGCTACGAGCTGCTCCAAACTTGTAATCGATGCAACTAATGATTTGGTAATCTGTTTTCAATTCCGAAACTTGCATTGTGTTCCTCTCTCTTTGCTCTTTATTTTAAGTGTAAGCATTGTCAGTTTTGCTGTGGTTCACGACTACGCGTCTGTGAGCTATAATTGCAAATTTGAGTGCTTAAATCGCTGTTTTTAGTGGTTTTGACCATAAGAGAGTGTCCTTAGACCATAGGACAACAGTTCTGAATAGTTCTGTTGCAGTTTTCAGGACCTTTTTCATGATGGATCGTGATTTTGGTACCTTGTTGGATTGCGACCAGACTTTCTAGGATAGTGCCCCTAGGTGTCCTAGACCTCCCCCTAAAGTTTGGTTGCATTTCGAGTTCGTTCGAGTGCTGAAATTGCGTGATGACCTAGAGCTGTGAGAAAGGACATAGGCAGATTTCCCCGATCATTGAATGTTGGTGTGTTTGCTTGTTAAGGTTCACTTCGTGAGATGGATGATCTCATAGAGTCTCCGTGTCCCATCCGCGTCACTTTCCCTGAGTATTGACATTATGTTAGTGCCAGAAAGCTATGCTACAGACGTCCATTGCGACGACCCGCTAACACGTGTGATGCTTTATCCTTGGGCCCTTAAGTTCACTAGGCACCCATTTTTTCGGGTCCTTTGCTAGTGCTTGTCGGCTACGTTGATAAGCATGTTTTTCTCTTTCAAAGCAGGCTGGTTTCTGCACAGGATCTTCTTGGTGTGCGGCCACAGCTTTTATTTTCATCTCCTCAATGTGTGCTCCCCTTTCTTTGTTGTCTGAGCTCTCACTGTTGTTCCGTTCTGGCAAGCTCTCAGCGGACTCTTCACCTAATTTATATGATCTTTTAGCCAATCTTGTAGCTTGTGGAGATGCTTGTGATGATAATATCCATGTGTTTTGGTCTGGGGCAGGCGGTAGGTTGTCGACCATGCCGATGGCATGGTAATCAATCCTTGTCAAGACTTCCGGTTCACCCAAGTAAGTAATGTTCCCTTATTTCTTTGTGCCCTTCAGAGTGGTCAAGATGTACTGTGAGTGGTCCACCTGTTTCCTGGTTGCTGACTTGAGAGCTTGTGTGAAAGTGGTGGCAACAATGTGATTTGCCAAGAAGTGGAAATGCTGGTGGTATAACCGGGCTGGATCTTCCACTTGCTTGTGAATTAGGTCTTCAAAGGTGGCTATAGCTGTCTCTTTGATGAATGTACTTGTGGTTTTCCTGTCCCTTGTTCTCATGGTCATTCCTTCTGTGGGCAGTCTGAGTGCTTCTGCCACTATACCTTTGGTTACTACCACTTCAACTTTATTTCCCTGCGTGTCAGAAATTTGGGCAGTTCCATCCTCTTTAATAGTGGATAAAAGCTCGTAAGCGTTTTGGAAATCCACACTGCACGACTCCTGTTCATAAAAGTCTCTGGGTCTCAAGTTTCACGGCAACATCATATACTTCCTTCGGTAGGAGTTGCAACTCTATCTGATGTCCCTCCTCACTCTTGAATCTACCAATGAATACTGTAGTGTGATGCTCTTCTAGCTGTTCTTTTGAAAGATATGCTGCCTTGGCGGCTTTAACTGAATCTGGATCTAGTTGGTATGCAGGCAGTTCGTGCAGCTTTTCCTTCTAGTTGAGCTTCTTCTTGGCCCTCTCTACTGCTTGCATGGCTCCTGTTCATTGAATAGAGCGTCAAAGTTAGCAGATTTGTCGGATTTTTCTCTGAAATGTCCTTTAGTTTGAAATGTTGACAATTTTGGTCCAATTTGCTTCAAATCAATTTTTTAACAAGCATAGATGCAAAAAACATGCAAGGAACAAAACTGTAAAGTCCAAACAAATTTTTGCAACCAAAGTAAATAATCGCGATTATTTATAACTGAGTATTTTTGTCAACATTTTGCAAACTTGGCATCACATGCTTGAAGTACATACCAAATACATGCTCTGAGTGAAATATAGGCTCATTTAGATGCATAGGGTGAAAATGGTACCAGATTTTGGCTTTAGGTTTCTGAAACAGTAGATATAGTGGAAATTTGAGATTTTGAACTCCAAATTGGTTCAAACTTGGCTAGTGGGCTTAACACATCATGTATTTTGGATGTATGATGACAAAATATGAAAAGTTCCCCAATTTGGCTAGAAAGTAAATAATCGCAATTATTAACTTTTCTACCAAAATCAATAATTTTTGGTACAAATTGGTTCTAAGAATTGTATAGACCCTGTATATGAGATATGAGGTGATTTGGATAAGAAATGTTGTCCATAACCCAAAAATTGGCTTGCAAAGACTTCTTTGCGGTTCCTGGCAATTTTCCAAGTTATAGGTTGCTCATTTTGGCTCATACTTGATTTTTGGCATGTAATAGGTGTGTACACATGATAGGTGAGGTGATGATACAATTTCCAAGCAAAAAAAGTGCAAAAGAAAATAATCGCGATTATTTACAACAGTGACAATTTTTTTGCAAAACTTATATTTTTTGACCTAAACACATTCTATACACCTAAAACAAGTCCTAAATTGAATTTGGTCAATTTTGTCATGCCGGCATCACTTTGTGCTTTGCCGACTCTGAAATCACCAATTTCTATGACTACACTGCCTGATGAGTTGGTCAGTCACTTTTGAGGCTTTGGACTTGTCCGCAACATAGTCGTGAAGCAACTCATCCAATTCTGGCTCATTTGGAGTCAGTTTTACCCCGTATGTCGAAATTGATGCTTCGTAGCCTTCGAGCCGTTTTTTGCTTTTCGAGGGCTTTGCTTGATTGATTTCACTAAACCAATCATATACATTGTATATGAACCTCGTAGGCAAGCTGTCTGTGGAATCAGATTGGAATTCTGGCATCTGCCAAAAACCTAGCTTTTCTATTGGGTACCCCCTTGACCCCTGTCCAATGGTCAACTGATGATATAGAAAGGTTCTATTATGTTAGGGCATGTTTCACTTCAAATATCATCTTATTTGGTCGAGCTGACAGGCCGCTATGGTCAGTTTTTGGTCATAGGTCTTCATGCAGTGCTCGATTTCTAGGGGTTCAGACTAGCTACTAGCCGTACAAAATGGATCATTGACGAGTAAAGAACTTACCCCTCATGTCTTGTGTGAGACGGCGTTGAAAATGGGCAACTGTAGATTCCGGAAAAGATACGCGAAAGAGGTCGAAAAGCTCTCTCTGCAAAGACTGCAAGTGGAAATGTGGTGGTTTTAGCCTATCTTGGATATCTATACCCGGACTTCTCGAACCAATTTTTCCCAGATTTCCTTGTTAGTCCTACTAGGCCGTGAAATCTATGTTAGACTCAAAAATTTCCTTGATCAGATTCTTGTAGCTCATTTTGTAAGAATTTTGCAAAAGTAGGTCTGGCCGCCTAATTTAGGCTTTCCCCATCCATCTTTCGATTTCATTGAAAATTTTTGTGTTTATCCGCCTTGACTTTTTGATCACTATCGTGTCTTTTGTTTTTTCATCTGAGCTTCTTTTCTCTTTTTTATTAATTTTTGACCTGTTTATTGGAAAAAATCAAGGAAAATAACAAAATGCACTAAAAAAGCAAAGTGAAAATCCAATAATTAAGAAAATCGATTGAAAAACACAGTTCTTTTTTTTTTTGGATCTCTCCATTTTAAGTCTCAATATCAAGAAAAAGATGAAAAATAACAAAAAAGACTATTTTTGATAACTTTTTGATAGTATATACACTATTTACACTCATCGGAAAGATATTATCAGTGAACTTTCCCTTGATGAAGAATTATAAAGGGCATTATTAGGTAATTTTGTAAAAAATCACACGTTAAGATCAAAATTTTTCCTACCTCAACAAACATTACCCTTAATTTCTTAATCATGTTAGTGCCCTTCAACCCCTCCTAGATGGTGTACTTCGGGACGAGTGTGTGCCTGGGTTGAACAATCGTGTCTATTCATAGCCCTGGTTGGATCTACCATGCTTTGAAGATCAATGCAATTCAAATCACTATGCTGTGCAATAGCTGGGTCTTGAGTATTTAACTCAAGGGTTTCTGATGTCGAGGTTTGCTGCTGATGTCTTCTAAAGAGCAAATCTTGTAGCTTGTTTGCTCTCTGCTTGATTGTGCCATCAGGATGCTTTATCACACTGATTGCTTGAGCTGTTGGTAGAACTTTTGTCTGTTTTTGAGCTTTTTCTCGCCATTGGTAGCTTGGTTTGCTTGGTGCTGTATGGTGTGGTGGAGTCCTCTGAGACTTAATTCTCCATTGCTTGATTGGTTTTACAGTTTGTGGAGAAGATAAGTGCTCAATTTTCTTCCAAACCCATTTCATGTTAGGTTCCTTGCTCAGAGATTCTCGTCTTTCTTTTTTTACCTTTGGTTTTGTTGATGATGTTTTGGGCACCCAGATTTGAATCCGCTTATCCTTAAGCTTTGCTTTTGGTACCCAAATTTGCCTGTCTCCTTGCATGCTACATGTAGCATTTGCTCGTCAAGGGGATGGAAAGATTGATTACTTCGTGGTTTGGTCTGGATATTTCTTCCTTTCCATTTCTCCTTACTTGGTGCAATTGAAACAATGAGTTGCCCGCCTTTAGGTGATAGCTTTAGCTGATTTGTATCCCAATCTGGTACTGCTTTGTATGTTCGCATCCAGGGAATTCCAAGAATCATCGTCTCATTCATCTGTTCATCTGGTAAATATATAAATTGATGCGGACATGAACATCCATGTACTATCACATTCAAGTTGACTACTCCCAATGTTTGTGTTGGGTTCTTGTTGCATCCTTTGATTGTCGCTATACCTGCCGTCAATGCTTGACTTGTTGCTTTCTTATATGTGGAATAACTGACTGCATTTACTCTAGCTCCTGTGTCGACCAAAGCATTTGTGCTATGATTGTTGAGCTTTACTTTGATGCAAAGGTCCATTCTGTCTAACCATTCATCATCTGTTGACATGGCATCTTTTGGCAATTCCTATTGTCAATCACCTATTTCCAGAGTGTTGATGGGAATCGGTATCTGTTGCTTCCTAAGAGCAACTTTCCGTTTGAGTACCCGAAGCCGAGCTTCTTCTTGGGTCTCATCAATAACATGTTGTCATTTAATCCACCTTTGCTTGGCTGCATGCATTCTTTCTAGCAATTCATTGGTTAATAATAAATTGTATTTCTTTAAACGACATCCACTAATCCAATTAGACATTGGTTCACCATCTAGGGTGGACAATTTTACTGCTCCACTTGGAGATACATCCTCAATGACAAATGGTCCGTTTTCCTTTTTCTTAACTTGGGAATGTGTTGCTTAAGGGAATAGACTAAAACTAAGGTCCCTTTCTTGAAGATTTTTGTGATTAAATGAGAATCAAAAAACTGTTTTTGTTTCCGCTTTTGTGCATAGATGTGAGCTACATCAGTTAGCCTTTGCTCATCTAGCTTTTCCAAATCTTCAAGTATTTCTTACAATTCATGTCCATTCCACTCAAGATTTGTTGTTACCCTTAATGTTGGCAACATAAATTCTATTGGTAGTATGGCATCAAGACCATAAACAAGGTTAAAGAGTGTAGCATTTAAATCTATTTTGAATGAAACTCGATAAGTCCATAGAGCAGCATGAAGATTCATTTTCCAGACTGTCCTTCGTGAACTAACCACTTTAGTCAATACCTAGCTAAGAATTTTGTTCGTATGCTCAGCTTGTCCGTTTGCTTGTGGGTGATACGGAGCTAAAATAACTCAGCTTGTCCATATCTCGTGAATACATACTCAGAATGCATCAGTGGTTCTGGCATCATTCTTTTGAGTTGCTTTATCCTCGACCCACTTGGTTAATTAATCCGTAGCCACAATGATATATTGGGCTTGGGTTCTATAAGCAGGTGGTTGTATTGGCCCAACAAAATCTATACCCCATTTTGCAAAAGCTCTTGCCCCCATCATTGGTCTTAAGGGCATGCTATCTACACGTGTTGGCATTTTTTCTCGTTGACAAGCATCACACCTTTGAACATATTCTTTGGCATCTGCAAAAATTATTGGCCACCATATGCCTACCATCAAGATTGCTCTTGCAGTGGTCTTGCTAGAAAAGTGACCTCCAGCTAATCTAGCATGTGCTTGTTCTATGATACGAATATACTCGTTTTCATTTGCACAAAGACGTAAATGTTGATCCTTACCTCACCAATACAATTGGTTCCCAATAAGAGCATAGTCTCTTACTTAAGTTTCAATTGCTCTTTGACGGCATTTACTCATATCCTCAGGAAATGTTCGGCTTGATAAGTAAGTAACTAGATAGTTACTCCACTTAGGAATAGGTGACATTTGAAACAATGTTACATGAGGTATGGGTGTTTGTTTTTGACATTGAGGACAATCCTTTACAAAAGATCGAACATCGCTCCTCATAGTCGGCCAACATACTCCAAGTCTCAAGACTCTTTGCATAGTTTGGTCTTCCGCAAAGTGAAGTCCAACTATGGTAACATGTGCTTGACTTAGGTACTGGTTTTTCTCTTCAGGATTAATGCATAAGAGAAATCTTCCATCTCGATTTCTTTTGTATAGCCTACCAGCTAGTAATTGATACATAGCCGATTGCTCGATTAATCCGATTGTAATTGGAAGTGGTATTTGTGAATCCACTTGAGCTATTGTCATCAATGACACCATGTTTTCCGACCATCCAGGTATCATCTCCACGGAGAACAAATAGGCATCAGGTAGATCATCGTCTACCCCTTTTGGTGATTTTCCTGAAACAATCCTTGACAAATAATATGGTCTTTGATGTGTAGTGCCCTTTTTTACAACCACAGTGAAATCAAATTCCAGAAGAATGATGAACCATCTCACTATTCTTCCTGTGCTGCATGGCTTGTTCACAAACTTGTTGGCTAATAGGTAATGTCTATACTTTTTAACGGTGTAGATCATTCCTAATCCTTCCCTTTGGGTGGTAGTGTAATTATTTTCCTCCATGTTTGAAGGAGTACGAGCGGAAGTGCGACGCGAGAGAGAGTGCGAGAAGAAGAGCACGACGATATGGTGAACTCGCTCTACTATAATGTGTAGAGCATAGTGAGTTCTTATTAGGTTTTAACAAAAGAATATGTGTACATACCTGGCGGCCCGCCCACTTACGTGGGCGACCACATTGGGCTTTATACCCCAACAACCTCCCACTTAAAGTCCAATGTGGTACTTTAAGTGTGAGAGAAGCTACTATACAATCTAATATACAAGAGATGTAGAGAAGTGATGTACTAGCCTACACCTAACTGCTTGCGAAAATGCGCAAAGCTCTCTGAGGGAAGTCCTTTTGTAAGTAGATCAACAGGATTTTCTGTGGTGTGAACTTTGACAAGCTGAAGTTGCTTATCCTCGAGCATTTCCCTGATGAAATGATACTTCACATCCACATGCTTTGTCTTTGAGTGATAAACTGGATTGCGAGCCAATTGTATAGCACTTTGACTATCACAATATAACACAGGCATCTCTTCTTTGATTCCCAAATTTGTTACTAGTCGATTAAGCCAAATTGATTCTTTGCATGCCTCTGATGCTGCAACATATTCAGCCTCTGTAGTAGACTGAGTAACACAATCTTGTAATCTAGAACGCCATGATACTGCTCCACCAGCCAATGTAAAGACATACCCTGACATAGACCTTCGGTTGTCTAAGTCACCTGCATAATCTAAGTCTGTAAAACCCTTTGCACTTAGCTCCTGACTCCCATAGCATATACTCATACTCTTTGTAGCTTTCAGGTATCTCAATATTCCTTTCACTGCCTCCCAATGTTTCTTGCCTGGGTCTGACATGTATCGACTTACTACTCCCACTGCAAATGCAATATCTGGGCGAGTAGCAATCATTGCATACATCAAACTACCCACTGCAGACGCATATGGAATCTTGTCCATTTCATCCTTTTCTTCCTCAGACACAGGACAATCTTGTTTGCTAAGTTTCACATATGGTGGCAATGGAACACTCAGTGCCTTTCCCTTCTCCATATTGAAACGTTGCAAAACCTTGTCAATATACTTTGTTTGAGATAACCAAATCAACTTCTTTGATGTGTCTCTCTCAATGCGCATACCAAGTATATGACTTGCCTCACCCATGTCTTTCATGTCAAACGATTTTTCCATCTTTGACTTCAAAGCTGAAATTTCTTCCAAGTGCTTGCCAGCAATCAACATGTCATCCACATACAAAATAAGGATCAGCCAACTGCCATCCTTAGCCTTCTTTGTATATAGACAATGATTGAACTCACTACGTTTGTAGCCTTGAGAAAGCATAAACTTGTGGAATTTATGGTACCACGCCCTCGGTGATTGTTTTAAGCCATAAAGACTCTTTAACAACTGGCATACCCAATCTTCCTTGCCTTTCTCAACAAACCCTTCTGGCTGCTGCATGTAAATTTCCACATCTAAATCACCATGCAAGAACGCTGTCTTGACATCCATTTGGTGCAACACCAAATCTAATATGGCAACCAATGCAAGAAAGCATCTCAATGTAGTCATCTTGACCACCGGAGAGAAGACTTCATCAAAGTCAATGCCTTGTTCTTGCTTAAAGCCTTTGGCAACAAGCCTTGCTTTGTACTTTGGCTGACTATCATGAGCGGTGATCTTATACCTGTAAACCCATTTACAAGGTAGAGCCTTTTTGCCCTGTGGTAATTTAACTAGCTTCCATGTCTTGTTTTTATGCAGAGCTGTCATCTCTGACTGCATGGCCAATTGCCAATACCCGGAGTCCTTCATTTGAACTACTTCCTTGTAACATGAAGGCTCATTGCAATCAGTCAACATGACATAATTCATAGATGGAACAAACCTATCAGGAGGTCGCGTGACACGTCCAGATCTACGCACAATAGGTGGCTTAGGCTCAGCCACAACCTGTGGTTCCACTCTATCCTGTCCTTGCTCCTCTTGAGCCCTGACATTTTGTCTTGCACGTGCAGGTCCATCTTCTTGGAAGACAACTCTTCTAATCTCCTCAACCCTCTCTGGTTTAGAATGATATTTGGATTCATTAAAGTGAATATCATTGCTGTGGACAACCTTTCTGGATTCGGGATCCCAAAGTCTGTACCCCATCTCACCAGAATTACCATAGCCTAGAAAGATGCACTTTCTACTCTTTGGCTCAAGTTTGTTCCTAAATTCCTTTGGAACGTGAGTATATGCCTCACAGCCAAAGACTCTGAGATGCTTGTATGAGGGAATTTTGCCTGACCATACCATCTCTGGCACTGAATCCTTCTGCAAAACCTTTCTAGGAGATCTATTTACAAGATGAACAGCTGTTGATACAGCTTCAGCCCAAAACCCATTTGGCAGTTGTGCATTAGACAACATACTTCTGACCTTCTCTTGTATGGTCCTATTCATCCTCTCAGCAACACCATTTTGAGGAGGATTGTAAGGAGCAGTAAGTTCACGTTTTATACCTTTTGACTCACAAAAGTCCTGAAAGGCCTTTGAAACATACTCTCCACCATTGTCAGTGAGTAAGCATTTAAGCTTCTTGCCACTCTGATTCTCCACAAGTGTCACAAACGTTTTGAAAACACTAAACGCTTCATCCTTGTGCTTGAGAAAGTAAACCCATACTTTCCTCGAGTAATCATCTATAAATGTCATAAAGTAAGAAGCTCCCCCTAGAGATAGGTTAGGCATAGGTCCACACAAATCACTATGAACAAGTGCCAACTGTGTATCTCTTCTACTGCTTCTATGCTTATGTGGATGTTGTGTTTGCGTACCATACAGACAATGTTCACAGAATTCAAAATCATTAAATGAAAAGCCAGGCAAATAACCAGAACAAGACAAGATTTCCATTCCCTTCTTGGACATATGTCCTAACCGGCTATGCCACAAAGAAACGTTCGGTTGCTCGGTTACATTGATTACATTTTTAGAGACATTTGATACATAAATCATGTAAAGTCCTCCAGACTTTACTCCATGTGCTACTGTCATAGAACCCTTGGATATCTTCCACATGTTCTGTCCAAAAGTGGTGACGTAGCCAGCATCATCAAGTAAACCTGTGCTGATCAAGCTCTTTGTAATTGCGGGAACATGTCTCACATTCTTCAGCGTGAAAGAAGAGCCATTCTGAAACTTCAATTGAACATCTCCAACACCTAAGATCTCACATGTCTGCCCATTGCCTAGCCAAACATGATCTTTAGTGGTCACATAAGAGGTAAACCACTCCTTGTTTGGAGACACATGAAGTGATGCCCCTGAGTCTATAATCCAATCACTCAGTGCATTTCCATCAGATGCTGTAAGAAGAGTTGAGTCCATTGTATTCTTCAAGAAGTAGATGTCTCCTGACACTAGACTGTCATCCTCTGCAACAGTGTTTGTCACATTTATTTCTTGAATCTTCACTGAGGACTTGTTCTTCTCACCATGGTATTAAGCTTTCTCTTTGCCTTTTTCTGCTTTCCATTCTCTGCAGTCTCTTTTCATGTGACCCTTCTTGCCACAATGGTAGCATTCTATGTCACTCTTGCCTTTAGCACTGCGGGACTTGCTACGAGACTGATTCCTCTTTCCACCTTTGTACTTTTCTTTGGTCCTTCCCCTGACAACTAAGGCTATTCCTTTGCCTTTGTCCATTGTCTTTCTATTGGTTTCTTCAGTAAGCAGACTTCCTTCTACACCTGCTATGTTGAAACCATCTGGAGGTGCAGAATTACTCAAAGCTGTGCGAAAAGTGTCCCAACTTTCCGGCAATGTGATCAACAGGAACATAGCTCTAACAGGTTCATCAAACTTGACACCTTGAGCTGACAACTGACTATAGATTGTGTTGAATTCATTCAGATGATTGGACATAGGTGTCCCTTCTTTCATCTTCAAGTCAACAAGCTTCTTAAGCCAGTATACCTCTGAAGCTGCACTCTGCTTCTCATAAAGATCACTCAGCTTTTACCATGCTTGATAAGCAGACATCTCGTCTGCTACATTGAAGTAAACGCTTTCTGCCAAAGTCAGCATAATGGTAGAAAGTGCCAATTCATCCATTTCGCTCCATTCATCTTCGTCCATATCTTCTGGTTTTATCCCCTTGAGCTTTATAGGTTTTATCTGCTTCTTTTGTACCAACACGTTGTCGTGTTGTGACACGTACATAGTGGGAACGCATCCTACAAGAGTTATCTTGTAATTTTTTAGATACATAATTATCTTTTCTATAATGTACATATGCATATTTAAGTATAATAATAAGCCTTCTATCTCATCCTATTATTTTTCTCAAGGGTAACATATCCTTACTTTACCATCAGAAAATACTATGGGAAAAGCATCAATAGCTCCGCCTCTTTAACTTGGGGCAAAAAGCATTGATTCTTTATTTCTACTATTTCATTATCATCTCACACCCTAGCTAGATCCTATATCTAGGGTAAACTCCAATATATATATATTCTATGTATTTTTTATACTTTTCTTATATTTCTTTTTAAATAGCTACTAGGAGAGAATCAAATCCTAGTGGGACACTAGGTGGCATGATTTCAAAGATACACTTATTTTAATGCATTATTGCAAGCATAATTACAAAACTTTGTCAAGGAGCAATGTCATGCTTTCATATGGCATGAGGTGTCCTTGGGAATTAAATGAAAGTCAAGGCTAAGGAGACCACATGAAGACTTTTGCTGCCATAAATGGACCCTACTTTGATGAATTTTTTACACAAGGTTCCAATCCGAATTGGAGAATGATTTTAAAATGAAAATCGTAGCTAATGAGCTGAAGTTTCTGCCCATATTTTTATTTTTTTATTTGGAGCTACGGTTGAGGAGATATGATCAAAATACTGGACCTCAGTCTGCCCATATCATGCAGAGACAGCTCATTTCCAACTTCTCCAATTCCTGTTCACACTGGCTCCTCTCTTCTTGTGTAAACCCTTGTGGGTTCCCTTCACCTATAAAAGGGGACCTCTTCTTCCTTGGAAGAAACTCAAGCATTCAAGCCATTGATGAGAGGAATTCTTGAGGGAGTGAGTAGTAATGCCTAATTGTACTTAGCCATTAACATAAGCCCAAGCCTACACTTTTTCCTAGAGGGAGACTAGCCATTCTTGCAACAAGCTAACCTTGGAAGATCAACTCTAATCAAAGAAGTTCTTGCACTTGGCGTATCAATCAACGTTGAATTCTCCCCTCTTCTTCTCTCTTCCATCAATAATGGTGCCGAAGGGTTTCAAGTAAGATGTATTCTACATTGATGTTTTCTTGATTTTTTGTTGTTTTCATTTTCATCTCTAATCCAACATATATATATGTATCTAATCTCATCTCCTTAACCAAACCTATCTCTCTCATTCTTAGTAATTCATCCTCTCTAGGTTCTCTTTGCTACAGGTACATCTCTCCCCGCAGTATCCTTATTGCTTACGGGCAAGAATAGGGCTTGGGAGGGAAACTTCTCATCTCTTCACTTCTCTCATATCTACATTTCTCACATACTATCCTAGATGAATAACCCACATGATGATAATTTCTATAGCTTTCACTCTGTACGATCTATTAGAATTAACATATGGATTAGTCGTAAAATACACTTTCAACAACGTATAGTGTTTCTCTTTGGCCCAGAAAGGCTCAATGAAATACTTCTATCACCGGATCCCATCATACTACCTCTCATAGACTATAATTTTTCTTTTGATGTAAGCGTAGTTATCTTGCTATGAACCAAGAGGATTTTTACACACAATTAATCCCAATCACTAGACAAAATATATATATTATGGTAAGCACAAAACTACAATTCCAAAGAACAATTCGTAGCCTATTTGGTTAGCCAAGATTGAATGCCATTAACTCATCCATTAACCCTTTCATATTACCCATGATACGATATGACCATAGCCTTGATGTTTTCATCTTTGTATTGTTTTGACATTCTCATTTGCGTTCTTTCTTTGTGTGTGTGAATGCAAGAGAGAAAGAGTGAGTCTTCTTTGATTGCACTTCTTTCCAAACCCTAGTCTTCATGTCATCTATGGTTTAACTCCTTCATATAGTTTTTGTTGAGTTCTCTCACAAACTCTCACAGCCATAAGCCCGATGCTTTCCTGGCAAGACCGCAAATTTCTCGACATATTTTTGGTGAACCCGACGTGAATCTGCTAGGGTGAGAGTTTGTGGGTAACCATGGGTGATCATGTTGAGCAACAGGGTATGCATTTTGACCCAGCAACAATGCAAATGTTTCAAGCATTTGCAATGTTCATGCAACAACAACATGCTACTGAAAGAAGGGAGATTTCAGCAACGAAGGCCATACAAGCGGTCGTCAACAGAATGGATCAGTTCAATGGCAAAGATGTAACCAAGTACTTACGCGAGTATGTGAAGGAGATGGAGCTGCATCGCGTGTCAGAAGGTGAGATGATTCAAAGCTTTGAGCTAGTTGTTGCTCCAGAAATTAGGGAGCATGTTAGGGCAATTAAAGATGGGCATGGGAGAAATTGGGAAGAACTCAAAGTAGCTTTAAAGGAGGAATATTTCATGGAGGACTCTGAGAGAGTGACCAAAAGGACATTCTTAGAATGGGTAGTCAAGCCAAAGCAAGGACTATCAATAACATAGCTACTTAGGGAATTTGAGCGGCGCTATGCACAACTCACTAGGACAGAAAGGGCCACACTAGATGCAGAGAAGACGGATCTTTTCTTACAAGCTGCAGGTAAAGAGTTTCAAGAAAATTTGGAGCTTCTTCTTGAAGATAAAGATGCTGAGCAAGGACTAAAGACCGACTGGAATGAGGTTGAAGGTGCTGTCTCACTGCTTGCCAAACGACAAAGAAGAAGGGACAAGATGGTAGTAAACACTACAAGTCCTTCCACCTCAACTTCTGACAAAATGGTAAAGCCTACTTTTATCGCTCCTAAGTTTGATGAGTCCATGCTAGATGAGCTTGTGAAGGGAATGCGTGACTTGAAAGTGAAGTTTACAAAGCTTGAAGAAAAAGGCCAACCATCAGGGCCACTTCCTAGGCAAAGACAACAGCCCAAAGAAGGGTTTGTTAATAGATGTATTTGGTGTGATAGTACAGACCATGTAAGAAGGGATTGTGATGATTTTAGTGATGCTTTGTCAAAAGATGTTGTCTTTTTTAAGGATGGTAAAATCCACTTAAGAGAGACAGGTCTACCCTTGAGAACTAACTTTGGGAAGGGGGGAATGCAAACCTTAGTTGAAGATATGGCAACCAAGCATGCCACCTCTTCAGTTGAGGCAGCTACTTATGGAGTAAAAATTGAACATTTTTGTGATGAAGAGGTGAGTGACCATCATGGTCAAATTTGGCCAAATGTCATGCAATTAGCTAAAAAGGGAAAGCTTACAAAAGAGATTCTACATGAAGCAGGTGATTGCATACATCTAGAAACAGGATGGAATGATCCAATGGACTCATTGTCAGTGCATGCCTACATTAAAAAATGCCAACAAAATGAGGCAATTGTAGAAGAGAAGCGCAGACGTGAGAATGCTGATGAAGGACCATCAAAAAGAGCTTCTAGAAGTGGGGGAAGAAGCGACTCAATGCCTTCTCAAACACCCTCAACAAAAGGAGCATCTCCACCTGAAGTACTCATGGAGGAGTCTACAATAGGAAAGAAGAAAGAGCCAACAAAAGGAATGACAGATGCACATTCTCTGCATGAGGATTGGGGTTCTGCAGATGAAGCTATGAATCTTCAAGATTCACAAATCAAAGATAGAGAAGTCTTTGGGAATGCTATACAGGTTGAAGTGACATCAGAGGATAGAGTAGAAGAGCAAGAAACCTCTTGGGATATGGTCTGTGATTGGGGTGATATTTCTTATCTGTGTGAAGATGCAAATAAAGATGCTTGCCATAAAGTGCCTACTATACAGGGTTGCCTGCAGGTATGCAAACAATATCTGAGGTATAAAAGGGATTTCGGTCTTGTGTCACAGGGTATAAATTGCAAGCAGGTTTGTGAGCATCTATCTGCTATGGATAGGAAGGGTATACATGGTGATTCCTTGAAGCAAGAAGAGGATGCTAGCTCTACGCTGACACCAGAGTCATGTAATGAAGAAGGGTTCTCCCTAGATGAGTGGAGACATGATTCAATTGAAGATAATTTAGCGATGAGTCAAAAACGAAGAAGGGGTGAAGATATTGTGTCAGAGACTAAATCCAAGGAGGTTTTTGAGCAGTCGGTTACAAGTGACCGGGAGCATACCTACCAGGATGATTTGGAAAGGGAATTAGACACCATATTTGAGAGGTATGCAAAGTTTTATGCTATAAAGCTGGAGAGGTATTTGGTAAAAGGTGAGAGAATTGATGAGAGGTTTACCATGCACATTTCGGAGGTTTCTCTCGATGTTGAGAAAGGATATCTAGAGGATTCTTTTGAGAATGAAGATGCAGATTCAGACTTTTATGCGAAAGAGGTACATATGGATTTACAGGTTGGTCAGAAGGTTGAAGTGCAGTTTCAAAAATCTTTCAAGTATATTACAAGAAGCCTGGAAGTGTTTTTTGAAGAGGAGGATGAGGAACTTATGTCTCTACGTCCTGAAGATTTGGTGCATAATGGAGATTTGTTACAGATGTTTTGGAGACAGATGTATATAACAATTCCTTCTGATCTGAGAGCAATTAAAATATGCGGAGAATCTCAATGCTTAGTACAATACAAGTTTTTGAGTTACCCATATGATCCTGGAGGAGGTCATGGGATGACAGGAGATACAGTTTCTTTCACAAGCTACCATGAGGTTGGCACATGCCGGAGGATGTGCAGGTTTCGAGGGGGTGGATGTCGTGTTGTGACACGTACATAGTGGGAACGCATCCTACAAGAGTTATCTTGTAATTTTTTAGATACATAATTATCTTTCCTATAATGTACATATGCATATTTAAGTATAATAATAAGCCTTCTATCTCATCCTATTATTTTTCTCAAGGGTAACATATCCTTACTTTACCATCAGAAAATACTATGGGAAAAGCATCAATAGCTCCGCCTCTTTAACTTGGGGCAAAAAGAATTGATTCTTTATTTCTACTATTTCATTATCATCTCACACCGTAGCTAGATCCTATATCTAGGGTAAACTCCAATATATATATATTCTATGTATTTTTTATACTTTTCTTATATTTCTTTTTAAATAGCTACTAGGAGAGAATCAAATCCTAGTGGAACACTAGGTGGCATGATTTCAAAGATACACTTATTTTAATGCATTATTGCAAGCATGATTACAAAACTTTGTCAAGGAGCAATGTCATGTTTTCATATGGCATGAGGTGTCCTTGGGAATTAAATGAAAGTCAAGGCTAAGGAGACCACATGAAGACTTTTGCTGCCATAAATGGACCCTATTTTGATGAATTTTTTACACAAGGTTCCAATCCGAATTGGAGAATGATTTTAAAATGAAAATCGTAGCTAATGAGCTGAAGTTTCTGCCCATATTTTTATTTTTTTATTTGGAGCTACGGTTGAGGAGATATGATCAAAATACTGGACCCCATTCTGCCCACATCATGCAGGGACAGCTCATTTCCAACTTTTCCAATTCCTGTTCACACTGGCTCCTCTCTTCTTGTGCAAACCCTTGTGGGTTCCCTTCACCTATAAAAGGGGACCTCTTCTTCCTTGGAAGAAACTCAAGCATTCAAGCCATTGATGAGAGGAATTCTTGAGGGAGTGAGTAGTAATGCCTAATTGTACTTAGCCATTAACATAAGCCCAAGCCTACACTTTTTCCTAGAGGGAGACTAGCCATTCTTGCAACAAGCTAACCTTGGAAGATCAACTCTAATCAAAGAAGTTCTTGCACTTGGCGTATCAATCAACATTGAATTCTCCCCTCTTCTTCTCTCTTCCATCAATAATGGTGCCGAAGGGTTTCAAGTAAGATGTATTCTACATTGATGTTTTCTTGATTTCTTGTTGTTTTCATTTTCATCTCTAATCCAACATATATATATGTATCTAATCTCATCTCCTTAACCAAACCTATCTCTCTCATTCTTAGTAATTCATCCTCTCTAGGTTCTCTTTGCTACAGGTACATCTCTCCCCGCAGTATCCTTATTGCTTACGGGCAAGAATAGGGCTTGGGAGGGAAACTTCTCATCTCTTCACTTCTCTCATATCTACATTTCTCACATACTATCCTAGATGAATAACCCACATGATGATAATTTCTATCGCTTTCACTCTGTACGATCTATTAGAATTAACGTATGGATTAGCCGTAAAATACACTTTCAACAACGTGTAGTGTTTCTCTTTGGCCCAGAAAGGCTCAATGAAATACTTCTATCATCGGATCCCATCATACTACCTCTCATAGACTATAATTTTTCTTTTGATGTAAGCATAGTTATCTTGCTATGAACTAAGAGGATTTTTACACACAATTAATCCCAATCACTAGACAAAATATATATATTATGGTAAGCACAAAACTACAATTCCAAAGAACAATTCGTAGCCTATTTGGTTAGCCAAGATTGAATGCCATTAACTCATCCATTAACCCTTTCATATTACCCATGATATGATATGACCATAGCCTTGATGTTTTCATCTTTGTATTGTTTTGACATTATCATTTGTGTTCTTTCTTTGTGTGTGTGAATGCAAGAGAGAAAGAGTGAGTCTTCTTTGATTGCACTTCTTTCCAAACCCTAGTCTTCATGGCATCTATGGTTTAACTCCTTCATATAGTTTTTGTTGAGTTCTCTCACAAACTCTCACAGCCATAAGCCCGGTGCTTTCCTGGCAAGACCGCAAATTTCTCGACAACGTGCCAAATCTGCTTTTTCCACAATGGGAAATTGGTTCCATCCAGCTTCTTGATATTGTAAAGAGCAGTGTCCTGTGATCCAGCCATAGCTACGCTTCACAGTAGTTTACTTTTCTGGGAAAAATTCGGCAGAGTTTCCCCTGTAAACTGACCTCTGAACCAATATCAACCTGTCAAATGAACCAAGAAAGATTCAGATTCTGCATAAATTTTGGCAGAGTCTCCTTTGTAAAATGGCTCTGGTGTACTAAAAACAGACCAAAAAACACTCTCTCTTTGACACTGTAAGCTGTGGGTAAACCTGTCCTGCACCTGTACAGTCTCTCACTGTCCTGTCACTGTCCTGTAAGCATAGACTGCGACAATGCCTCAATGGCAGTAAAGTAAAGATGCAATCCCAACTGTCTAACTCACAGTCAATACATCCTAGCTGCCTATCTAAGGGTGCTCGAGGGATCGCTCCAAGACCTGTATCACCGAAAGGATCTCAACATTCGAGAATCCCCCAGCTCAATAAAACCTCACTCGACCCTCAACAAAGGCTGCAGTAAATCTGACAGTACATAGACTTCCCACAAAGTCATACATCCACAAATTTCCCACTGTATGTTGTAACCGCTGCGGCGGTTGTTTGCTGCGTGACTCACAGCCAGCAAACCCTCAACAGACCTACATCATCTCTTACAATACATCCCATGTGGAAGTACCTGCAATGTGAGGATGAAATCTGGAATATCAAGCAGCAAACACAAGCTACCTGATAAACTAGTGGATGTCGCCTACAGTCTGTGTGTAGATGTGCTCGTGTCGTATGTGACACGCCTCCAAGAACTATGAGCTGTCCTTCGATGTGTAGACAGCCACAAATCAACACTCTGGGAGTGTCGATATCCTCAGCACCTGCAGTCGTATGCCGAAAACCCCAAATTTGCAGAGTCGGATCTGCACCCGTCGAGACCACGTAGTCGAAAATGGCCTACGCAGACCTTTGTCGAAGCCGAACGGTGGCCGAGATGACCTCAGAATGAAATTCTTAGAACACCAAGCCCTTTGGGCTTACCCACAGGATTTGGGGCCGTGTCTTCGCCTATCGAATTTCTCTCCAATCTGAGTTGGTGACTCTAGCCTCCTGCTGTGCTACCGCGAGCCTCGATCTGAGCTCTAATACCAGTTGAAGGAGTACGAGCGGAAGTGCGACGCGAGAGAGAGTGTGAGAAGAAGAGCACGACGATGTGGTGAACTCGCTCTACTGTAATGTGTAGAGCATAGTGAGTTCTTATTAGGTTTTAACAAAAGAATATGTGTACATACCTGGCGGCCCTCCCACTTACCTGGGCGACCACATTGGGCTTTATACCCCAACAATTTTCAACTGTCGGCTAGCATAAGAAATAGGGAAGTCAATTCTCCCATCTCCTAGTTGAGCTAGTATACAACGATAGCAAAATTGGAAGCATCTATATGTATGTGGAATATTTTATTCCAATCTGGTGCTTTCAATATTGGAGCTGAGGTGAGAACTTGCTTAAGCTTCATGAAGGATTCTTCACATGCCTCGGTCCACTCAAAGTGTGTAATCAAACTATACATGGGTTTTGGAATTATAGCGTACATGTGGATGAACCGTCTATAATATCCACAATGTCCCATGAAGGCTTGAACCCCCTTGACTGTTGTTGGTCTAGGCAAATCAACAATGACATGAATTTTTTCAATATCAGTAGTTATGCCATTTTTAGACACTATATGTCCAAGAATTTTTCCTTGTCTACCCATGAATGTGCAATTTTAAGGATTTAAGCAAATTCTATAAAGTCTATATTTTTCGAAATACCTTTTTGAGGTGTTCAAAATGATCAGCTCGGATGGGGCTCGGATTGATGAATGTACACATAGCTCATCCATATATACTTCCAAGAATTTCCTTATATATTCTTTAAAATCATGGCTTATCAATCTTTGAAATGTGGCTGGAGCATTAGTTAACCCAAACGGCATGAACCGATAGGAAAAAATACCCCATTTTGTTGCAAAAGCGATTTTATGTCGATCTTTTGGGTAAACCAAAAGTTGATTGTATCCCAAAAAGCCATCTAAGAACTGTAGGCTTCTTTTCCTGCAACCCATTCTAAAACATGCCCAGTGATTGGAAGAGGAAAGTTGTTCCTAATGGTAGATGCATTCACCTTTTTAAGATTAAAACATACTCGCAATTTTCCATTCTTCTTGGGTACTACCACAATTGGCGACACCCAATTTGTGTGTTCAATTTCATAAATGAATTTGACTTCCTTTATTTTTTTAATCTCTTCTTTTATCTTCCTGGAAAATGTTTCATTATACGTGTATGGCCTTTGTCTACTTGGTTTCGCATCATCTCTCATGGGTATGGTGTGTTGACAGATTTCTGGATCAACACACCCTTGAGATTCTTGTAAGACCAAGCGAAGATATCTCGGTATTCTTTTAGAAAGCTTAACAAAAGATCTTCTTCTTCTTCTGTTAGGTCCTTTGCAATGTAAGCAGGTCTAGGCTCTCCTCCTGGTTCAGCCAACTCTATCTTTTTTGCATTTGCAGGCCCTTCGTAGGACTCGCCCTGCTTTCGTAACTCCCTAATAGGTTGTTCGACTATGATTTTTTGATCTTGGAGAGTATACCTTTTGTAATGGGATGGAATGCTCATGGAATCCTTACCCTCTCCTTCTGTGGTTTCCATTTCGGTCGTGTATATCTCCTTTAGAGCTTTTTTCAACTCTTGATATTTCTTTTCTCACTCAACTCATGTCATGGTTGGCTCTTTTTTTGTTTTTTTCGGTTTTGCTTGAGTATCCTTCCTCGTTTTTTTTAATGTTTGTGACATTTCCAGACTTTTTTTTGAAGGATATCTACCAGTGATTTTGTCTTTGGCACAATCATGCGCCTCTATCTGCATCAAGGATTGTGTTCTACTGGAGACTGATGGCATAGGTCTAGCTTTCACTTTTTTGGTGTCTCTTTTGCGTCTATACCATTTCTATCTTCTAGGTTTTTGGTTAGGAAAGTAAAAAAACTTTTACTCCCCTCCTTTCATGAGTAGCTTGGCTCTCACATGTTCTTTTTCTGACCCCAAACCTTCTGAGGTAGTTGAATGTTTGTCTAACTCATCTATTGAATCATAGTAGAGGTTTGAAAAGACTTTTTGAGCTTTCATGAAGTCTTTGTATTCTTCATTTCATCTTCAATGTGGACGGTTGAGATCATTTGGATGGGAATTATGTCATAGCCGTACTCATTGCAAAATTGAGTAGGCATAGACGTATTCACACATACATCCATGGTCGCTAAAATTTGAGTCCACTCGAATGGCTCAAACAAACGCTCTGGAAAGGGTTCAGGTACATAGGCTTCGTCTGTGTAGTCCCTTTCTAGGATACATTCTTCTCGTCTTAAACTTCCATTTTCTGAGCTCCGAAGCTCCACACATCCAAATAGGAGTGTCTTTGTTTACCCATGATGGAAGTTTAGTTTCAGCCGAAGAGACTGAATCAAACTCTTGTATGGGTGTTTTCAAGACATCTCTATAAGTGTGATCTTTTAGATTTACCCTTGTTATAGATCCCACTTGCTTCAAGTACGGATAATTGTTTCCCCAATCTTGGATAAGTTGTACCTGTCACATGAAAGGTCTTTCCAAAATGATTTCATAGTTGAGTTTCTTGCCAAAGTCTACTATGGCAAAAGTGTGTTGATATTCAATCCCATAGGAATTAACTATCACTTTCTCAAGCAGTCCTAAGGGTCTTTCAATGTGTCCATCATCCAATTGCAATTTCATTAGAGTTTGTCTAATGGTTGGTTGTCCCCAAGATTACCTTATTGATTTCGTGGCTATGGCTATGCCTTCTCCACTATCCAGTATTGCCAGGGTTTCAATGTCATTATATTTCACTGGAAGGGTGGTGTTTCCTTCTTCCCATTTGTTCATTGGAACAGATCGAATCTCTTTGTTGTCCATTTTGTGTTTCAATTTTCCCAAATTTTTTGGGATTAGCCCCGTTATCCTCACCTTTCTAGGGTTTTTTGTAGATCATTCCATAAATATAGTCTGAGTTTTAACAATTCTCCCAAGGTAAGAGTGCATTGGATGGATGTAGACATGATAAAGTGAATGTTGTCTACTTATAGAGTCTGCTTCGCTCTTTTTACTTGAGTGGTCTTACACACTATGGATTCATCTTCGTTATCTCCCAAGTAAGAGGGTAATGTTCTCAAGGTCAATGGTTTCAACATTCCTGAAGCTTCAGATCCGCAATCCCCATACAAGGATTGTATGTCCACATCCATATCAGGAGGTAGATTGTCTAACCAAACTTACTCTATAAGAGCTGACCTTAGAGTTACACTACAAGAGGTTGTGTGCTCTTGTGACGCTGTTAGCGACGGAAATACACTGGGTTTTTATAACCCCCGACATCGCTAAAACCGTCGCTACGAGCGTCGCTATAGGCGTCGCTATATGCGTCGCTATCAGCGTCGCTATATAGCGACGCTAGAGAGCCATAAATAGCGACGCTTATAGCGACGCCCGAGAGAATTTTTTTTTGGTGGCAGGGCATTCACCCATCAACCATATTGTACTTGATTCACTTTTTAAAAAAAGTGCAAGGGTAGATAATAGACCCAAAATAGTCACCCACAAGACGCATTGTTTGCAAAATTGACAATTGTACACATCATAGGCAAAATGAATTGATTGGCAAATGTAATAATGACAATTGTACAACACCATAGGCATAAAGAATTGATTGGCAAAAGGAACTGCGTAGACAAATGTAATAATATACATGGTTCAAAAAGACGTATAAAATCCGTCTCATGATACATAAGCTATGAGAAACCCTAAACTAATGCTATCTAGCTACGGCTAAACTGACGTCATCTAGTCAGACGTCTCATCGCGTCCAAGCGGCGTATCTGTCGGATTCTGCAAAAAAAGACAATAAGACAGCTTTCAGTAAGTATAAACATATAAAGACATTTATAAAACAATACAAAAAATAAAAAAGAGTAAACCCTAATACTAACCATGCCGCCGCGAGAACTGAGAATGTCCATCAGGGCGTTTAAGCCCTTCCTGCCTGCGTACTTGCGCTCGTACGGTGTGGTATCACGTCCTGTCATCGACCACTGTCAAAACATACAAAGATTTCATTATGTTAGAATTAAAAAACTCATAAACCCTAAACTATCGAACATAAAGAGCAATGTGAAAACACTTACAAAATCGGCCTCAAATGATGCCCATCCACCGCTCCCCAAGTGGTGCGAGCTCGCTGCCTCTACTCGCGCTCTAGCTGCATCCTTTTGTTGCTTCCACTTGTCGGGATTCTCGGGCGCTGCTTTCTTCGCATTCTTCCAATCTTCTTTGGCCAGCCAATCTGGCCTGTTCCACCCATTCTTGATTGCTTTTTGCACTTCGAAACGCTTGTGTTTGCAGTATTCGCGCATTCGAATCTTCATCAGGTCTTCATTGAAGCGCTGATCCCGTGTTGGAACGGGAAACTCATCATGAAGTATGCTGATGACTCTGTTTTTTAAATCACTTGGTACTTCACTCCATTTGTTTAGTATGTAGTGTCTAAACAGCTGAGAGCAAAGACCACGCATGCGCGAGATCACCTTCTTGCCGTCATCATCCATGATGATGCCGCCGCTAAAGTCGATGGAGCAAGACAAGCCCTCTGGCCGGTGACGCGTGAACTTGGGTGTCCCGGCAGGGGTCTCTAGCGGCGTGTCGATGGGGGTACGGACGTCAGGTGTGTCCACCGGCGTCTGGGCCCCGAAGCGAGGAGTGTCAAGTGGGGTGGCTCCTGGCGGAGTAGGTAGAGGTGTGTAGCTTCTAGGAACAGTCAGCCGTGCAAAACCTAGCGTAGATGGCGATGCTGTGGCTGGTGTGGGGGCGGGCAAAGAAGGGGAGGGTAAAGAGCCTCGTCGAATCCCCACAACAACCGCCACCGCCACCACTAGAGCGCCGGTGTCTAGACGAGTGTGAAGCTCGTCTCATCGACGCCGAAGCTTCGGAGCGAGCCGAATGCTCCGAAAGAGAGGGAGATGCAGATGGAGTAGGAACGGGCGATGATGCGCCAGAGCGATGACGCTCCACGTACCACTGTCTCTGCTGCGGTGTCAAAGAAGAAAGAAACTCCTCATCATCCATACCTACATTAAACACACGAATATTTAAACTTAATATTGAATGAATAGAGTAGACAATGACGCAAAGACCATTAAATACAATGACGTAATGACGCATATAAATACAATGACGCAATGAATTGAGTGATAGAAGAGGCAAGTCGAAAACTCAGAATTTTCAATCAAAAGATGTGAGCGCGAGTAGAAAAGAGCGTTATACACCATGGAAGATACTTAGAGAGCCAGAGCTTTTACAACACGGAGAAAAATTGTTCAAATACAATATTTGTGGCTTTAAGAGATCTCTCTCTCATCCTCGCATAACTCAGCATAAATTCCTATATCTATATAGAGCTCTCCGTTTAAACACATATCCTCTGTTTCATTTTGTAGCTCCTCTGCATGCACCCCATATAGAGTAGTAGCATCTTGATGCTCGTCTGGCACCACCGCAGCGGCTTCTGATTGAGCATCTTCTCTGATCTCCTCCATTGATGTCGTTGTGATTGGCACATGGTAGCCTTCATACGTCCTTGCACTACGAGGGGCTACCTCTATGACGTACCACCAGTTTGATGTAGACTTTGTAGGATGAAATATTACCTGCCAGAGCCACATAACTTACATGAGAGCTTTCAAGCACATAACTTGTAAAAGGGGGATGTTAACTATTTACATACTTACTTGTTCACAATGCTCGGGTAGTACGAAAGTGTCTCTTAGGTCAGTCCATTTCTTAGTAGAATCCACCTCAAGAAAACCAGACTCTCCTCTACGCACAGTAGCGTTGCGACCCTCCATGATTATCTTGAACCATTGCACGTCGAACAAGTCGACAAAAAATCCTCTGTAATCGATCCTCAAAATCTCTTGCAGCGTGCCGAAGTAAGTGAGTTCCGCCACCACAGGATCTGCATCAGAGGAACGTCGTCGACTAGACTGTTCAAATTTTGCCATGATTCCACAATCTTGAGTAAAACGCTTTTTGTCGATTCGTTCCACCCTAAAATGTCGACCTTTACACCATGCTGCTGTGTATGACTTATACTACAACGAACAAAGATTATGAGTGGCCGTTCAAACGTTAATAAATAAAGTCACTTGCTAGTTGTACATTGCAAACTTACCTTGGTCGCGCAACCCCGAGAGTACTCCCACTCTTCTTCAGTCACTTCGTCACCGCATTGTTGTGCGCTTTTCAATTGGTTGTGCAACCATCTTAAGCTCATGAAGGTTGGTAGGCTCTCCAGAACCGCTGGATAGTGCATCGGTGGTCGTCTTCCCCGTCTCCACTCGATTCGTGCCCTTTGTCGCTCTTGCTTTGCATCCTCATATTGTGAGATCCACTTTTGCATCACTGGATTGTGAAGCATGCAAAATCGGTTGATTTTAGCCTCTAGATCTTCCGTCATCTTCTTCTCAACACCGAGATTGCACATGACAATCCCAGATATGCGCTCATCATCTATGGTTCGCCATAGTGTGTCCCGGGATTTATCAAATCCGTCTAGCCACTCTCCAATGTACACTAGGGACTCCGATACCAACCAACCTTCTGCCATGCTCCCCTCCGGACGTGCCTTTTGACGCACATATCCCTTAAGCGTTTTCATGAAACGCTCTAAGAAGAACATCCATCTGGAATGAACTGTGCCAGCTATTTCCACCTCATCAACTATGTGAACAAGAAGATGCACCTGAATGGTTAGCATTGTAGTAGGAAAATGTTTCTCAAACATGCACACAAGCTCCGCAGCATTTAGTTTGGCGAATGGTATGGAGTCTACGTTGATCTCCTTTTGTGAGATCCATTGCACCAGCTTTGCAAGTTTGTAGATTGTGTTACGGATGTCGAGAGACAAACATCCCTCAATGGCAAACGGTAAAATAAACTGTAAAGTATGTGCAGCAATGATAATAAAGTCCACATTTTATGCAATGATATTAAAGTCCACTATGAACGTACCTGACACATTTTATGCCAATCGTGTGACTTCAAACCGGTAAGCTTTCCTTCTTTAGTAAAACACGTTCGGAGCGAGTGCATTACGCAAGTGGGGGTCCGCAAAGATCGAATGGTCTCTTTTACTTTGCGTTCTTGGGCTCCTGTGAAAATCCATGGTGCTTTAGGGAGTTTTATCGATCCATCAGACGCTGTTTGCGGCCAATATTGCTCCATACGATCCACATTTCTAAGGTCAACTCTGGCTCCCAAAGTATCTTTCTTGCCGGTCAGATGGTCCCATAGTAGATTACCCACATTCTTGAATATGTGCATTGGATCGAGCAAGTGATTGATCATGAGTTGGTGCCAGTATGGTAACTCGTACCATAGAGATAGTCTCTTCATCCCTGGAGGCAATCCGTCATCGCACATCTCCTTCTGCTCTAACCATGCTTGTGCAGACATCCTTGGTGGCTCTCTTCCCAAAAAGCCGTCGTGTAACACATGATTCTCTGGAAGATATGCTTGATGACCTTCGTAGATTTGCTTCTTCAGTGAGGGTGCCCTACGTGCATTCAATCTAGGTCCACATGTGACACATGCTCTGTATCCGCTTGTTTGAAGCCCTGCATGTATACACATGATAATAGATCAACTATGGGAAAGAACAAGATTTACAGTGTCTGAGTGAGGAGTGTCAATAGATCACCTGAGCATTCTGTTAGCCCGGGATAGTCATGCATGGTCCACATTAGAATGCCTCTGATCAAAGCATTCCGTCGTCCTGTGTGTCGGCTCATATCCACCACCTCTATGCCAATCCACAATTGTTGTAGCTCTTCCAATAGTGGACGAAGATACACATCCATATTCCCCACTTTATATCGCCCTGGCACAATCAAGCTTAGCCATAGGTGCCCCTTCTTCGTAGTCAACCACGGGGGAATGTTGTAGTTGATGATGACAACGGGCCATACACTGTAAGATGTTGATCTTTGACCAAATGGATTTATGCCATCCATAGCCAGGCCTAAGCGCAAATTTCGAGCTTCCCTGGCAAAATCCGACCATGTTCCATCTATATGTTTCCACGCTACGCAATCTGCAGGAATTCGTAGCACACCATCCGAAGATTTATTCTCCTCATGCCATGATGCTAGGGCGGCCATGGACTTACATTCGAAGAAATGCTTGATGCGAGGAAGCAGAGGGAAATTTCGCAAAACCTTTTGTGGAATTTTTCTCCCGTGGAGATCTACTCGATATCTTTCGGAATCACATTTCGGACACTTCTCCATGTCTATGTATTCCCCTCTGAAAAGAATGCAATCATTAGGACAAGCGTGGATAGAATTGTAATCCATCCCCAAGTTTCGCAAAATCTTTCTTGCTTCATCTCGGGAATCTGGCATCACATTGTCAGCTGGTAGTATGTGCTCTTTCAGCAATCTACACAACATAAAAATATGATACAGTCACGTAAAAATCTATCAGATCATTATACATTTAGAGTTTTATTAAAGTAAACTAATTGTAATAGATCACCTGAAAAGCGCTGTGACGCTAGTGTCACTCCATCCAAACTTTGCCTGCATGTTGAGAAGAACCAGGAGTGCTTTCAATCTAGACATACGTGCTCCATTATACAATGGCGTATCGGCTTCACTTTTCATATCATCATAGATAAGCCTTTCTGAATCCATGATCGTCTCGATCATTTCATCAATCTCGGGCTCAAACATTGCCTCATTGGGAATGTGCTCTGCATGATCATCCCTCGAGCTGTCAGAGGCTACATCTTGTGGCCTCACATATGCTGCTTGACCAAAGCGCCTGCGAACACGTCTATTGGGTTGCAAGATTGCTGCTTGTTGGCCAGCGTCAGAGTCCGACGAGTTATAATTGGCAACAACTCGATCTATAATAGATGGATCGAACTCGCCAAATTCACGAACGTGCTGCAAAGAAACACGTCTTGTCCGTCGCACAGCATGCTTGCATTGATTACAAGGACATAAGACCCTCGTTGAGAGATAGGTGTTTCGGTTGGACGGTCCCACATCCTCGTCGCTACTCATAATGAGGATAAAAAACTTATAACCTGGACAACAAATTTAATATTCTATTTGCATTCTTCGTCTTATCTCTCTCTCTCTCTCTCTCTCTCTCTCTCTCTCTCTCTCTCTCTCTCTCTCTCTCTTTACCTCACATTCTCTAGTCATGTCCAATCCCCGCACACCTCGGTCTAGAGGTGCACGGAGATCAGAACCACCGGGTTATAATCTCGTCTTTATTGGTCAATACCTATATTTGTGGGTACAAGAAATCTACACACCCACTTCTACATGATACTGCATGTAGTGGACAAAACCCCTTTGCCTCTTCTCTAGCTGTAGCACTTCACAGCATCTTAACATCTTTTCACAGTAGATCTTTTCACAGTTCGTCTAACTCTAAACCCTAAACCGTAAGTAATTCTTGCGTGGACTCGATCTAACGTAAATAAGCGTAAATCTAAATAAACGTAAATCTAACTAAAAATAAACCTAAATCTAATTTAACGTAAGTCTACATCTAACCTAATCTTTAACGTCTTTTGGGATAGTTTCCTACGACGTTAAAACTCTCTTCTTCTTGTGTGTGTGTGTGTGTGTGTGTGTGTGTGGGTAAACCTAAATAAACCTAAGTCTAATCTAATATAACATAAATCTAAATCTAACGTAAATTATGTTATATTAAAAACAAAGAACTAAACTAACAGGGATTATAAGAACCTTAAAACTAATTTAACACATAATTTTTCACATAACTCGGCAAGAGTTGGCATTCTCATCACTAAAGATGTGAGAGTTAACTTCCGGCGGTGACGCTGCCTCATCTCCATCCACATCTGACGACAGCAATTGGCCCTTTAGACCGTTCTTGCTCTTGTTACTAACTTTGAAGTTGTTGTTGACTGACTAGAGGTTGTCTAGATGGTCATTGTGTCGGGGATGTAGTGACTCTTGCCGCCCTGAAGATCCACCTTCTTCCCTATCTTCTGAAGACATTTCACCAGTACTTTTGGATCGACGGAGCCCACTATGAGTGAAGGCAGCAATACCCTATATTCCATTGAGGGCTTTCTTCACCCGCTTCATGCAGGCATCACAGTCTATGGAGACCTAAATCTAATCTAATATAACGTAAATCTAAATCTAGCGTAAATAAACGTAAATCTAGTTAAAAATAAACCTAAATCTAATTTAATGTAAGTCTACATATAACCTAATCTTTAACGTCTTTTAAGATAGTTTCCTACGACGTTATAACTCTCTTCTTCTTGTGTGTGTGCGCGTGTGTGGATGTGTGTGCCAATAAAAAGAGATAAATGGTATAACCTTTCTATCACCCATGCCAAGTATGATAGATTGATTATGCCATTTCCCTCTTGAATAATAGGTCTTGAGTTCAACTCCTCGTCGGCTAGATCTTTAGGTCTTTTAATTTTAATTAGTTTCCTACGACGTTAAATTAGTTTCTCTCTCTTTCTCTCTCAATGTGTGTGCATTTTTTTGGATCGTATGCATGTTTTCTCTCTCTTTTCCTCTCTCAATGTGTGCGTTTTTTGTTTATGCATGTTCTCTCTCTCTTTTCCTCTCTCAATGCGTGCGTTTTTTGTTTATGCATGCTCTCTCTCTCTTTTTCTCTCTCAATGTGTGTGTGCATTCTTTGTTTATGGATGTGTGTGTGCGTTTTTGTTTTTGTTTGTACTCTCTCTCTCTCTCTCTCTCTCTCTCTCTCTCTCTCTCTCTCTCAAAAACACTATGTGTGTGTATGTGTGTGTGTGAGAGAGAGAGAGAGGGAGAGAGAAAGAGGGGAAGGGAACATGAGAATGAGGAGAGGGAAGGAGCATACCTGGCTCTCCTTCCTCTCCTCGTGTGTGTGTGTGTGTGTGTGTGTGTGTGGAGAAGAAAGAGAGAGAGAGAGAGAGAGAGAGAGAGTGAGGGAGAGCGTT
Organism: Adiantum capillus-veneris; assembly: GCF_014529385.1. Classification (NCBI taxonomy): domain Eukaryota; kingdom Viridiplantae; phylum Streptophyta; class Polypodiopsida; order Polypodiales; family Pteridaceae; genus Adiantum; species Adiantum capillus-veneris. Next base: position 37,924,036 of record NC_140931.1, read on the forward strand.
ACTTGCTCCTTGCTTGAGGGCGCCGAAAAACTCAGATCTAAGATTTGAGTTTTTGGGCGCGCTCGGTTATTTTTTTAGCCCAGCCGGCGTCGCTATGAGCGTCGCAAATTTACAAAGAAATTTGCGACGCTCATAGCGACGCTCATAGCGACCCCGGGAATTTTTTTTTTGAGCGTCGCTGTGTGAGCGTCGCTAATATGAATAGCCTCTTGTAGTGTTAGGCTCCCATCATTGATCTCTCGAACCTTTTTCCATAAGTGTCCTGGCCAGTCTTCCTCCACGAATGGAATTCCGTCTAAGGCATATTCACTATTCGGCACTATATGTTCTGATTCTTTTGTTTCAAGGTGGGATTCTACCACCACTTTAGATTTTTCTTTAGTTTCTCTTAACACAAGCTCTTCAGGTTTTGCGATGCTTTCAAGCTTGGGCTTTTGTTTTTCCAGCATTTTTTGCGTGATTCTTACCAAATTTTGATAAGCTTCAAGATTAGCTGCTTCCATGTCTAGAGAAGGATAGTTCTTCCATTTGTTTTCCATGTTTTGGCTTGCTTTAAGTCCTGCTTGGTAAGCTTCCAAGGCTGCATTAATAGGCTCAAAAATTTTATCAACCAAAATTGATCCTCCAGATTTCACGATTGTTTCTTTGATTTCTCTTCTAGGTTCTTTCACATTTTCCTGGAACAACTGTTTTGCTTTCTCCTTGATTTCAGCTCGTTGTTTTTTGTTTTCTCATCTCATACCTTTTGCTTTTGCTTCTTTTGGTCTTTTGTGATGCAGCTTTTGTATTCTCCGAATCATCTGAGGAGTTATGTTTCTTTTTCTTAGCCTGAGCTCTAGTGATCACCTTGATTGGAACAATTGGTTCACTCTCGGATGAGCTACTAGGTATCACTTGGACTACGTTGACTACTATTTTACCCTTGTTTAAAGGATTTTTAGGACAATCTTCTGGGAAGTGTCCTCCCTTTTTGCAACATTGTATGCAATAAGCTTCAATTGTTTTGAGGTTTTTGTCAGGCTCTTGGCATTCATTCTTTCAATGATCACCTGCACCACAGTTATGACAGTTTCCTGTTCTTGGCTTAATCATGGGTGAAGGTTTGACACCTTGATTAGCTACGTAATACATCGATGCGAGCTTTGGTGGAGCATACGTCACAGTTTCCTCCATTGGTGGTGGATGTGAATTATACCAATCTCCCTCTACCATTACTGTAGATGGACTAGGCTCAACATAGGGTGTAACAGGCACAATTTCTTGTTTATCTATAACTCCCTTTGGGTGCATGTACTTTACAAGCACTGCATTATGTCCTAGTTACGAAGGTTGTTGACCCAATACGTGTTGAGTGTTGGGTTAAAGGCCCGTGTGCCCGGCTGCCCGTTGTTCAGCCGCCCATGTACAGCCATTCATTTACTCATTCATAATAACTATACTCATAACTACACATTGTAGTGTGAGTACCGCCCCGCCATACACTGTGTCTATCTCCTTCTTCGTGTTGGCTCTCTGTGTGTGTGCTCTTCGATCCCAACAAGTGGTATCAGAGCTTGGTAGTGAGAGCATTGAGAGCTTCATCATCATTGTTGAGTGTGTTGAAACTTGCTGCTGTTTCATTGCCGTTTTTCGGTTTCGCGCACGCGCGCATTTCCAAAGAGCAGAAGGTTTTTCTGAGCTTGGCATTGGAAGGTTCAGCACTCCGCGAGTATTTTCACAGGCGTCCTGGAGTTTAACCCCCCTTTCGGAGCCATTCGTGCCATCAGAAATCCCATCCGAGCTCCAGACTAGGAGCTACGTTTTTCAGCTCTCTTTGGTAGTTTTCTGCTGCTAGAGCTTCCATAGCCATTACAGGTGCCATTGTTGTAGTGTCTTCCACTTACGTGAGCCCACAGCTCATTTGAGAGTGTGTAGCCTCTTCTTGGAGTGGCCTCATACACATAGATAGAGTGGGAGTTTGGCGACATTGTCTTCTTCGACTACAGGTACAGGTACAGGTGCAGGTACAGGTACAGGTACGGGTACAGGTACAGGTACGGGTACAGGTTACAGGTTACAGGGAGCTTTGGATACAGGTTTCTTCTGTGGTTACAAAACATGTATTTTGACTGTGGGACAGCCATGCATATGGTTGTGGTTTGAGTGGGAGCTTCTACTCTTCTGGGCAGTCTGTTTATGTGTGTTCTTGAGCTACAGGTTGACATCATCTATGTATGTTGATGGATGTGGATATGGCAGTTTGACAGACACTCTTTATGCATGATATTGTGGAGATTTGGTTCACTTATACATAGAGCGGGTTTGCTCTTGCTTGCAGTGTTGCGGTTTGAGTACGGACAGGTACTCGGTTGACAGTAGAGATTGGACTTCGTTGAGCTTGTGCATTGGTTATATGCTCACTTGGATCCATTTATGCTCACGGATTTGTATAAGCTTGGTCAGCTTATGTCTCTATTGTGGTTATTCAGACATGGAGTATGTTTATGCCTCTATGACAGCTCATTGTTGATGCATTTTGTGGCACGGTTTGCCTAGGCCGGTTGAGTTACAGGTGTCACGGGTTTATGCATTTGTTTGTGGATTTCTACGTACGTTTTTTGACCATATTATGGGCTGATTTATACTCTATGCGTTTGCTCTTTGATTGAGCAGCAGGTGTTGTCAGATTTGCAACACTACTTTGTTGTGGCAGTTTGTTGGTTGGTTACAGGTTTCTCATTGTTGCATTCTTGTTGTAATGGGCACTAAAGAGGACACAGTTTTCAATATTGAGAAATTGGATGGTACTAATTTCTCATATTGGAAAGATCAGATTTGGGATGTCTTGGTGCAGAAGAAACAGATTCGACCTCTAAAGTTGCAGGGAGTTAAGCCAGAGAACATGGAGAGGGATGATTGGGAGGAGTTGGATGAGATGTGCAGGTCTACCATTAGGCTTTCCCTTTCAAAGTCTGTTTATTACAATGTGAAAGATGCACAGGGTGGAGCTTATGAGCTATGGCAGCGGATTTGCGATATGTATGATAAGCATTCAGCTGCTTCTATGGTGTATTGGATTAAAAAGCTTATTGATTTGCGAATGGAGGAAGGTGCTTCCATGAATGCGCATTTGAATGAGTTCAATACAATTTTCAGCCAACTTGCTACGCAGGAAATTACGTTTGAGGAAAATGTAAAAGCTATGTTTTTACTTGTCACGTTGCCTGAGTCATGGGACACATTTAGGACAGCCATAAGTAACTCGGTTCCTGCGAATGAGTTGACAAGTACTAATGTGGAGTCTAGTCTTCTCACGGAAGAGATTAATCGAAAGAATAATGCAGGTAGTAAGTCTTCTAGTGCAATGGTTGTCAGAGGCAGGACTATGGACAAGTATAAGTCCAACAGGGGTAAATCTAGAAGAAAGTCCCGTGCAGGCACAAGTAAAAAGGATGTGGAATGTTTTCATTGTGGTAGAAAAGGCCATTTCAAAAAGGATTGCTACAAGTGGAAAAGGGAAAATGGAGATGGTAAGAAGAAAGACCATGATGCTAAGGACAAGCCTAAGTCCAATGTCAAGATTGAGGAGTTACATGCAACACAGGGAGAGTGTAGCTCTCAAGATGACCATGTATGTGCTCCGACTAGTGCTACTAGTGAAGAGCTTGGTGATGTGTTGCTTGCATCCTATTTTGATGACACTTTTCTTCTCACTCATGAGCGTAGTATGCCTATGGATTGGGTCATTGACAGTGGTGCTTCTTTTCACGTTACGCCTCATAGGTCGTGGTTTCATGACTATGATGCTTCGAGCACAGGTACTGTTAGGATTGCCGATGGGCGTTCTATGCAGATTCATGGCATTGGGGATATTCATTTGGCTATGCCAAACTCTACTACGTTTGTCTTGCAGCGTGTGCGTCATGTGCCGGCTCTTGCAAAAAGCTTGATTAGTGTGGGTCAGTTGGATTCACTTGGTTTCAATGTATCTTTTGGTGATGGAGGTTGGAAGCTCACTAAGGGCAGCCTTGTTTTGGTTAAAGGTGCTAAGAGGAATACCTTGTATTCCCTTTGTGTAGCTAGTGTGGCTGATCACATTGTGGGGATCACTGAGCAACCTCCTGCTTCTTTATGGCATCAGCGTTTGGGGCATATGTCACTAAAAGGTTTGAAGTTGTTGGCACGTGCGGACTACATTCCCGTTTCAGATTTTGGTGGTTTTGAGTTTTGTGAGCATTGCCTTTATGGTCGACATGCTCGGTCTTCTCATAAGAAAAGTGTTCCACACAGATCTTTGGAAAAGCTAGCTTTGGTGCATAGTGATGTATGTGGGCCGATGCCCAATGCTTCTCTTGGAGGTGCTATGTACTTTGTTACGTTCATTGATGATGCTAGCAGGAAGGTATGGGCATACCCCATTCGTAAGAAGGATATGGTGTTTGATATATTTAAGCAATGGTTGGCTCTTGTCGAGAACCAATCAGGTTGTAAGTTGAAGTGCTTACGTACGGACAATGGGGGTGAATTTATGTCTCATGCTTTCACAACATTATGTGTTGAGAAGGGTATACGACGCGAGCTTAGTGCTCCCTATACACCTCCTCAAAATGGTGTGGCAGAGCGCATGAACAGGACTATACAAGAAAAAGTCCGTAGTATGCTTTCTATGGCTGGTTTGTCAAATGGATTTTGGGCTGAAGCTGTTGCCACTTCTGTGCATTTGATAAATCGTTCACCTAGTGTTCCTTTGGGCTTCAAAGTGCCTGAAGAGGTATGGACAGGTTTGACACCTTCGTATGGTCACCTTCGTGTTTTTGGCTGTGAAGCTTATGTACATGTACCTAAGGCAAAACGCAGCAAATTGAATCCGAAGAGCAAGAGATGTATCTTCTTGGGTTATGGTAGCTCTGGTGAGATGGGTTATCGATTGTGGGATCCTATTGACAGGAAGATTGTGCGCAGCCATGATGTTGTTTTTCATGAGGACTCTATGTATAGAGCATCACCGCGAACGGTTGAGGTTCGGCGTGTGATATTTGAGGAGGATGGTCATCGGTATGATGGTCCCATGGCTGCTCGTGGGCAGCCCATTGACCCTCAAGTGGGAGATCAGCCCTTGTTGGGAGATCATGAAGATGTGGGACAGCTAGATGCACCTCCTGCACAGTCTTTGAGGCGTTCAGAGCGGCGTGCAAGACAGCCTCAGCGTTTTGTGCCTTCTATGGATTATGTATTGTTGACTGATTGCGGGGATCCATCATGTTATGATGAGGCCATGTCTAGTGTTGACAAGCTCAAGTGGGAGCAAGCTATGCAGTCAGAGATGGATTCGTTGATCCAAAATAAAACGTGGGAGCTTACTCCTTTGCCAAAGGGTAAGAAGGCACTACCATGCAAGTGGGTTTACAAGATAAAATTGTGTTCAATGGATGCAAAGCCTAGGTACAAAGCAAGGCTTGTGGCTAAAGGATTCAAGCAACAGAAGGGCATTGATTTTGACGAGATCTTCTCCCCAGTGGTGAAGATGTCTACTTTGCGTATGTTGTTTGCCTTGGTAGCTACAGAAGACATGGAGTTGAAGCAAATGGATGTAAAGACAACTTTCTTACATCCGGACTTGCACGAGGATTTGTACATGGAGCAACCAAGTGGGTTTGTTATTCATGGTTCAAAGAAGATGGTATGCCGGCTTCTTAAGACCTTGTATGGGCTGAAGCAATCATCTCGTGAATGGTATCGTAAGTTTGATGCATTCATGAGTTCATTGGGTTATGTACGCAGTTATGAGGACCCATGCCTCTATACTCGCAAGGCTGCAGATGGTAGTCTTATTGTTTTGGTTTTGTATGTGGATGACATGCTGATCGCAGGGAAGTGTATTTCTGATGTGGATGCCTTGAAACATAGGCTACATGAGACCTTTTCCATGAAGGATCTTGGGGATGCCAGTCATATTTTGGGTATGCGGATCACTCGTGATCGTTCTCGCAAGATGCTCTTTCTTAGTCAGAAAGAGTACATTGACAGGGTGCTTGAGCGTTTTCATATGGAAGGGGGGAAGGCCATTAGTACCCCGTTGCCTCCATATGTAAAACTCAGCCATGATGACTGCCCTCAGACAGATTTGGAGACTACAGAGATGTCTCAGATTCCCTATGCGTCAGCTGTTGGTTCCTTGATGTATGCCATGGTGGCTACGCGTCCAGATCTTGCTCATGCAGTTGGTGTGGTTAGCAGGTACATGTCTAACCCGGGCAAGCGTCATTGGGATGCAGTGAGAGGTATTCTCAGATACTTGAGAGGGACTTCAGAGTTGTCCCTATGTTATGGAGAGAAGGATATGTCTGTTTGTGGATATACAGATTCAGACTATGCAGGGTCAGTGGACTCGAGGAAGTCTACTAGCGGCTATGTGTTCACAGTTGCAGGTGGACCGGTTTCGTGGGCATCACGTTTACAGCCATGCGTTGCTTTGAGCACTAGAGAGGCTGAATATATGGCTGCCACTGAGGCTACCAAGGAGGCCGTATGGCTCTCACGACTAGTGGGAGATCTTGGTATGGCTGGTGATGCTCCGATTCTACATTGTGATAGCCAGAGTGCCATAGCATTGGCACGGAATCCTGTCTTCCATGCGAAGACAAAGCACATTGAGGTGAGGTATCACTTCATACGAGAGGTGCTAGAGGACAAGCGCATAGAGCTTGTCAAGGTACACACTGACGATTACCCTGCTGATCTACTCACGAAGTCGTTAGCCTCACAGCGGTTTGCACACTGTAGATCGTTGATGGGTATGGCTTGACTTCTTTTGCTGTACTTTGGCCACTTTAAAGGCACACTGCCTTTAAGTGGGAGATTGTTGGGTTAAAGGCCCGTGTGCCCGGCTGCCCGTTGTTCAGCCGCCCATGTACAGCCATTCATTTACTCATTCATAATAACTATACTCATAACTACACATTGTAGTGTGAGTACCGCCCCGCCATACACTGTGTCTATCTCCTTCTTCGTGTTGGCTCTCTGTGTGTGTGCTCTTCGATCCCAACATTGAGGTCTTTCCATACCCATTGGTGTTCTTTGAGCTTGGGCCATATTAGGCTTATATCTATACATGGGTTGTCCTTGTGGCCTCATAGGCATGTATTGAACATTCCCATCATACTTTGGTCGGAAGTAGCACTCGTTGGTCTCATGGTTGGTCCATTTGCCCTTGATTGCAAACCATTTTTGTGGCCTAATATGTTGTCCCTGTTGAGGAATCCCTTGTCCCGGTCCCCTCATAGGTGCTTTTTGCATGTTGTTCATCATATTGTTCATCCTTTTGAGCATGTCTTCTATGAATGAAAGCGGTGCAGCAGCAGCCGTTCATACTTGTGTAGGTTTCATGGACATTGTTTTCTCACTTTGTTTATCCTTAGGGACATCTTTCACGTTGAAAATATCACAATTGTCTCCTAAGTCGATAGCATCTGACACACACTCTTCGAAGGTTGTATGCTTCTTGCCATAAAGTATAGCATGAAGCTCTTTGTTTACTAGTCCCTCTAGAAACAAAGATACTAGTCATTCTTCTGCAGGTATCTCTAGCTCTGGGCATCTAGCAATGTATTGCTTCATTTGAGTTACACAATCCCTAACAGACTCACCTTGTTTCTATTTAAAGCTATAAATTTGAGCTACCGCATTGTGTTTGATCCCCGTTTTGGAACAAGCAGCTAGAAATACTTGAGCTAATGTGTTTAAGTCCATGATTGACCTTGGTGGAATGTTTATGTCAATGCTTTTCCTTCTAATGTCATTCCAATCCCCTCGAATTGAGTGTGAAAATCAAATATATGTTCTGCTATTATCACTTGCTTAAAGCTTGCTAAGTAGTCGTATGGATCCCTTGATCCACTGTATTTTCTGACCCATTTCTAAAAATCAGCTAGTCTGACATGTCTGTTTGGTTCAACTCCCGGTCTTGTGGTAGTTGGTCATGTTCCAAGTCCTTCAAACAAGTCTGTTGGAAATAGTGACTCATGTAGCCCTGGACTGGCCTTAGTGTCACCCGGTTTTCTGTGTGATGAGGTGGTTTCTGGTTTCTTCACATTACTCGCAGAAGATCTCTCATGGTGTTCATCTCTTGGAATGGTTTTTGGTCCTTGTCCCAATATCCAATCCCTTATGGTATACCCCTGGTATTTGGTTTGATCTACATCCTCAGTAGTCATCATAACAAAGTTGTTGTTATAACAATCCCAAAATAGGTAGGTTGGTAGGTCTGCTGATCCCTTATCTTTGATCTTGAAGGTGTAGATGATCTTCACGGCCATGAGTTTTCCTGGTTTGGCATGCGAAGTCCACAATAGATCTTTTACATTTCTATCTCCCAGCAATAGACTCCAATCCTAGGATTATCAGTACTAAGCCGTTTCAAAGGCTTCGAATCTACTTGATTGTATCCCTCGATTTCTAAGGTTGGTGGTCCTTCTTTGGCTGACATATCTGGGATTATGGTATTTACTTATAACCCCCATTTGTCTACCATATCAGGGTTTCCGACCTGTACATACTGAGTTCCATTTTCGTCCATGTACATTTTTCCTTGTTTGTTTGCGCTAATCTCTTCTTTGAACTCAATACCATGTTCATCAATGTGAATAGAATACTCCTCGTAAACCTGAGCTCTGTGGCGATTAGCCTTATAAAATGACAGTATATGCTTATAGCGCACTGTCGTTCCGGTCTCTGAGTGAGTCGAATAGGAAGACATTTCGGATGTTGAGTCTGACAAAGTGTCTGAGACTTCTTCAAGGATAGTGTGCAAGGAATTCTTCGGTGGATACTCTACAAAAGGTTTCTCCGTATATGCCTTGATTACCTACTACACGACCGGATCTAAGGTTCATAAAGACCGGCGAAGTCTTGGATAGAGTACTTACCTTTGGATTGACTCGTCGTCCGTTTCCACTTGACTTGATTGCAACTGCTGTCAAATTACCGATTCCTCGTCTGCAACCTGATTCCTGTACAATTTGATAAAGTTAGATATTCTTTCACAAAGATTGTAGAATTTTCTGCTAACTATTGTGATTGGTTTGTGTGTATCAATTCAAATCGAGCTATGGGAGTCAGCAAATGACTTTCAGATTCAACTTTGAAAAAAAATCAAAGGACTGTTCTGCAACTTGAAAACTGAGTGAACATGTACCAATTTGCATCCGATTGAACCCAAAATTGCCCGATGGCTTTATATAATGTTGGTATAACACTGTACAAGTTCAAAAGTCAAAACTTGTGTCCCTGTGTAGCATTAGTAAATAATCGTGATTATTTACTTTTGTCAGTTTTTTGCAATTTTTTTCTTGGTTTGGCAGGTATACACTCCGTTGAAGTCCCTGGACAAGTTTCAACAAGTTTGGACAAAATCTGTTCAAGTTTATCAACTGTTTCATGTCCGCAGACTTTGATTTCAAAATTATGGCTTAAGACTCACTTTTGTGATCCAAATTTCACCAAAATTGATTTGTGGGGTCTACTTGATATGCGTGACCTTGTGGTATACTCAAATTTGCAAATTTGTCAATTTTTAAAGCAGATGTAAATAATCACGATTATTTACTCAGGCTATATTTTTGCAAGTTTTTGTCAGAACTTTGACACAGATCTGTTAAGAACCTCAAGTTAAGGTCCCTAGCCAAGTTTCAACAAGTTTGAACTATTTTTGGTCAAATGGTCATCAATTTTTCGTCCGCAGACTGACTTTGCAAATTTGGTCACAATTTTCAACCCAGTGATCCAAATCTTACCAAATATGGTTTGTGGGCTTATTACAACATGGTAAAACTAGTGGTGTGCTAACTTGGTAAAAAAAGTTGAAAAATAGGACAGATGTAAATAATTGCAATTATTTACAATTGACAAATTTTTGCATTTTTTTGGTCTACTGAGTATGTACACATGTTTATCACATCAATACAAGCCTATGAATCAAATTTTATCAAGTTTGGACAAATTTTTCCCCAATTTACATGCAAGTTTCAAAAAGTCAGTACAAACTTTAGTTTTTACCCAGTTTTTTGCTAGTTTGGTGATCCAAATCTTTTGGGCCTTTACAAAAGTTGTTTGTACACATGCAATGAGTCAATGGTATAAACCTTGGTCAAATCTGGGCTGAAAGTTAATAATCGTGATTATTAACTTCAGGCTTGAAATGAACACTTTTTTTGCAATTTTTTCAAAGACAGTCTTTACATGAGCTATTTTAAGCCTATGAATCAAGTCAAAACTTACTTTGGCCTAAAATGTCAAGAAAAAGTAAATAATCTGAGTTTTGACTAACTCTTGAAATTTTTACCTCGAAGTGTCCTTGAGCTTATCCACAGGTTCAAACAACTTTTATGCTTAAGAACACTCACACTTGATTCTTTCAGAGAGAGTAATGTTCTGAAATCCACCTCGGATCCTACTTACCCTACTCCTAGATCATCATGCAATGGGGTTGTGGAAAGTGTCCACAAACACTCCTTTTCTGGTCTTTTACGATTTTCAGAGCCTTAATCTTAAGACTTATCTCACCTTTCAACCATTCTCCAAGTCCTAATCTATTCTAGACAACAATCTTAGGCTATGCGGTTTCTAAAAGAAAGTTTTGAATTCTCGGCAATCCTATAGTAAGTTAAAGGATAACTTCACAAGACGCTCATGTTTTTCCTAAATTAGGTCTCTTCGATCCCCGGCAGCGGCGCCAAATGTGGGACACATGTCTAACCTCACCATCCTATCTTATTGTAGTATTAGTGTGAGAACCACGATTAATTTGTCAATCCATGGGACGAAGTTGACTCGACTAGTGCATAGAGGATACAAGAGGTTGTCAATCTCTCAAAAAACAACTAACAACTCGCATCTAACTCAAGCTACACTCAAGTGACTAAAATCACCAAAAGCCAATCGCTCATCGACAGACAAATCACATCCGTTACAGCATCAAATGACATGGTCTCAAACCCCACTTTAGGTCAAGTTCCAAAATCGCGATTATTAACAGCAGTGGATTTTTGACCTAGTCATTTTCGACCTAGAATGCATCTAAATGCTTAGCAATGATGCCCCAATACCCCGCCTATGCTTAGTTTTTTATTTAAAAGTGTAAATTCCTAGCTATGATAGAATTAGGCCGCGGGTCGGCGATGCCAAAAGCTACGAATTACTGTGAAATGCTTACGTCAATGTGTAGAGCTCCTACCTGCGGTTGCAATGCAACACACACGACTATAATGTGACAACCGGGGAGGGAGTAGGAAGCACGAGAAGGAGAGGGTGAGTGCCGTTAGCTCACACTGTGTATTTCAATGGCTTTTATACCTTAGCCAAGGTTTTTGGTGGTCAAAACTAATAATCTGGAGTTCTACCAAAGTTGGGTAATTACAAGTCAATACAATCTGGAAGCTTGTAGCCCCGGCTCATTAATTACAGAGTTTATTCGAGAAAATAGGAGTTACAATATTCTTGATTTATCAAAAATAATATAGTGTTTTACAATGAGAAGTCCGAAAAATGGTATTTGTGGTATCCGTGTTAGCTTGCGGCTAACAGGGGGATAGGGTTTCTAGAAATCACAAAGAGCACCCTATGGCCCTAATAAGAGCATTGTGTGGCCTTATTTGTGATTTCTAGAAACCCTATGGCCCTAAGGCCACACAATGCTATTTTTGATGGCTAGGGTTTCTATCCATCACAAAGAGAACTCGATGGTCTTAGGGTCATAGGGTCTCTAACCATTACAAAGAGTACCTTGTGGCCTTAGGGCCATAGGGTTTCTTGCTTACATAAACAACACCTTGTGGCATTAGGGCCATAGGGTTTCTAGCTAACACAAAGAGCACCCTGTGGCTTTTTTGCCATAGTGTTTCTAGCTAACAAAAAGAGCACCATGTGGCCTTAGGATCGTAGGGTTTCTATCTAGCAAAAGAGCACAATGTGGCCTTAGGGACATAGGGTTTCTAGCTAGCAAATAGACCATTATGTGGCCTTAAGCCATAGTGTTTGTAGCTAACAAAAAGAGAGCACCATGTGGCCCATAGGGTTTCTAGCTAGCAAAAAGAACACCCTGTGGCCTTAGGACCATATGGTTTTTAGCTAACAAACAGACCACCATGTAGCCTTAGGGTCATTGGGTTTTTAGCTAACAAAATAGAGAACCATGTGGAATTAGGTCCAAAGGGTTTCTAGCTTACACAAAAAGCTCCCTAGTGTACTTAGGGCCATAGGGTTACTAACCTTCACAAAGAGCACTCTGTGGCCTTAGGGCCATAGGATTTCTAACCAACACAAAGAGCACCCTATGGCTATAGGGCATCCTCTAGAGTTAGGGTCAAAGGGTTTCTAGCTAACAAAAGGATCACATTGTGGACATAGTGCCCTAGGGCTTATAGCTAACAAAAAGACCACCATGTGGCCTTAGGATCATTAAGTTTCTAGCTAACAAAACAGAGCACCATGTGGCCTTAGGGCCATAGGGTTTTTATCTTGCACAAAAATCTCCTTGTAGACTTAGGGCCATAGGGTTACTAGCGATCACATAGGGATCCCTATGACCTTAGGCCATAGGGACATAGACTTAGGAGCACCCTGTGGCTTAGTGCCATAGGATTTCTAACCACCAAAGAGAGAACCCTATGGCCTTAGAGCACCCTTTGACCTTAGGTTCGTAGGGTTTCTAGCTAATAAAAAGAGAACCATGTGGCATTATGACCATAGAGATTCTAGCTAGCAAAAAGACCACCGTGTGGCCATATTGTTTCTATTTATCAAAACTAGCACCCCGCACCCCATGGCCTAAGGGCCATAGGGTTTCTAGCCATCACAAAGAGAACCCTGTGGCCTTAAGGCTATGTAAATCTCTTTGTGATGGTTAGAAACCCTATGGGCCTAAGTCCACAGGGTGCTCCTTGTGATGGTTAGGGTTTGTAGCCATCACAAAGAGCATCCTATGGCCCTAAGGCCATAGGGTTTCTTTCTAACACAAATAGCATCCTATGGCCTTAGGGCCATAGGGATTTTAGCCATCAAAAAGAGAAACATGGCCTTAGGAACTCTAATTCAATTAGAGGGAAGCCTATGGACTTAGGACCCAAAGACTATAGATTAGTATGTCTATGCTTACGAAAGAGGACACATCTTAAAAAGAAACCAGAAGGCAAAGGGGGTTTGCCCACTACATGCAATGTCATGAAGACATGGGGGTGCAGTTACGTGACACACATGAATATAGGCATTGACCAGTAAAACAAGATTATAACCCGGTGCTCTTGACCTCCGTGCACCTCTAGACCGAGGTGTGCAGGGATTTGGCATGGCTAAAGAATGTGAGGTAGTTTACAATGTGATAATGTAGAAGCTCTAAGAGGACATTTATGCCACTCAATGGCACCTACATGGGAACCATGTACACAAGAACTCTCATTAGATTAGAGTGCACCCTATGGCCCTAGGCCCATAGGATGCCAATGTAGAATCTCTAAAGGGTATTTAAGCCACTCAAGAGCACCCAAATGGGCACCATGAACATATGAGCTTTGATTTGATTAGAGGGGACCCTATGGACCTAGGGCCCAAATACTATAGATTAGTTAAACCAAGCTTACCAAAGAGGTCACATCTTAGAAATAAACCATTTGAAAGGCAAAGGAGTTTTGCCCACTACATGCATTGTCATGTAGACATGGGGGGTGCACTTACGTGACACCCATGAATATAGGAATTGGCCAATAAAAATGAGATTATAACCCGGTGGTCCTAACCTCCGTGCACCTCTAGACCAAGCCTGTGCCGGGATCGAGCATGGTTAGAGAATGTGAGGTATTTTACAATGTGATAATGTAGAGTCTCTAAGGGGCCATTTATGCCACTCAATGACACCTGCATGGGAACCATGTACAGAGGAACTCTGATTAGATTAAAGTGCACCCTGTGACCATTGCAGAAACTCTAAAGGCATTTTGGCCACTCAAGTGCACCCAAATGGAAACCATGGACATAAGAACTTTGATTCGATTCGAGGTCACCCTATGGACCTTGGGCCATAGGGTGTTAGTGTAAAGGCTCTAAAGGGTAATTTAGGCCATTCAAGGGATACTACTTTGGAACCCTATGGCCCTAGGACCACAAGGTTACTCTAATTTCATAAGAGAACATGTGATCCTAGTACCATAGGATGGCTTAGGTACACTTGTAGAACAATTTTGTTGGCACCCTTTGGACCTAGGATCACATGGTTTAACATAGTGGGGACTCTATGGCCCTAGGTCCATATGGATGTATTCATATCCATCTTGTCTAAATATATGTCATTATTTTTATAGAAAATGTCTCAGAAGAGAATTTCAAGTCAGTTGATGCAATAGGCTCAACACCAAGTTCTTGGTATCTAGATTTTCACTTGCCAAATGGTGAAAGTGATGAGAAAGTCCACTTGTTCTTTCAAGATAAAGAAAAATTCCCTTCAAAGATTGTGAAATTTTTAAGGAGATAAAGAAAGATTGTTCAAATCTTGAAATGCTCCATGCCTTGGAGTAAAGATACTCAATGGGGACTCCTACTTGTTGGAGCCCGTGGCCTTTGCTCAAAAGATGGAGTGACAATGACAAAACCAGGTTCGGTGGAGCTTTAAGATGATACTCCAAGTGAGAACTTCATAGAGTCATATATTGAGGGATTTAAGAAAGTCACTCAATATTTAGGTAAATTGAGCTGTGCAAAGAAGAATAAGAAGCGAAAGAAGGAAGACTCAGGTAAAGCAAACCAAGCTAAGACTCTAAGGAGAGTTGGACTCCCTCACTTGGAGACAATAGTAGAAATGTGACCGAAGAAAATATTTTAAATTATACCCTTACAGACTCAAGAAGCAGGAGATTCTAGTGGACTTGCAACAGAGTGGAAGTGGTTGTGGACTCAGTATCCATAGCTATGTTGGACTCTATTATACAACCCAAAGAAAAAGATCTTGATAAAGAAGTTATTAAAACTTCTAAGAGTGAGCTAGATGGATACGTTGGAATTGCACACTATTATAAATCTGGTGTACAATTTACCCAATTGATCCTAGTTGAGCAATGCAACATTGCGCACTAGATGGCTATAAATGCATACCATTGTCAGATGTGTATGTGAAATACTTCTTGAAGCAATTTGCAAGGCACTCTAGACTAGTCTCCAATGTAGCAAATCTAAAATCCATATAACCCAACTACAAAGATGCCTTTACAAACATCTAAAGTGCATGGAGAGAAGCTAGCAACATACCACTACTAGATTCTATGTAGTCAGCATTGCATCATAGCAGCTAGAGCTTTTTTGCGTAATAACAACACTAAGTATGCTTCAAGAAAAGAGTTCTACAAGTTTAGAACTGCAAGGATAGTGGTAGATCTCCCAAAGAGGTTGTTGTTTGAATATCCAAAATGGTGAAGATGGAGATAATAACATCAATGAAGCATCCACCTTATGTGGAGATCTTGAAGTATGGCCGTAGTCAATGGATTTCATATTCTAAACCAACAAAACCCAAGGCAGGAGTTCCTATTGGTCATCCGGTTCGAGCACCTTGGGATGTAAGTTCCAGTTTCCTATGCTCGTTTTTGTTACAAATATGTCTTGAAATAAATTTATTTTCCTTTTAGTTATTTTGAAGGCCTTTGTAAATGTGAAAAACATCAAGTTCAACCATAAATAATTTGCCAACAAATAAGCACACATGGTCATATACAATGATGAAATCTACGATCATTGGATAAACATCTTGGGGAAGCATCAAACATCAACTACTCCTGGGAGACAACCAAGCATAAAAACCTTTAGATGCCTAAACGGTTTAAAATATAATGATGTCAAGTTACTACAACAAGTGCTGACAGAAGATAAGATATTCTTAGTGAAGCAACCACATAAAGCGGGGGCATGCTTGACCTCACTGCACGTGCAACAAACTTAAAGCAGACCAGGGTTTTTGAGCCTCAAATGTTGATGGCATTTAAAGATCTATATCCATCAAAAACAGCAGGAGTTACTTCATGGGATGATTATAAGTCTCTACATATAAGATCTACAAATCTCTCTTCACGAGTTGTACGCAATGGCTAAATCTGCTGCTACAAAAAGCAAATGAGAAAGAGCCAATTCCTAAGATCACTAGGGGATATGTGTAGTGGTTCATTGCACAAAAGAATGGCACTTCCAGTTTGCAATTCATTTTATCATGGACAATCAAGTGTGTTGGAAATAATTTGGAAGGCATTGAGGTTCTGTGTAGTGAGAATATCTCTACAATCTGTGTTGGTATTTGTATCATAGATACAACACACAAAAGTCTTACATCTAGTGGGTTAGAGTGCTATCCTATTTGGTAAAGTAATTGATGAAGTATGTGGGGTAGCACATCAACCATCAGAGTTTTTAATTGCCGGCTTAGTAAAGTATCAGCATGCTGCTTCCCTAGAGAAGACAATTTTTGAAAAAGCTAAATGGTATAAAACGCATGCCCCAAACATGTGCTCTTTGCGAAGTAGTTTTTGGGGTTTGAGTATTCTTCAGTCAAGGAGAGAAGTACACCAACTACTCTAGAATTAACGAGTCACTGTTGGAGGCAATGCATACTCTCTATATCAATGACGACGAGTATGATGCCGTGACCACGGCCAAAGCTTTTTTGTGCATTGTGCAATCAAATGCACCTGTGTCAAAGAAGATGATCAAGTAATAGACATCTTCTCATAAGTCTATGGGATAAAGAGGCACTACATCAATAGAGAAAATTGATATCAGTTGCATGTACTAATGATCAATTGGAATCTCTTTGCCATTTCATAGTGAAAGAAGACCTTGATCTTAGAAGGTGGACAAGTGTGGATACCATAGATAAAGTCAATGACAAGGAGTCAGAGGAAGAAGAAGTTGAAAAAACAATTGGATGCAAGTGCTGATGTCATTCTAGAAATTCTACAAGAAACAGGTTAAGCTAGCCACCCATGATATTACATCACTTATATTTAGATTATTATTTTTATCATTTTATTTTATTCGTCCCATCTGAAATCCACCCATGATGTTAAAAAAATTGATGTTTGGTTTGTTATTTTTCTCAATTTTGTTTTTTGAAAAAATGTGAATTTGTGAGTTTGAGTTAAGTGTATGATATTATATGGACACGTTGTGGCAATAGAGTTATACATATATGTATGGTCATAAGATATATTATGAATTAGACTTAAGAGTATGATACTATATGGACACGTTGTGGTAAATATAATTCTACATATATATATGGTCATAAGATATATTATGTAATAATTTTAAGTTGAGTGATCATATGAGGTTTGGAAAGAACACCCTATGACTTGAGGATCATAGAGTTATTTGTATACATGGCACCCTATGGCCCTAGGGCCATAGAATCCCCCAAAAGCAAATGGGATACCCTACAAACTTATGAACGTAAGGTGATTACATAGATTCTCTAAAAGGGAACATAAGCATTTGGGCTACTCTACAGCCTTAGGGCCAAAGGGTGTCAACATAAAATCCCCCAAAATAATTTGGGCTATCCTACAACCTTACAGACATAGGGTGATTACTTAGAGTCTCTAAAAAGGCACATAAGCATTTGGGCTACTCTACAGCCTTAGGGCCATAGGGTGCACCTCTCTCTCTCTCTCTCTCTCTCTCTCTCTCTCTCTCTCTCTCTCTCTCTCTCTCTCTCTCTCTCTGTTGCCCCCCCTAAATTCGATGCTTGAAGAACAACTCGTGTACTGTCCACCTCGTCAACTCATGCTTCATATCTAGAGTTGACCTCTCTGCCTTTAAAGAGTCTACATATAGAGGAAGGTTAGTCAAGCTAATGGTGTAGAGGAATAGGAGGAGGACATGTTGCTATAGGGGTCGACCTTCATGCCATCACTTTTACATGTGTGTGTTGTGCCATGCTCTTTGTGACCACTGACCCAACTCCACTGCCTACTCCTCCTTCAGGTGCTCTATCTACACACCCATGGCTTGGGCCATTCCACGTGCTTGCATTAAGTGTGATCTATCACAAACAGTTAAGTGTATCACCCATACTACTCTCTCTCTCTCTCTCTCTCTCTCTCTCTCTCTCTCTCTCTCTCTCTCTCTCTCTCTCTCTCACACACACACACACACACACACACACACACACACACACACACACACATGACATCCAAGTGTGGTAGATTGGCTATGTCATTTCCCTCTTGAATAACAGGACTTGAGTTCAACTCTCCTCGTCGGATAGATCTTTAAGGTATCTTGGAATAGTTTCCTATGACATTAACATTCTCTTTTCTCGGGTGTGTGTGTGTGTGAATAAAAAGAGGAAAATGGTATAACCTTTATATCACCCAAGTTCTTCTTATCGGGTGTGTGTGTGTAAGTGGGTGTTAATAAAAAGAGGAAATTGGTATAACCTTTCTATCACCCAAGTGTGGTATATTGGTTAGGCCATTTCCCTCTTGAATAGTTTCCTATGAAGTTATTCTCTCTTCTTCTCTCTCTCTCTCTCTCTCTCTCTCTCTCTCTCTCTCGTCGGATATATCTTTAAGGTCCCTTGGGATAGATTCCTACGACGTTAAAATTCTCTTCTTCTTCTTCTTCTTCTCTCTCTCTCTCTCTCTCTCTCTCTCTCTCTCTCTCTCTCTCTCTCTCTCTCTCTCTCTCTCTCTCTCCATCTCCAATGACGGGCCTCAATTACGCAACTCTACAATTGTGATCAAGCCAAGCATTTTGTGTGTGTGTGTGTGTGTGTGTGTGTGTGTGTGTGTGTGCGCGCGCGCACGCGAGAGAGAGAGAGAGAGAGAGAGAGAGAGAGAGAGAGAGAGAGAGAGAGAGAGAGAGAGAGAGAGAGAGAGACCTGGTGCAAGCTATCGATTCCTGCTCATCGCCTTAGCTCCATGCCTCCTCAATAGAGCCCATAGAGGCTTGCTTTCTAAGGCAAGGACACACACACACACACACACACACACACACACACACACACACACACACACATAGAGGCTTGCTTTCTAAGGCAAGGACACACACACACAGAGTTTAGTTCCCTCCTCGATCGTGAAGGGTGTCATTGTGTGTGTGCACGTGTGCATACATGTATGTGTGTGTTCGAGAAACATTTTTTGTGGACTTTGCTTTGGAACCTTTTCACACGCATATGAGCAGGCTAACACTAAATTTGAGAAGGATAATAACACTAAAAATCTCATACTATAACTAAAAATTCATAATTTGAACCTGCGTGAGAACCTTGTTTCCCAAATTTGAGCCGGCCAATTTTCATTTTGAACAAGCTTTGGATAAACCGAACATATCTTTTCCCGAGAGAGAGAGAGAGAGAGAGAGAGAGAGAGAGAGAGAGAGAGAGAGAGAGAGAGAGAGAGAGTTCTATTATCGTCCTCGGAGGTCAAATATGACCTATGGGACCAAATGAACATGTCATGTGGTGTGAGTGGAGGTCATAAGTGACTCTCGATGCTCAAAAATGGCTGAAATGAGCGTCGCAATAGAGAGTGCACATCGTGGTTGGGAGAGGAAGGTATGTAAGGAGAGCTCATGGCTGAATATATGGGGAAAAGAGGACCTAATGTGGTCAAAAGCTGAGCACTCAAGTAGTGTGTGGTACTCACTCTCTCACACTTGAGGAGGGCATAAGGTGCAAAGTTGATGACACTCCTCTCCAGTGCCCCAACGTCCTATCTCGTAGCATAGAGATTGGGAGCTAAGACGAATGGAGACAATGGTGCGGATCGCACTCAACGGGATGGGCTCAAGGATGTAGGGATGGGTTCAGTTACCTAGTTCAGAGAAGAAGAGAGATTTGTAGTTTGGGGCAACCTGTGTAGTGTAATGGCTGAAGCGAGAACCTTCGGATTTCTCCCAAGCCGTGATACATTGGCGTTGTAAGAAGGCCTCATTAACTTGGGAGTCGATCGACGCATCCTTGACCAAGTGACATGCATCCCATCTTCCAAACCATTTCTTGATGTCAAGCATCCACCCCAAACTTAGTATTTTGCTTTTGCATGTCTTTTGAACCTTTTGACTTGCTTCATATGCAATTCTAGGAAGTCGATGCAAAGGGCTACGTTGTGTCTTACGCATGTACTCCACAACCCTTGCATGCCCAAGACCTCAATGGGAAGCGATCCGGACTCAAGAAGTAAGAGCATGTAGGGTGTTTGTGTCTTGACTTGGAGAAAGTTGGTGAGAAAACGCTTTTCGACATTCTCAAACTCTTTCCAAGTAGACTTCCCGATGCTTCCACCCCACACCTCCACTCCATAAAGAAGCCCCGGTGTCACCAATGTATCAAAGAGGTACTTTTTGAGAGCCCAACACTTGATCTCTCCAGCATTGCATATGTTCTCAAATGCATAATAAGCCCTCTTTCCGGCTTCCAAGCGACGCATTGCACAATCCTTCCATTTATGATTGGATGGAACCTCAAGGCCAAGGTACTTGAAGTGATCTACCACTTCAAGTTTCTCATTGTTGTATACAATGCATGGATTTTTGTCATTGAGGGTCTTTACAAGCATAACCTTGGTTTTGGATCCATTCATGATCAGCCCGCTCTGTAGGCAAAAGTGTTCCAAGACACTCATAAGCTTTTGTGAATCTTCTAAGGTATGTGCCAAGAGCACTACATCATCGGCATAAAGCAAAAGCATGATCACTGCATTTCCGGTCTTAACCTCTTCTATGCCTTCTTGCTGCATAAAATCAAGAACCATGCATTACAATTCATCAATGAGTATCCCAAAGAGGGTTGGGGAAAGTGGGCATCCTTGTTTGACACCAATGGTGCTTGCAAAAAATTTTAAAATTCCATCTCCCACACGTAATCGACATATCACTTTTTGGTAGATGCGAAAGACTGCATGCATAAATTCTCTTGGCACTTGAAGGCTTTGCATACGTCTCCAAAGATCTCCTCGCGGTACCATGTCAAAAGCTTTCTTGAAATCCACAAAGCAACAATACAAAATTTTTCCTTTCAATCGAGACGCTTCCATAAGAACTCGAAGAATGACAAGGTGATCAATAGTGCTATGATGCTTTCAAAAACCTGCTTGGCCAAGTGCACGTTTGCCATTCTTTTCAGCCCATTCACTTATCTTCATCTCCATGATACATACAAATAACTTTGCCATCAAAGAACCAACCATCATAGTGCGATAGTTGTTCACATTGTTTACATCTCCTCCTTTGTGCAAAGGTTTGATCCAATTTGCACTCCAATCATGAGGCATGCCATACTGAAGTGCAAGGTTAAACATATCGCATATCCAATATCGTGTTTTCTTGCTTGTCCATTTAATCATTTCAGCCTTGACACCTTGAAGGTCACCAGCCTTGCGAGTAGCAAGTTTCTCAAGTGTGCGGCATACATCTTCAATGGTAAAGAAGGGAGACATAAACGGAAGGGAGCTACAACACTCCATCTTATCAACATTGGGTTGCTCGTAGAGGTTCTTGCAATGCATATACATATCCTCAAGAGTCAAGTCACCAAATCTCTCAACGCGCTTGCCTTTTAGATTTTGCCAAAACTTGCCACATGCATGTGCTTTCTCTTGTGCTAAAAGAAGTTGTTTTTTGACTTCCCACCTTCTCCTCTTCTTTTGAAAAAGTGCTTTGTATGTGTGTGAACATTCCAAGTAAATTTCCTTGTCTTTGATTGCATCCAATCTTAGCAAGTGTTTTCGGGCTTGACCACATTCCATGTCAAACCATTTCTTCTTGGTGCTACCCTTCTTAGACCTTTTGCAAGACATGTGTTTCACCGAAAGCATTCCTTCGCACAAGAGAAAATTACTTCTTTGAAAACTTTCCACTTGCATTCTAAGGTTAGGCTCTCTTGATGCTCTATCATGCTTAACATTTGGTCCACCATATCAGCATATATAAGTGCTCGTTTGAAGTCTAGACGTAGGTACAAATGATTCACATCATGATTGGAGGCTACATGCTTGTGCCATTTACCACACTTGAGGTCAATACATAACATCCTATGATCCAATTCCAGATTCCATTCACCAAGTGTAAAGCTCGATGAGAGAGAGAGAGAGAGAGAGAGAGAGAGTTCAGCCCGTGATAGAGATTGTGTATGTGTGTGTGAGAGAGAGGGAGAGTCGTTGGGCGCCTTTTCTTCACCTCCCTTGGTCCGGAAATTCAAGTATCAGCTGCCTAGTCAGTTTCCAATTCTCGCTTCTTGTCAGTTCAATTTGTGGCCTTCGCTCCCGCTTGTAGGTAAGACTATGTGGGCAACCTGAATCTCGTCCCCCACAGAAGGACACATAGATACATAGATAAAGCTTGAAGTTGAAATCGGAAGGTCTAAAAAAAAAAAGAAAACTTTATTTTATAACCGAGTATGTGCCAACGATTTCAAAAAAAGAAAGAAAGTGGAGAATCAACAGCGATTTTGCATTGGCAGTGTGAGAAAACAAAAATGAAGGGTGCATCATGCGAGCAAGGTGACACTTGCGATGCTAGGATCGACATGAGAGATGCAGACCAGCGTGTAGAAAACAGGCGACGGGGGGCAGTCCAAGTGGCGTAGAGCAGGTAGTGATGAAGGGCAGAGAAGCATACACGTCGCAGCCTTTCTCTCGCGTCGTTGCAATCTTATGAAAAAAATTATATTGGCAAAACTACTGCCACATCATCCAGCTGCTAGAGGCGATCTGGCTTAGGCCAAATGCCTCTCCGCTCATCAGGTCGCGAGTTGGAGTCCGTCGCCTATATCGAAACGGCGTTAACATTTTAACTGGTGATCCTCCTAAGACATATTTAGGAATTATGGGAATTATTCAAGTCCCATTTCTTTAAACGGGACTTAAAATCTTAGTTATTTTTTTCAGTTCAATCTCTCAATTGTTTGTGGGCACATTTTGTGCCATGTAAAAATGTATCGCTTAACACACAACTATATAGTTGCATTTGTATCTGGGTCAAAGCATATATAGTTGGTACCACTTTTTTGGGTGTCTTGGACACTACTTCAATTTGAGTACTTTGGGAACCCCATCCTCACACTTGATACAAAATATCACCTATCATATTATATATCAATAGATAGCTCTTCTTAAGGAGAATCTAAAAGTATAAGGAGCGCCAATTTTTAAGTAAATTTGTGAAAATTTTACCGGTCCCCACTTTATGCAAGTGGTAACACCAAAAGTTGCAAAAATTGGTACCACCTAAACATGCTTTGAGCCATTTGTTGTGGCACCATTAAGACCAATATAGGAAAATTCACACCTATTTAAGTCTCACATTTATATTCTTTTTGAAGAAATTGTATTTTCTATTTTTGAAGCTATACCAAAAGGCTATAATTTCTATTTTTCATCGAATGAAATCATGTACTTTGTAGTCTAGCTCTTTTGTCTAATTGATGCATTGTCTGTACTCATAATATTACACACTATGCTTGACTTTATCTTTTTTCCCCAAAACTCACAATAATGAATAAATTATTTTAACATACATAATAAATTACCAATTTTGGTCATGCTCTTTCTGATGGGCCAAGACGTCTCCAAGCGACACAAGATACATCGGCTACCATGGGAGCCACCTCGCATCAGTGTGAGGAGGGTCCCACGGAGGAAATTGGCTAGACATAGTTGTGCTAACCGGACAATACAACATTGATCCACTCATCACAATTGATTTGCTTCCCAAAGGTGACAATCATTTCCCTACCATCTTGTATAATCTCAGTGAACCTAGCTACTTTCAAGGGGTTCTCAAAGATCCGACAGCTCTTGGCCTTTCAAATGTGTTTAAAGTAGCCAAATTTGACAATTTGTGCATTGATAAGAAACACATGGCTATTAAATACCTTCCCACCAAGGAAGAGGTCGTTTCGGAAGAAACCTATATTCCATGTCTTTTGCACCCATCTGCAAATCTTCCTTGCAAGGCCATAGATTGTTGGGCACTCCTTGATGAACAAGTGAGGGAAGTCCTCACTAGGATGTCTGCATTGTGGGCATCTATCTGACCGGATCTTCTTGCAAGGACCTTCACTCTGGTAGGTGGGGCTCCCCACAAAAGCTTCCAAGAAAAGACCATCTCAAGTGGCCACCGTTTGGGCAGTCCTTGAAAAGATGCAAGAGGTTGTCACTAGTCATTTTGCATTGTAAGCACCTACTCAGAATAATATCCCTGGTACAAGAATTCACCCCAGTTGGTAAGGATCCCCATAGCACCTTTCAAAAAAAGACCTTCATCATGTGCGGCCACTCAGGGTATGCGATGTTCTTCGTGATGTCTGCCTCCAATCTTCACTTGGGCTAGTGCTTGCCTCATTGATTGTTTAGTGGTGAGAACCAATCCGTTGAAACCACAGGTCCACAAGAGACAAGAACTTGTATCTCTTTTTTTTTGCAAAATTCACAATGGTGATTAATTTATATTAACATAATCAAGAAATTATAGATACTCATTATGCTCATGTCTAGTTATGACTTCTCTCAGCAATCAAGAAACATCGGTTGATAGGGGAGCCACCCCACATCACTAATAAGGATCCCAAGGAAAAAAATGGGTGATCGATTCGGTGACCATGGTTATGCTAACCACAAAGAAAATGGCAGCAGTAACCCCAATCCATTCATCAAGTTTGATTTGTTTCCCAAAGGCAAAATTTTTTATGTGCTATTATGTACATTCTCAATGAACCTAGAAATTTCTAAAGAATTCTTGAAGACTAGACAATTTGTGCTCTTCCAAATATGTTTGAAATAGAAAAATCTAACAAATTGTGTGCTGAAAGGAAGTTTTTGACTCTTGAATACCATCCCACCCAATAAGAGATCGTTCTTGAGGTAACCTATTTTCCACGTATTTAGGACCATTTGCAAATCTTCCCAACCAGACCAGGGCACTCCTTGAACAAGTGAGGGAGGTCTTTAGTGGTTGTTCTACATTGTGAGCATCTATCTGGCCCAATACCTCTAGCTTGGACCTTCACTCCAGTAGGTGGCGCTCCCCACAAAACATTCCAAAGAAAAACCTTCATCTCATGCGGCCACTCTGGACCCGATGTTCTTTGTGATTGCCACCCAGGTCGATTTCGGCCATTTCTTACCCAAGTGTTTTTTTAGGGGGGGAAAATAGACCTTTGGGACCAAACAGAGTTGTACACGTCCTTGGTTTGTGGTTTAAAAAAATGCCTATTTGTGGGCCACTACCATGCCTTCCACTCAAACCTAGGCTCGCAACAACATTTATGAATCCATTCTAAAGCTCTACTGGCTAGCAGTCTTTTAGTCCCATTGAGGTTGAACTCGGAAACAAGAACTTGTAGCTTAACTCAAAGGTCAAAACATACATACGATGGTCAATGTCTAGAGTAAAGATACATATGTTTAAGCGTCAAGGTGTTCTCGCTTAAATGGAGTGGAGCCTAAAATTTAACGATGTCTCTCATGATCACCCATTGATCACCCACCCCCCATGCACATAACGAACCTCAATGTTCCCATATAGGGTGGAGGCTCAAACAATTTAAGACTCATGGTATTTTTCTTGAATCAGGTGAAAACCATGAGGCTAAAACTTAATTTTAAGTCTCAAGGCCTAGATGGAATGGAGTCTTGAACTTAAGTTCAAGCCTCAAGTCGCCAATATGGGATGAAGTCTCAATCTTAAGTTTGAGCCTCAAGGTGCAGTGGAAGCTCAAACTCTAGCTCAAGCCTCATGGCATTTTCCCTTGAATTGGTGGACACCACGAGGCTTAAGCTTACATTTGAGTCTCAAGAGATTAGATGGGATGGCGGCTCAAACTTAAACTCGAGCCTCATGGAATTTTTACTTGAATTGGTAGACACCATGAGGCTTAAGCTTACATTTGAGTCTTAAGCAGTTTAGATGGGGATAAGGCTCGAAATTAAGTTCGAGCCTCAAGATGGGCACTCATTTACATTGGAGGCTCAAACGTCATGGCATTTTTCCTTGAATAGGGTGGACACCACAAATCTCAAGCGTATGTTTGAGCCTTAAGCTGCTTAGATTGGGTGGAGGCTCGAACTTAAGTTCGAGCCTCAAGGTGGGCACCCATCTGGAGCGAGGGCTCAAATCTGATGGAATTCTTCCTTGAATAGAGTGGACACCACAAGGCTCAAGCTTATGTTTGAGTCTCGAGTTGCTTAGATGGTGTGATGGCTCGAACTTAAGTTCGAGCCTCAAGGTGGGCACCCATCTGGAGTGGAGGCTCAAACCTCACGGAATTTTTCCTTGAAACGAGTGGGCATCATGAAGCTCAAGCTTGTGTTTGAGTCTCGAGCTACTTAGATAGGGTGGAGGCTCAAACTTAAGTTTGATCATCAAGTGGGTGCCCATCTGGCATGGAACGGTGAAGCAACCTCAACATATTGGTAACTCCACGAAAGGAATCCCCAGTGATGTGATTATACTCAAACATGAGGGCTAGAACGACTCTCGATAGAGAGATCCTCCAAGCATTGATACATCATGCGATGGCCTAGACACTAGTGATCCATCCCGATACACTTTCCTCCGATGTTCCCTAACCAATTGAGTACGACTGCAACACAACCGTGATCTCCATGTTTCTTGCAGCGCAATCACAATACAACTCTTTTTGCATCCGAATGAAGGCAACATCTGCGCGCAGAAGAGGTTGGTGTCCTATACTTGAAGTTGAGTTCTTATAGGTAGTGGATGATGACTGTGCCCAACCACCCTATCCACTCCACCTCCGGATGCGCGAGCATGGTGGCCCTCACCACTGGCGGTAGCTTTCCTAGGAGGAGGGCATGTGTGGATCCAAATTAATGAGGGTAGCTTTGCAATAACAAGGGCATGAGGCGGTAGCTTTGAAGAACAAGGGCATCGTACTGTAGACGAGCATTCACCTTGTCCTTGAAGCAGCGGAGGAGGAGTTGCCTTCAACGTTTACACAGGACAATGGCTGCGTTCCTGTGAGGATGAACAGCTGGTCGTGCTTCACCTCCGGATGATCCCACCTCTGCTTCAACCCCTTGTACAACTGCATTCGTGTCGTCAAATACAGCACTGCTGAAAAGCCATAGCGTATATGCCAGAAAAGAGTGCCTTCTGTTCACCTCCATGATCTCAGGGCCGTTAGCCATGAGCCCTCTTTTCTTGGCATGGCTGCGACGTGAATAGTGACGGCCGCATAGCAGGTTTAAGGTAGCCACCGTGATGAGGTCGAGGAGGTGAGCGGACGTCAAATTTGCCGTCAATTTTAAAATTCAAACTTGACAATACTCAATGTACCGTCAGTTTTAAAACTTGTGGTTGACGTCGCTTGACCCCTTGTTCATAAATTCTTTCGGGTGTACGTAGGAGAGATTTGTTCCGTTTCTAACACAAGGAGTTCCTTTTTTTTTGTAGTGTATCTTCATGTTGTGAACCACCTTGTGCAATGGCTCAAGGCTCAGAGTTCCAACTCAAGATCGATCCTTGGTCCATGATTGAAAAAAGACATGTTCTTGTTGAGTGAACAACCTTGTTTGCGGAGTGGTCGATCCTCATGTTCTTTTTAAATGAACCACCTTGTGCAACGGCTCAAGGGCTCAAACTTGAGATCAAGCCTTGGTCCATGATTGAAAAAAGACATGTTCTTCTTGAGTGAACAACCTTTTTTTTTTGAGTAGTGTATCCTCATGTTCTTTTTAGGTCAACCACCTTGTGCAAGGCTCAATGGCTCAAACTTGAGATCGAGCCTTGGTCCATGACTGGAAAAAGACATATTCTTGTTGAGTGAGCAACCTGTGCAATGGATCAAACTCAAGATAGAGCCTTGGACTAGGTAAGAACTTCTATTTCTACAACCAACAACCCTTCCTCAACTAGGTGCAGTTGGAGTGCATTAAGATATTGGTAGCCCCTCCACCACAACACCGATCCCCCATAGCTTATGATACCTCCACCACAACACTGATCCCCCATACCTTATAATACCTAGCTAGGTATGAGGTGACTATGTCATAAGCTCATGATGATGTGATATGTCATACTGTGGGATTGCTACAGGATTTTATGTAACCATTCTACCTCTATACATACTATACAACACTAGCTTTGTTCTTTGAAACATTAAAAAAGTAAAACTTCCACGTAGAACTCATATATGAGCTATCCAACACATAGAGCTAGACATACACTAAAATGAAGTTTCAATTTCTTTTTTGCATATGCTAAGCAAAAAAGTCCTTAAACTAAAAGTTGTTTTCATGTCTCACTTAAAATGTGTAGCTCATGTTAAAGCATCTAACAAGTTTGATTGGCACTTACAGTAGAGTAAAGCACAAGGGTCTCTATATCAACCTCTTGTCCAAGTCTTTGTTTTTCATGACACTGTTACTCCTAGGCTTTCATTTTTTTAGTACAATATTAGCTGCATGGAATATGATGAAAAATGTTTCTTGTCAAGGTAGCGATGGTCACCATGGGGAAATGGATGAACTTAGAAGAATGGAGCATAGCGATTGGCGCTTTATTGTCTGGGTAGTACGCATGGTTTGGTGCATGAGCTAGTCATGGATGCTCTTTGAGGTCCTTTACAGTGTCCTGGGGTGACTCCCTCATTAATTGATGTATTGATGATTGCTAGAAGATGTTATGACTAGAATTTTTAATTTTTTGATCATTTTAATACAATTCACTCACCATTGTGAGTTCTAAAAAAAAAAAAGATTGTTGCTTATCATTTCTGCAAACTAGTACTTAGCTCTTTTTTCTTTTTTCTTGATGTTCCCACGTCCAACATACAACACACATCTAACTTGCTGAAGCGAATCTCAAACCCTAGCTCGTGCTCTCTAGGGGCAAGCCCAACGATCACACATCGGGTTGGGGGTCCTATTAGTGTGTCATCTAGGGGTCTCAGGGTGGATGCAGAGCAAACCGCAGGCTCTATTGTTGTCGTGTGGGGGTCGACATTGGCCAAGGGTAGGGTGGGGCTCTTGACTATTTGCACCTTTCCTGCCGGCGTTTGGGGCTTCGAAAATGGGTTTTTTGTGACAAGGGCTTGGCAGCTTCCCTTCTTCTCATGGAAGAGAACTCGCTCTCCCTACCACGGTCAAAGATTGATGTTTGTCAGGTTGAGGGTACTGTGGGTTTCATGGTCTCATGCTACCACCTAGTTTGCTTTGTATCGGTGATGTTATGGAGTTGTCTAGTGGTTTGCACCTTCAGTTGGTTTGGTGTTGGATGTTTCGTGTGTCCCCATGTGGGTCGGTGATGGAGACATCTTGGCTCCGCCCATATTTTGGCCTTATGCTCTGTATTTTGGTGACCTTGGCAAGAGCAAGTTAGCATGTGGCAGATGCTTGCTCTCCGGTGGCAGTTGAGGTGGCTTTCTTCCTGCTTCTTATTCCACATTAGCACAACATGTAGGATGAGCAAGGTTATAAACACTATGCTTGGTTGGCTTCCATGTAGTCTTTGTTTATGGGTGTCTCCCATGATTAGCCGATGTATGTGGTTCGAGTGTTATGATCTTGGAAGCTTGTCAAGTGATGCCTTGGCTTGGTGCAAGTAGGGCTTGCATCGTAATTTTTTTCGGTTCTAATATAATTTGTACTCACCGTATGTGAGTCTTGCAAAAGAAAAAACACACATACACATCTAGACTTTTCCTCGTGTAGAGAGAGGATAGAAACCAACTCACAAAGGCTAGATTTCCAATTTTCATTCTTCCTTTATATGCTTGGTTTTCATGCAACCCCATTCAAATGTTAATCTCGTGCTCACACTCTTGTATGTTATAAAATATTTTGTTCCTTTTCCAAGATCAATGTAGAAATTCATAAATCCATATGTGGTGGGTGTTTCCATTTATCTTTATACAGAGTACCTTCAAGATTGACATGGCTTTGGTTAGAACATATGAAGGTAGT